>NW_015505402.1:1955201-1960879 GCF_001515645.1 Sinocyclocheilus grahami
ATAACTCATTAAATAATGCGATATTCGATATGCGTGCGATACGTTAATGCTTAAAGTGCCACATGCTCAGATGAAACAGTTTTACTCAACTGTTGCTGAGTCAGTTCTGTGAACTTCTATAACTATATTGTGTCATATATATGGTTACTTGTATGTATGTATGTACCAAGAGTTCCTGTAAAACCACAACAAATGCCTTGTGTTTGCGCACACTTAAGTGGTGAATAAAGCTCATTCTGCCCCTACAACAGAATGCCCCTACAACAACTTCTGAAAGTGAACGGTAGTGTTTTACTCAAGCATTACATAAAAATGTCATTTTAACATGAGTTTAGGAACTGAATAATAAAAAGGAGAAAAAAATAAACACTGCTTAGTATTTACTCTTTGAATTCAATATGCACTTATTCTTATTTAGCTACAAAAGTTATTTAGGTAAGAGCAGTGAGTGATTTTCTCTGTCTTTTGTTCATGGCCCCAAATATCGCAAGCTGCAGCGATATGCATATTGCAATATGTACATTTGCGATATTTCGATCATTTCGATATATTGCACAGCCCTACTAATTGCATTATATGATTAAGTCCACCAGAAGCACTCCAATGCTTCTTTTGTCAGGGATTATATCTTTAGAATTGTCTAAAAGTATTTAAGGGACAAATTATTGACAATGAAAAATGACTAATTTTTGTCATTACATTGCAGTTTTATTCTGAAAACTTTTTTATGTTGTCCTGAAAAGGTGACCACGATTAACATCTCTCTCTCTCTCTCTCTCTCTCTCTCTCTCTCTCTCTATATATATATTTTACATTTTAAACTTACATGATGACATATTTGCGAAATAATGTAAATGACATATGCATATCCTATTGTAAATGTCCTAAAAAGGCTATGCATAGCCTACATCCCAGGGTATAAATTCTGTTAGGATGAACCACAGTTACAGTTTAAGAAACAGTTCTTAAACAAGCATTTCATGGAGTAACTTACTTTTCATACAAAAATAGGTCACTTATTTCCTATTCCTCGTTTCTTCTCGATTCTCCTCAGTCAGGCGAAGGCAAAACATAAATCTTTTGCTTGTATGTTTGCAAGTAACACGCAGACTGTAGTCCGGTCTGGATCAGCGTGTGTGAGTGGAGCGGATCGACAGAGATTTCTCCTCCCAGCTTCTGCTCCACTCCGGGTTTTACATTTCCTCATGGGCAAAATATTCACGAGAAATCAGAGACTTAACGGTTAAAAAACTTGCTCCTCGCCTCAGGCAAAAATCACACAGCTCCAACACTTTCATTCACACGAGAAAGCACCAACTAACCATTGTAAAATACGTATTCTACATTAATACTGAATTCTATATTGTATCGCCCGACATCCGGTAGAAGTCTACAGTTGGCTAACGAACTGTTTTACAACAATATCGGAACAATAAACTATTCTGAATGAATATAGGCTATTTAAATATGTCTTTGATATGCTGTTTTTGAACAGCATCTTAAAGAAATGAAAAGCCTAACACTTAAGCAGGATAACAGATGGCTTGTGGTGTTCTTGGTAGTCTGCAGAGTTGGCATTATTCCCCTTTTATGTACATTCATCACCTTGAATTATCTAGAAACGTTAACCATCGCAGATCCCCAGAGACGGAGACAGGAGCGTCGTTGGAAACCGGTTTGGTGAGCTAGTCAACAGCGCCATTCGCCCCCAGGCCGCGAGGAGGCGCTATTATGCGCAAACTGACACAAGGAAGCTTACGACTCCACAATAATATTACCAAAGTACAGGGAAACTGTAAGGAGCTCTCCCTGTCTAGATGGGATGGCAACTTTACCCAGCGAACGGAGGGCTTTTGCGCATAAGATTAACAGGTAGGTGAACTTTACCGAGTGCTAAACTGTAGAGATGTCGTGCAGTAGGTTAGTTGTCCCGCGCATCGGGATTGCCTCGAATGGGAGAGATAAAGAGATCCGCCACGAGTTACACTGGGATGAACCTTTGTTTAGCTCAACTCGCTGGGCTTCGCAACGGTGGGACACTGCAACCAAACTACTTCTATTCAACACTTCTAACGGTTTAAGTACTTCGCAACGAATACATGGTGTATATCTTCTTTAAATCTTAAATAATCAGACTTCATGTGGGTGAAAAGAGGATGCATTGAGCGCCATGAACTGTAATGTGATATGATAGTGATATCGGAACTACTCTTAAATATTCAAATAGATATTTCACGGGAACGAGCTTAGGGCTGTCCGTTTAAAAATACATTTAAGTCATAGCGCAGTAATACTAAAGTGTTTATTTTCTCTCTAAAAGTTATAAACACTGGAAAACTACAGTTGCTCAATAGAAACCCAATGCATAGTTTCAAACAATAAAGTAACATGTGTGTGTGTGTGTGTGTGTTTTCCCCATTCTATGATAATTTTAGGTAATTAGCTATAGAGTGATGATCCAGAAAAAAAAAAATTGTATTTCACCTGTTACGTTTAATGTAACTAAACTGTGAAATGTGCAATTATATATATATATATATATATATATATATATATGTATGTATGTATGTGTGTGTGTGTATACATTTATGATGTAAATGATTAAGATGTTAGGATCTGTTTTTTTTCTGGTCACAGATGGAACCACTGACATGTTTACACATTTTATGATTATGATTTATGTGACTCAGGGCAATCTAATATATTAATATTAGACCGTTCTAACATAAAATGTTACACATGGTAGTTGTATCTGTATTATGACATGTTTTTGGCGCTTTGAAAGACATCATCTGTCAGAGGGGCAAACTGAAATTAAAAATCTCCGATCATGTGACGTCAGCTATAAAATGTTAACGAGAAATCACAAATTTTGACATTACTGATTGATTGGTTAGTGTTAGAATCTTGCCTGCTCATCAAGAGTTGATGCTCTACTTTAGTGGGAATCTACTCACTTCTCGCTAAGGAAGCATTTCTGGAACTTGCCTGATGGGTTCACAGAAACTTAGTGTGTCTATGATTGGTTAATTCACTTGTTTATTGTTTATTTATTAGTTTGGAGTGATTTATATGGTACTTCTCATTCATTCTTGTAGATCAGAGCAATAGTGATAATTTGATAAGGAGATTAAAATCACACCAACATGCCAATGAACATGTTCAAAAGCATATGGGAAAGTGAAATCTAAGTGAGATCTTGCAATGTGGAAGGAAGTAAAACAAACCTGCGGAGAGAGAGTCCTCAGGAGTGATCCCTTACAAAAGCACTGTACTAAGATGGTAATACCATAATACTTACATAAAAACATGGTTCTGTATGAGTAGTACCTATATTCATATTCCATAAGGTTTGTACATGATTCTGTTGATGCACATTCTCGACCTTACATTGTAAAAAAACGTCTCTCTTTTCCAGCCGAAAGGCATGAAACCTGTGCATAGGATTGTGTTTCATGAGTTATTATCTTTCTCTGTCTTCACATCTGTGAGAGCAGACTTATTGTTTCTTTGCAGGATGTAGGAAAGGGTGGTGCGCTTCATTCCGGCCATTGCTTTTAGAGCAGACTGGTTTTCCTCTTTCCTTTTGAAGCAGGAAATAGGAAGTCAGGGTGTTGGGCGGCATTCATATAGCTCTGATTTTTGTCCTGCAGAAGTGTGCAACACTTAAAACGTCACACATTAATATGCGTTTATGAAAGCTCTCAATTCTCATTGCTGCACATCGTAAAACAAAACAAGTTTGTCCAAACAGTTTTTTTCCTTCACAGTCACAGCTTTATAATGTCAGGAAATGGTTTGTCAGTGAAGAGGCTTGACCCTTGGGAGGGTGCCACATCCGCTCTTTGGACCACTTCGGGACTGGTTGAAGGACAGTGCCTGATGCTGTAGTCGGCAGAGTTTTGTTAGCAGAGCAAAGTCTGGATTTGTGCTTGGAGTTCAAGAACAGCAGCAGTGGTTAGGGTTAGAAAGTGTAAAACTATTTGCCCAAGACTCACCGCCACATTGCTGGGGTGTTGTTATTGGTTGCCAGGTTTTGCCGTGTGGTTGCTAAAATGTTAACAAGTGAGCATTACCCTAACACTTGTTAGGGTGTTCTGGGTGGTTTATAAGATGTTGTATTAGGATGCATTAGGGCTGTAAAATCGATACATTTTGATTAATCGATTTTACATCCCTAGGATGCATAATATATTTTATCGGTTATCAGCCATAGCATGAAAGTATATATCGTCCTATTAGTATGAGCCTCAATTTTGATATTGGTGCTTCCATAGATTACATTAATGTATCTATTAATATTAATGCACATAGAGAGCCTCCACTTGGCACATCCTGGAAACTCTGACTAACACTCAGAGGCCAATCTCTATACAACCTATGACTACAAATTACATCAGAAGCTCCACCAGTCTTTATATAATAAACATCAGAATTAGGGTTGGTATCGTTTTTTTTTTTTTTTCGATACCGGTACCAAATCGATACTTATTAAAAAAAGAAAGGAATTAATAAAAAATGCCTCCCAAAAATGATGGATTAGCCATTAGTATAGAAATAGAATAGAGAGTGCTAAAGTTAGAGGGTCAAATGAAGATGAAAAGGATGTGTTTTCAGCCGTTTCTTGAAAATATTAAGGACTCAGCTGCTTGGATTGAGCTGAGCAGGTCATTCCACCAGGAGGGAACAGTTAATGTAGAAGTCCATGAAAGTTTTTTTAATGGAGTGGACACGAAAATCGCGGGAGCGAAACACATGTTGCGGGAGCAGGAGGCAATGGTCAGAGATTCAGCGGGAGTGGGATTAAGAAAACAGCCGAATCCCGGATATTTTGGACAATTAAGAAATCCAGGTCGGATGCATTTTTGTAGGTCCAAAAAGAGGACATGTCCGGGGAAAAGAAAACGTATGGGTCACCCTAATTTATAATCTATTGCTAATCGATGTATTCTTTTTAAAGTAGCATATGGAACATATTTTCTGCCTCATTCTGTGACAAGAAGCCTCATCAGATCACAAAAGGAAGCATTTGACTGGTGTTGTGGAGTAAAATAGGTTATAATTTTCTCTTTTGTTGGACAACAGGTTTAGAAATGTGAATACAAGGGAGGTTTAGCTTTAGGCATTTTAATTTAAGCATGTTTAGCTTAGTTAACGGAAGGCTACCTGCTGCCATCAGAGCAAGTGTAATTACTGCATTCACGCGCTCCTTGGATGCTCTCATTTCCCGAGTTGTGCTTTTAAGTTGGAATGTAAAAACAACATGGACACTCTCGTTACTACAAAGATGTGCCGATTTTGGCAGTTGCATCACTCAACATTGAGGGATACACGATCATGAAGGCAGAAGTAGTAGCGCAACAAAGCAGCAATTGTAAAAATCTTGTAAGCAACATCCTTTGCTTACAAGAAACGCACCTGAAGCCCACTAGTAGAAGACCAATTATCCCAGGCATGAAGCTTGCTGCCAAAGTCAGACATGAAAAGTATGGCTCAGCAATTTTTGCCAAACCATCTTTGTTTATAGAAAATACCTGCATTAACTGCTCTGACAATAATATTGAAATTATTACCATCTCTCTTGCTAACATCTCAATAACGTCAGTCTACAAACCACCAAGCTCCACCTTTGAATGGAACAATATCCCACTACACTGCCAGAGAAAACACCAAATAGT
>NW_015505402.1:1962148-2027472 GCF_001515645.1 Sinocyclocheilus grahami
TATGGGTCACCCTAATTTATAATCTATTGCTAATCGATGTATTCTTTTTAAAGTAGCATATGGAACATATTTTCTGCCTCATTCTGTGACAAGAAGCCTCATCAGATCACAAAAGGAAGCATTTGACTGGTGTTGTGGAGTAAAATAGGTTATAATTTTCTCTTTTGTTGGACAACAGGTTTAGAAATGTGAATACAAGGGAGGTTTAGCTTTAGGCATTTTAATTTAAGCATGTTTAGCTTAGTTAACGGAAGGCTACCTGCTGCCATCAGAGCAAGTGTAATTACTGCATTCACGCGCTCCTTGGATGCTCTCATTTCCCGAGTTGTGCTTTTAAGTTGGAATGTAAAAACAACATGGACACTCTCGTTACTACAAAGATGTGCCGATTTTGGCAGTTGCATCACTCAACATTGAGGGATACACGATCATGAAGGCAGAAGTAGTAGCGCAACAAAGCAGCAATTGTAAAAATCTTGTAAGCAACATCCTTTGCTTACAAGAAACGCACCTGAAGCCCACTAGTAGAAGACCAATTATCCCAGGCATGAAGCTTGCTGCCAAAGTCAGACATGAAAAGTATGGCTCAGCAATTTTTGCCAAACCATCTTTGTTTATAGAAAATACCTGCATTAACTGCTCTGACAATAATATTGAAATTATTACCATCTCTCTTGCTAACATCTCAATAACGTCAGTCTACAAACCACCAAGCTCCACCTTTGAATGGAACAATATCCCACTACACTGCCAGAGAAAACACCAAATAGTCATTGGAAACTTCAACTCCCACAGCACAGCTTGGGACTACCATGACTCAAACGCAGACGGCAACCTGGTAGAAGAATGGGCTCAGGATATAATACATGATGCCAAGTTACCACCATCTTTTAACAGTGGCAGATGGAAACGTGGCTATAATCCGGACATATGTTTTACCAGCGATGTAATTTCCCATTTAGCAGAGAAATTAGTTTTAGATCCGGTGCCAAGAACTCAACATTGACCCATTGCCTTAAAAATAAGATCAGTCATTGAGTCAGTGGAAGTTCCTTTTAAAAGACGGTTCAACCTACGAAAAGATTCAGTAGAGTCAATAATAGAAATAATAGACCCCACTGTCACAAATTATGACCGTTTTACAAGTTGCATCAAAAAGGTTTCAAGAAAGACTATACCAAGAGGGTGTCGTAAGAGCTACATTGCCGGAATGTTAAGTGAAATACTACCAACTCTCAAAGAATATGAAAAGGAATACCTAAGAGATCTCTATGCTGACTCTACCCACAAACTTGGTGACACCATTCTTGAATTAATAAGTGCCCCAAAGAAGAGAAACCTGGCAGGATATGATAGAGAACATTAACTTCTCAAAGAACAGCAAAAAAGCATGAGCTGTTTTAAAAAAGTTAAGCGGTGACAAAATCACTCCCCCAGCCGTGACCAATGTCACACCAAATCAAATTGCTTCACAATTGATTGAAAATGGCGGCAGCCATGGAAACAGGAAACCATCTGGGTTTAAAAGCTCCACCAAGCTCTGTAACCATGGTCAAAATTTTCACACCTCACAAGACCATTCACTAGAGCTGAGCTTAACTTAGCCATGAAACATTTCAAGAATGGTAAAGCTGTTGGTCCGGATGACATCCTTACTGAGATGCTTGTAAACCTAGGTGAAAAAGGAAAGTCCTGGCTCCTTGGCATGTTTAATAACTGCCTGACCACGTGCAATATCCCACCAATATGGTGCAAGGCAAAAGTGGTTGCCATCCTTAAGCCGGGCAAGGACCCCTTATCACCAAAAAGATATCGCCCAATTTCTTTGCTATGCATCAGCTTCAAACACATTGAGAGACTTATCCTCACTAAACTAACTCCCCTCATGAAAGAAAAGCTTATTAAAGATCAGGCTAGCTTCCGTCCAGGAAAGTCTTGTTCAGGGCAACTGCTGAACCTTACCCAGTATATTGAGGATGGCTTCCAGAAAAGACTTATCACTGGGGCTGCCTTTGTAGACCTAACAGCAGCATATTACACAGTCCAGCATCGATTGATGATAAAGAAACTTTTTGACCTGACACTTGACTCATCAACTTCTGTAAAATCATACAAAGCCTACTAGCTAATCGCAGATTTTATGTGATGTTCAATGGGAAAAAGAGCCGGTGGTTCAACCTGAAGAATGGCCTCCCTCAAGGCAGCGTACTTGCCCCAACCTTGTTTAGCATATATACCAATGATCAACCCCTGCCATCCAAATGCAGTAGATTTATCTATGCTGACGATCTGTGTTTAACAACTCAGCAGAAGGCCTTCCCAGACATTGAAACTATTATAGAAAAGGCCCTATCAGAGATGTCTGTTTATTATAAGGAAAACTACCTCAAGGCAAATCTGAGTAAAACCCAACTTTGCAGCTTCCATCTTAATAACAAACCGGTAAAGAGACAGCTGAAAGTAATATGGGACGGACTAGAACTGGAAAACCATCCTTACCCAGTCTACCTTGGAGTCACCTTAGATTGTATGCTGTCCTATAGAGAGCATATCATCAGACTGAAATCAAAGATCAGCACAAGAAATAATCTTCTCAGGAAATTAACCAACAGTAAACGGGGAGCGGACCCAAACACAATTAGAGTATCAGCTCTGGGACTATGCTACTCCGTAGCAGAATACGCATGCTCTACCTGGAGATCATGCCATGCACAAAAGATTGATACATCTCTCAATAAAACATGCCGGATAATAACTATAAAAACTACTCCCACACCCTGCCTACATGCCTTGGCCGGAATAGCACCTCCAGATATAAGAAGAACTGCTATCAGCAATGAGGAACGGACCACTGCAGAGACAGATGAAAGGCATCTGCTCTACTCCCACCAAAAGCCAATAAAGCGTTTTAGGTCCAGAAAAACTTTATGGATGCCACACAAGCCATAAGCACATTCAAGAAAGCCTGAAACTCTTTGACTCGATAGATGGAATGCCATTTGTGTGGGGGCAAGATCTTGGGAAGCCAGAGGAATCATCCCTGTTGAGTGTCCAACCAGTGGCAACAATCAATGGAAGATGCCTACAAACGTTACATGCTTGAGGTCTCTCACCAACCAGCGAGTGCGGTAGCGAGCAAAATATGCAACACCTCATGCAGTGCAGCCTAGCACCGCAATGCTCAGATCATGATCTAGCAGAGCCCAGCTACAACGCCATCAGTTGTGCTACACACTGGAAATATGTAATATAAGATCGTAGGACACGAAGAAGAAGACTAATGTATCTAGCACAAACAATGCAGAACAAACTGCTGAAATACATGTAGTTACATATAATTGAGGCTGTCACATAGTGTTGGGCGATGTGGTCATTTTTCAAATCGTCATATCGCCAGCCACGTGAGATCGCCAATACACGATATTATCGTGAGTGGGGGCAAGAGAGAGAATCTCTGTACTTGTCATAGGTTATTTCATAACTACGTGTGTTTTAAACCGCGTGGGCGTGTGAGAGAGAGCCCATGAAAGCACCAATAATCAAAATATTTTACTATCAAGCATACTGATAAACTTACATGTTAAATATAAAAATATTTAAAACTGCTAGTTCATATATATTCGGATACAACAGTCATACATGGCTATTAGAACCGCGCGTCCTGTGACAAGTTTGCCGCATCTGCGCACGGACGTTATCAGTCTTAAAGGTCTGGAAAATCAGTCAATGGTGAAAATCAAAAGTAGAGTTTAACAGTTTAACACTAAATATTGGACAGAAATGAACACGTTAAATATGAAAGTATTTAAAATGAAATGGGTAAGTTCATATATTTGGAGTAAAGTTAAATTAAACGGACGTCAGTCATACAGAGCTCCGGACCGCGCGCCCCATGACGAGCCCGACGCACCGCCACAGAAACAAGGATAAGATGCGTTCTAACATAACTGCGGCTTTAAACTCGGTTAGTGAGGGCTCGGTTAAAATATAGGCCGTTCAGATTACTTGTTAAGTGCAATATCTTATATCAGCAGACGATGTACGTCTGTGTTTGGACACTCCACGGCACATCACAGCAGAGCTCGTTAGCATTTAAAGGGAAATAGACTAAAACGGTTTGCTGAAAACAGAGCTGATTTTGACAGGGTAAAAAGGGTGTTTTTTACACTACCGTTTAGAAATTTTAACCAAAATATGTTATAGACTTTTCATTAAGACCCTAAATAATCATATCAACTTGTGGAAAATGGGCATCCGATAACCCCTTTAAACCAGAGAAGGTTTGACATGAAACATGTTGGTATTCTTGTGGGGGAAAAACATGCAAGCACTGTCACTGACAGCAAGTGTAGTTTTACTTTTCTTTTTGTTTTCATTTTGAAAAGCTTGTTATCTTTGCTGTTTACCTCACATTACGCTATGGAGGCTCTCTTTTATTTTTTTTTATTTGATTCCTCAGTGTTTGCTAAACGTTCAGTAATTTGTTAGTCGGTATATAATACAACATGTGGTGTAAGCCATGCCTCATCTTATTCGTTTTTGTTAATAAACGTTTTGTAAGCTAGTTTGTCATTGTATCTTACTGTTTTATTGTTGTTGTGCTTTTTAATTAAGAATAACAATGAATCCATCTTTTGTTTTAGTCTTAAAAAGTGAAAGGTGTGTAGATGTATGCAAGCAAAACAGACAATTCTCTTTTCTTGTAAAATGTTTATAACAAGATCGCCAATTCGAAAGTGAAAGCACCCGAAGCCCGGCTTATAACATAGCAAAAGAGGAACTTCCGTTCACAAAATTCAAATCACAAGTAATACTGATGAAAAAGAACGGGTTGAATGTTGACCACTTTCATTTCCATATAACTATAAACTATGATAAAAGCATGCATTGACTAATCGCATGTTGTAGCGCAAAAAAATTAAAATAAATATTGCAACCAAATCATGTGCTTGTGCGACCAACTGAGAAAGTTAGTCGCAAAAGAGCGAACAGTGGGAAGAATGAGTCTGGAGCCCTGAATATATCACTAGGTGCCATTCATACAGAATGTGCTTTTTTGTTGACAAAGATGCGACGCGGGCAGTGGAATAGAAAAAAATGCAGAAAGATGGGGGTTGAACTTCTTTTAACTTGAGCGCCGCATTTTTAGAATGCTGATTCATGCATGAAACGCTGCAAGAGACGCGAGCGCAATTCAAGTGCGTCCATGTTCCCATAGAAAAAAACAATGGAAAAGCAGTGCAATCGAATGAAAACCTGTAAAGAACCTACTACTGTATGTATGATATTTCATGTTTGCATCATGGTGATGGTGTTCATTGTTTTTACAGAACATTTATAGTTAATTATAGTCTACTGGTGTGTTATACCTTCAGTCATTTTGAATTTGAATTACCTTGACTTTTGAGATTTTTTTTTTTTAAAGAATTTTCCTCATATTATTTCTGAACACACAATATATATAAGACAAGTTTGTACAAGATGCAGTTGTAGTCCATGCATCTTTTCTGCAAGGATATTTAACAAGTGATTTATTTAACATGTACATCATGTTGACAACATCATGTTGACAACTTCTATAATTTTTTTTAACTAGAGGGTTAATAAAGAAAAAGTTACTTGAATCATGTTGTAGTTACATTTTCAAGTTGACTTGTTAAGAATCGGTCAAACGTTCTGAAAAAATCAGGTCGTGAAGTAGGGATGCACGATATTGGATTTTTGCCGATATCCGATACCGATATATTTCCTTTTGTTTGGAAACAACACCAACTCTCTCCTGTGTGGAAATTATAAGCAAATTATTTTTAATTTTGGTTAGTTTTTAATAAGAACTTATTTGTTAGAATTAAATAAATAATAATTAAGTTATTTTATAATAACAGGACATTGAAGCTTTGAAAATAACTTATTGGATTTTTGCCGATATCCGATATGCTGATAATTTTCAATTAATTTTGGCCAATAGCTAATGCCGATACTGATATATAATTATTTTAATTTTGGTTAGTTTTTAATAAGAACTTATTTGTTAGAATTAAATAAATAATAATTAAGTTATTTTATAATAACAGGACATTGAAGCTTTGAAAATAACTATAAATAAACTATATATAAATCGCTGCATTTTTTTTCTCAGAAAGATGCAATAGTAACCTTAACAATTTATTTGAAGAATTAACATTTGTAGATAGTCTAAAGCAAAAGAGTTGTAAAAATTCTGAAAATCTTTTAGAGCTCATAATTTGTTTAAAAAATATAACATTACACTAATAAATAAATCAGTATATATAAAATTATTTAATTTACAAGTGTCGTGTTTGTGATTTTTTTTTTTATTCATGTAAGCTATAGCTTCTGACCTTTTAATCAAAACATACTCATGATTTTATGACATCAATTACTGCTTTATTTAATCAGAAACTAAATCAGAAAATATTATTTGTGTATTGTACTTTCGTTTTATTAAAAGTAGGCCTACGGAATTAAAACTTCTTACCGAGTGGGCGTTAGGACCCGGGGGAGGCTGCTGCTGCACGTGCTATTACTGTTTACTCTATCACATGCCAAATGCGTCATTCTATACTTGCATTCTCAGTTTAAATGCAGCGATCCAAAACAGTGAATCTAATCATCATTCAGGCAAAACTTTGCTTCAAAAATGAGTCACACTGCTGACGTGATCTAATCGCTAGCACACCCAAAGCGCATATGAGTTAACCTATTCCTCTTATCGGCAAGACATATCGGCATCATTTTTCATATCGGGCTGATGCTGATATTTACATTTAAAGCCATTATCGGCCGATTCCGATATTGGTCCAATAATATAGTGCATCCCTATCGTGAAGTACCTATTCAGAGACTACATGATTTTGGACACATCCAATGTGTCGTCTTTGTTTCTGTTTTATGATGGATGGCAACCAGCATTAAGGTGTAGGTATGCTGCTAACTACTAAGGTGGAGTGTCAGCCAGATAGTTACTGCCGCTGGATTGTGTGTGGTATTAACGTGATATCAATGTTTCCTTTTTTAAATATCACAGTTATCTGCAACACTCCTACAGTATACAAAATCAGATCCATGCTGATATTTGCTTTAAATCCCCAACTCTTAAGTTTGAGCTGTAGTAATAGGGATACTTGCCTTAGCAAGCAGCAGTAATGATGGAGTGTGTGTGTTTTGAAGGGAACTGGAGCATCTGCAGCTGTGTGTGTGTATTTTTGTCTGTGAGAGCGAGACAGTTTGAGATTGTTATGGAGCAGCTGCAGGCTATCTTGGAGTGGATGAGGGGTTACTGGGTTATTGGGCTTTGTTGAGCATTAAAGCCTCTCATTTGCTTTTAGTTCCCAAACTGTGGCGTCCTGCCTGCTTTCTGCCAGCAGCTCAGCATCTCTTCAAACGTTCTGAGTTTAAACCATCTAAGCAGCTGCTGGCTCTGGCCACTAGGCTATATCTGATATGAACTAGGGATGCACGATATATCGGCCACCATATCGGTATCGGCCGATAAATGCTCATTTTTTCTGTTATCGGCCTGATAAGAAAATTTGGCCGATATCTTAAAGCCGATAAATAATGCATTATTTCCTTCAGAGACACTTCAGATGCGCGCTGTTCGTTTGCAGCCTTTTGTGCAATTGTACGTTGTAATATTGTGTTTATTTGATGTATATCTGATTTATCTCATATTGAATGCGTTTGGTTAAGTTAAAAAGAGCGCTTCAGTTTACCAGAGCAATCGGTTATCGTATCGGCCAAAATTTTCATATCGGTGCATCCCTAATATGAACCCATCATGCTGTCTGTGTCTGATTCGTTGTGATCTTGACCATCTTTATGATATTTTGTCATTGTATGTGAGCTCCTGATGTGACTGTATGAAATCAAGTAAATATAATAAATGTCCCTTTCTGTGTCTCTCACAGGACAGTAGCGTCTGAGGTCAGGAAGCAGGTTTCCCGGGAATATGGCTCTCCACAACTGTCCAAAAAACGTGCTGGAGCTCATCAGCCGGTTAGTGTGTAGTTGTGTTTATTCATGTATATTTCTGCTTGTCTGCACACAGTCTTGTGGGCTCCTGCCAGGTCTTGAGTAAGACTGAGGGCGTAATTTAACACTTTGGATAGTACTTGCTTTGAAAACAAACCGGGGTGCAAGACTTTTATACGCACTTCTGGTACTGATACTATATTAGATACTCTTGTTCTCCTGAAATTTAGCAGGACTAAATTTAATATATAAATATTTACAATGTCACATGCATTTCCACTGGTGAGGTTTCACATTAAGAAACAAAAACGATTTAAGGGATATAACGTGGTCCAAAAATGTATTTAGATATACTTAAAAATACATTATATTCAAATGTTTGGGGTCAGAATGTTTTTTGTTTGTTTGTTTTTTAGATGCATTAAATTAGACATTTATAAAGACATTTATAATATTACAAAATATTTCTATATCAAATAAATGGTGTTTCGTCGTGTTTGCAAAAATACTAAGCAGCACAACCGTTCTCAAAAAATCAGCATATTAAAAAAGTTTTTCTGAAGGATCATGTGAGTAATGATGCTGAAAATTCAGCTTTGCATCACAGGAATAAATCACATTTTAAAATATATTCAAATAGAATAAATTGAAATAATATTTTGCAATATTAAGGTTTTTACTGTAATTTTAATCAAATGTGCTTTGGTGAGCATAAGAGACTTCCTTCCAAAACATTAAAAACAGACCTCAAACATTTCAATGGTAATATGTCCTAGTGGCATCTATTTGAAGAAAAAAAAAGCACAACACAAGTATGCTTCTCAAGCAAAGCGTTCACATTTCTTTAGGTTTCAAATGTAAAAAAAATAGTTGTACTGTTCAAAATGAAAACAAAAGTATTTGCTTTCGTAAAAAAAAGTATTCTTGTTGTCAGAGTGTATAATGTTTATAGTTAATGTGATTATTTCCACCTGTGTTTATACCTGTTTGGACACGTGTGAAGCTGAGTAGAAATGACTTCATACAGTCAACAGAAAATCACCTTCACACCAGTTGATCAGAGGTCACAGAGTCAAGAATGGCTCTGAAAAGTTAGTTTCTGAGAAAAGGACTTGCACAGTGTGTTTGTAAATGCCAGTCGGTTGGATGTTTTATATCTAATGCAATATGACATTTTGAAGTGTGACCAAAGTGCCCAAATCATTTTTGGGACCTCTGTATATATGTGATTATAGATAGGAGTGAAAAGGGGAAGAGGAAATGACCACAAGCCACAATCACTTCCCTTTCTTTTCCCCAACACAAGGTTATTTTGAAGTTTTCCTGTACCCTTTTTGTATATGCAGTGCTGGTAACTGCGAAACTATAACTTAATAAGCTGCAAGCGTCTCATTTTGTAGAGTAGTTAAAATGCAGTCAAACATCCATATTGAAAAATCATTAGCTACACTACATTTTACAAACAGCTTGTAGATAACTGCACTGAAACTATGTAGTAATTGTACTATGAAAATTATTGAGCAAGGATGCAGACATTTATAATGTTACAAATAATTTATCAAATAAATGCTGTTCTTTTGAACTTTCAGTTCATCAAAGAATACTGATTGAAGTTTTAATTGAATTTGATAAAAATATTAAAGTAAACAAATCTTCAGATGATGAAGTTTAATGGTGTTGAAATTACACTAGTAAAAATTATTATCATTTCTTAGACCTACAGGTATTCATTTTGAATACCTGTGTCATTTTGCTTGAATTTTCAATGTGAGTCCTGTGGTGACACATGTACTCTTCTAGGTGCCTCTGACGGAGGTGGTGGAGCCAGTGGACTATGAGGAGTATGTTAGCAGCCATCCGCCAGGAGCGGAGCCCGGACCTCTCCGACAGCTGTTGGAGTTCCCCAGCGATGATCTGGAGCTGCTGCTGCAGGAGAGAGAGTGCGCCACGATAGAGCCGCCCGTCCCGGAGGAGGAGTGAGTCGCTCATCGCACACACAAACAAACACACACGCCACACTATAATGAACCTTGCCCTTCCTCACGCCCTCACTGCTAGTCAGGTAATCTCATCATCTTGCTTAAGCCATGCTGTGCTGCCTGTAAGTGCACTGAGGGTATCTGGGGGTTTGACGTCATCTCTTTTTGCACTCACTGTTGATAGCTCACTGGACCCCAGAGTGAGAGATGCCCTGGGGGTCTACACCGACGACTGGCTTATCATCCAGAGGAAGTGAGTATTCCTCCTTCTACATGAGCTTCGACTAAAAGAAATACACATACAGTACCAGTCGAAAGTTTGGACCTACTTTTTTATTTTTATTTTAGAGTAATAGTAAAACCATCTGAATTGTTCTCTCAATAAGCTTACTGAGGTGCATCCTGGGATGTTTCACACAGATACAGTTTATGTTGTGTACAAAACTAATTTGAATAATAAAAGAGGTCTTGCTTAAAAGCCTTTAAACTAAAAGGTTTCAGTTTCATAATAAGCATCATTTGAGTGCGTCTCTGTGAGATGATGCTTTGACTGGTAGTGTACAGCATAAATGCTTACTGGGGGACAAGTTAAGTAGAAAGTAGAAACATGCTGCTTTGTGGTCTCTCAGATATCAGCGATACAGCACAGCACAGACGCCTCATAACTCTGAGCGGCAGCGGGAGAAACAGAGAGGACTTGTCAAGCAAACCTTTGAGCTGGATGAGGCCGCCATTGATCGTCAGGATGAGCAGGTAACTGTCTGACAAGTAAAACACTAAACGCACGCAGTACATAGAATCACACTTGTGGTTGGAGATGTGGCCTAATGTTGATACATTGAGCCATGGGCGACACAGGCTTGTGACATTTTCCAGTCGCATTCACTCTTCTTCTCCCAATCATTTACTGTCATAGCTGCGACTATATGTATAAGTGGTTTAAAAAAGTGCCTAAAATAATAATAAAAATCTCAACTGAACAAAGTCTCTCAAGCTATTCTGTTTTATTAAATCTAAATAAATTGATAAATATATAAATGGATAAATGATCATTACAAAATAATAATAAATAAAATCCTCAAGTAAGCAAAAAGTCTTAAACTAATTTATTTTTTTGAATTTCATTTTCATAGTTATTATTTAATTAAATGGAATGTTATACTCGTGAATTGCATAGAAAAATGATCATATTAGCACTTTTTACATTTTGTCTATTGTTAAATGAAAGAATGTTAGTAATGAAACACCTAAATGGATAAATGATAATTATGGGCTTTGAAAAATAATAAATGGCTTTGTAATGGTTATATTTTAGTCTATTATTTACAATCAAACTTTACATTTACAAAGTGACAAATAGGCAGTAAATAATAATAAAAATCCTTGAGTGAGCAAAAAGTCTCAAACAAATTTTATTTTAATATTTATTTCATTGCATTTATTATTTAATTAAAGTGAATGTTATAAGTCAAACCTGAAATTGTCTGGATAAATTATCATATGAACAAAGTCTCTCAAACTATTTTGTTTTATTATTTGATTTTCTAAATTATTTATTATTAAAATTAAAGGATGTTATCATTAAAAAATGAGAAAATACCCGTATAACTGATCATTATGGTCTTTGAGAAATAATGAATGGTTGTAAATACAATATTTTATTTTATTGTTTTGAATGTAAATAGGTTAAAAGGCTAGTTAAACCAAAACTGAAAATGTTGATTTCATTTCCTTATCCTCATGTTGTTCCACAACACAAACAACACAACACAGCAACACTTTCTGAACACAAAAGAAGATATTTCTTCAGTTGCTGGTAGTTATTGACTTTATTTTAATTTAATTAATTTTTTTTCTATACTGGAAGTCATTCGCTACCTGCAGCTGTTTGGTTACCAACATTCTTCAAAATATCTTCTTTTGTATTCCACTAAGAAAGAAACTCATACCGATTTGGAACAACTTGTTGGTGAATAAATGACAGAATTATAAATGAATTATCCCGTAAACTAAGAAATTAGTTGGATCAACAGTTATTGTTATGGTCATTATAACTTTGAGATTAAGAATTAGGCTTGTCCTAATGCAGAGTTTTGTCTGTGGCAGGATGACTCAAAGAGGCACTCAGTGTCGCTGGATGACACGCCGCGGGGAAGCTGGGCCTCCAGTATATTTGACCTGAAAAACTCCACTCCTGATGCGCTGCTGCCTTCCGTGCTGGAGCGCACGGCTGCAGAGGACATGGACCGTCGCAACACTGAGAACCGCCAGCAGTGCCGCCACACTGATCTGCTGGGACTTTACCCTGCGCCGGATGAGGTCTGAAATCATTACACACTGTGTGAGACAGAAAGTTCAGGACTATGTGAGAAAGAAAGTAGAAAAGGAAAGTAGAGTCTGCTGTGTAGGAGATGATGAGTAACACTCAACACTTTTATGTAGGAGAGCTGTCAAACACTGAAGTTCAAAAGCAAAGACATCTCTCTGATGATCCAGCTGTGATTTTGTTTGATCTTGTCAAACGTCTTCTTTGTCTTTCCTCCGTCTCTTGCTCCTCCGCATCGACGCTGCTCATCCTCTCGCTTTATGTCGGTGTACACATTGTTTCTGATGACTGAGCAAACGTTGCCATGGTGCTGCTGACTGAGCCGTAGTCATGATGACGGTTCTTTGTGTTTGACAGGACGAGGCCGTCGAGAGGTGTGCCATCCCAGAGGTGCCCAATGAGCACAGCGGCCAGAGGATCATGGTCAAGTGTTTGTCGCTCAAGTAAGGCTCTCAACCTCACCATTCAGTCATGCAGGCGTTCTGGAGTGGTGGAATTGTTGGTCATATTGCAAAAACGACTACAAAGATGAAGAATAGCAGGCAATAAAAAAGAGTGTTTGTACAATGACAAAAACTATAAATGTACACAAAAGAATTGCAGAAACTCAAAACAATAAAACAAGAAAATGACTTGTTTTTGTGTTTCAGTCAGTGTCGGATGTGTTCATTTAATTTATTTACTCGACCTGACTAGAGTATTCTGTCAAAAATAACATCCTTGTCACTGTAAATCTCTGAATGGTCCTATTATTCAGTTGGTGACTGTATTCATTGATTGCGATGTAACACACCTTCTGATTACACATCCACCCTGAACAGTTAAGCCAGCTGCAGTATGATCTGACTTGCTGTGGTTGTTCTTCTAGATTTGAGATTGAAATCGAGCCAATATTTGGGTCACTTGCTCTGTATGATGTCAGAGAAAAGAAAAAGGTATGACTATGTGTTCTTAACCTTGCAATGTTTGGATAGTTACTGAAAAGTTTGTGGGCTCAAAGCAGGTTCCTGTAAAGCACTAATGAGATCATGATCAATCGTATGACGTTTCCCTTTCACGTCCATGCTCAGATTTCAGAGGATTTTCACTTTGATCTGAACTCGGACCAGATGAAGAGCTTGCTCCGGCCCCACAGTCCCCACGTAGCCATTTCCACACTGGCCCGATCCGCTATCTTCTCCATCACATACCCGTCTCCTGACATCTTCCTAGTCATTAAGGTATGACCATATGACCAGCAGGGGGCGCAGTGCCACGTGTCCTTTAGAGGGTACGGAAGGTCAGAGTAGGACAAGAGTAACTGTAGGTCATAATAATGAGGATTTGTTTTTGTAGAATTTTCAGTGGCCCTACCACAAAAATATGTACATTTTATAGAATATAAATGTTCTTTATTTCTGTTCCAGTATACACTACCTTTCAAAAGTTGGGGTCAGTACGATTTTTTTTAATACATATATACTGGTATTCAGCAAGGACACTGAAAACTGATCAAAAGTAACAATAAACACATTTATAATGTTAAAAAAGATTTCTGTTTTAAATAAGTGCTGTTATTTTGAACTTTCAATTCATTAAAGAATCATGAAAAAATGAATCGCAGTTTCTTGAAAAATAGCAAGCAGCGCAACCGTTTCCGACAATTAATTTTAAAGCTTTATCAAGACATTTTACAGGAGTCATGACTTCAAGCTTTAGAGATGAGTCAAACCACAAAAGCAATATTAACGAAAGAAGAAAAAGCACATTTTCCTGAGTCTTGACCTTAAGCCAATTCAGATGCTGTTGCATAACCTAAAGAGAGTTGTGCTATAAAGACAACTCATAAATATTGATAAACTGAAACAGATTTGTTGGCAGGGATGCTCCAAAATTGCTCAAAAGTCTAATAAGCCGTTTCATTTAGTGGAGGTTTTGCTGCTAAAGGATGATCTAAAGTTACTCAATTCAAGGTTTCACTTACTTTCTCCACCCTGTACTTTGAATGAATTCTCAATAAAAGTATATTCAATAAAAATGTTACAGTTCAAACAGTAAAAGTACAATTGTTTGTGTATTATTAGTTTAGTCAGATTGTGTTTATCTATAAATGTGAGTTGAATAAAAAGTCAGGCCATATTATGCAGATATTATTTATTATTGGTGCTTAATTAATAATAATGGTTCTTATTGTTATCAATGTTGAAAACTATTTGCTGCTTAATATTATTCGTCATACTTTTTTAGGATTCTTTTATGAATAGAAAGTTCAAAAGAACAGTATTTATTTCAAATAGTAAAGACATTTATAACACTTATAACACTTTTGGTCAATTTAATGCGTCATTTCTAAATACAAGTATTATTATTATTATTTGTTTATTTAAATTTTTTTAAATCTTATGTATCCCAAAATTTTGAATGGAAGTGTATCAGAGTTTCCACAAAAATATTAAGCAGCTAAAACGGTTTTCAACATAAAAAAAAAAAAAAAGTTTCTTAAGCAGCAAATCAGCATATTAGAATGATTTCTGAAGGATCATGTGACACTGAAGACTGACGTAATGATGCTGAAAATTCAGCTTTGCAACACAGGAATAAATGACATTTTTAAATATATTAAAGTAGAAATACCAAATCAAATAAATGCAGTCTTGGTGAGAATAAGAGACTTCTCAAAACATTATACATCTATATCTTGCCCCAGACATACTTATTGTTAAGCAACTGTGTTTGTGTTACAGCTGGAGAAAGTCCTTCAGCAGGGAGACATTGGCGAATGCTGTGAGCCGTACATGGTCATGAAGGAATCAGACTCCACTAAGGTACGAGTGTACATTTACGTGAGGGTTTTTGCAAGAGTATTTCATCAGACACATTTGGCATGATTATGGCATCCTCTGAGGATTTCTCAACTTGATCTGGACTACTGCAATATTTGTTAATCTTCTTCAATATGAGCAAGGTCCAGTAGATGCTGGAGCCTGTGACTGTCACTGTATAATTCTGCTGCCAAGTTGCTTTTTTTGGCTGTTTGAAATGGCATGATATGTGCTGCTCACCCATTACCTTTACACAGGGCTTGTGTAACAACCCAGATGGATATACTGAAATGATTCGGTGGTTTTCACCTTTGTGTGTATACATGCAGCATAAGGAAAAGCTGGAGAAGTTGAGGACTCAGGCTGAGCAGATGTGCACTAGGCTGGGTCGTTTCCGCATGCCCTTCGCCTGGACTGCGATTCATCTGCTGAACATCGTCAGCAGTGTTGGAGGGCTGGACCGCTCAGATTCCGACTCAGACACGGGTATTAACCAGAGTCAACACATTTGAACTCAGCTAAGGGTTTACTTTTTATTGCTTTCTTATAACCAGTCACCTTGAACATGTCCCTGAATGTAACAACACACACAAGGGCTGATATATTTACAACTATTCATCATTTTTAAGCCTTTTTCCAATATTTGATAAATGTGCTCCATTATTTTGAGACATTTTAATCCAGAAATACATCCTCAAGGTCCTTTATTTTGCATGAAAATGTGATGTAATGTAGTGAAAGGTTTTTCCTGGTGCCACAGTGCAACAACAAACAGGGCCAACAACAAATTAAGGACGCACACACATGCACATAATAAAAATATAAAATAATAAAATATAAGAAGTTATCGAGAAATATGATGTGAATAAAACAAAACAAAATATAGTATGTAAATAAATTAGAATATAGTAGTGAAAATAGTAGAGACTTGTATGCAGCAAAGAAAAAGGGAATCTCTTTTTACACTGTACCATTTCTGAAATAAAGAAGCATTTCAAGGTCCTGGAGTGGCCTAGCCAGTCTCCCGATCTCAACCCCATAGAAAATCTTTGGAGGGAGTTGAAAATCCGGGTTCGCCAGCGACAGCCCCAAAACATTACTGCTCTTGAGGAATGGGCCAAAATACCAGCAACCGTGTGTGAAAACCTTGTGAAGACTTACAGCAAACGTTTGACCTCTGTCATTGCCAACAAAGTGTATATAACAAAGTATTGAGATGAAATTTTGTTATTGACCAAATACTTATTTTCCACCATAATTTGCAAATAAATTCTTTAAAAATCCTACAATGTGATTTTCTGGATTTTTTTTTTCTCATTTTGTCTCTCATAGTTGAGGTATACCTATGATGAAAATTACAGGCCTCTCTCATCTTTTTAAGTGGGAGAACTTGCCCAATTGGTGGCTGACTAAATACTTTTTTGCCCCACTGTAGTTACTGGACTATGAACGATTTTTATAAATGATTTAACATAATTAGGAAATTTATTCAAACATTCGTTAAATAATTACGACATCACTAACAGTTTAAGTTCATAAATAAAAATATATAGTGCATATGTTGAAAAATGAGCTGTGGATGCTGGACAACTTTACTGAGATAAATGTAATGTTAGGTGACAAGTTCTGTACAAGCTGTTTTATTGACATCTTCTATGATTTAAACATCTTCTGTGATTTAATCATTTAAGATGATACTTTTCAGTAAGTTTATCCGTATCTTTAAACAAACCCTCATGCATTTTTCATACTGCAACTTGCAGTAAAGATGCAGGATATGAGGAAGAGAGCAGTATGCTCTACATGTGCTTTTCTGGCACACACTACATGAAAGAGCGTCAAAACAATAGTTTATTGTTTGAATTTCCTGATAAAATTAACATAATATGAAAGCTGTTTTTTACAAAAATAACAAAACACCAAATTATAAATTATAGAGGAAATAAATCCCCCAAAATTTTTGCTGAAGATGTATCCACCCTCAGGCCATCCAATATGTAGATTAGTTTTTTTTTTCTTTTTTTTTTTAAATCAAAAATAGATTTGTAGAAATTTAGCATTGCATCACTTGGTCACCAATGGATCCTCTGCAGTGAATGGGTGCCGTCAGAATGAGAGTCCAAACAGCTGATAGAAACATCACAATAATCCACAAGTAATCCACATGATTACTTTTTGTCAGAATTGGGAAAAACTATGCACAGATCAAGCACCATTTACAAACGAAAACAGAAGCGACGGTTTGAAATGAAAAATGCCTCGATGAATTTGTTTATTACAAACATGCTGCAGCGTTTCACTTCACAAGACATTAATTGATGGACTGGAGTCGTGTGAATTACTTATTGTGATGTTTTTATCAGCTGTTTGGACTCTCATTCTGACGGCACCCATTCACTGCAGAGGATCCACTGGATCCTATATTCACAATGTTGGTTAATTTTGTATAGCTAACAAAGTAATGTTGAATATAAATATTCTATATGTCATCCAGCCCTAGTTGCATGACACTAAACAGCATTTTCTCGTTCCTTACAGAGCGTAAGGGGACGTGGAATGAGAGGAAGAAGAAAGGATTTGAGAGGATGAGTGTAGGAGAGGACATGTGCAACTTCACTAACTTCCGTCCAGCGACTCTCACTGTCACCAATTTCTTCAAACAGGTCAGTTCTCTATGCATGCACATTTCTGATGGTAGTGTATTAGCACAATATATTATTTAGCCACTGAACGTATGCTGAGAGTTTCTGTACTGCTGCAGGAGGGGGACAGATTGAGCGATGAAGACTTATATAAGTTCCTGGCAGACATGAGGAGGCCGTCATCTGTCCTGCGTCGACTCAGACCTGTGACTGGTATCTGTCCACTCTTATTTTTACCACATAGGTTCAATTATTTAAGCTTTTTATCACACTCTGTCGGTCTCTTTCTGTCTAGCTCAGTTGAAGATTGACATCTCCCCGGCTCCAGAGGCCCCTCACTACTGTCTTTCTCCAGAACTGCTTCATGTGAAGCCTTACCCTGACCCACGTGTGCGCCCCACAAAAGAGGTGCTGGAGTTTCCCGCGCGCTACGTCTACACCCCACACACTACCTACAGGTCAGCCCACACACATTCATGACTAAGAGATGCTAATATATCTAAAGGTATCATAAAACTACATTCCGAGTCATCTGAATTCATAGGATTGTCTTGTGTGAGGAAAAGACTAAAATTTAAGCCGTTATTCATTGGTCGTCTTCAATTAACATCACAGAAATAAATTAAATTTAAAATATATTACAATGGAAAACATTTATTTTAAATTGCAATTTCAAAAACAGTAAAAAAATCTTGCTGACCTCAAACTCTTGAAGTATCAAATCAACATCCAATTTCCTTGTATGGAAAACATCTGCTTTTGTGTTAGATGGTATAAATCACTTTTTTTTCCATTTGTGGATGATTGTTACTTTCATTTAGCCAAAATTATTGGTTAGTTTCATATTTGCCCACCCATACAGCATGGTTACGTCGGCATTGTTTCTTCCGTGGAGAAGGTTATAAACACTTATGAAAATTTTTAATTTAAATTTAATTTATTTAAAACTATGTGAGTACTGATTTATCGTACATAGAAAGGCCAGTAACATTTATGTAGAAAGTAAATAAAACTTTAAAAAATCGTTTTAAAACAGAAAGAGAATACACACCACTTTTTCCTTCAGTTATAAGATAAAAAGTATTAAGTTATTAGTTATATACATATATTATGATAATTATGTTTTGTGCTATTAAAAATACATTATTCACTACAAAAAAGCAGCTAAATGTTTGTAATGGGGTTTTCATGCAGCAAATGTTTTACATAGAAATTCACTCTCCTTATGTTTCATAATTGAAGCCCAATGTGAGCATAAAATGCATGGCAAAGTGGAGAACTGTGTCATATTTATGATCATGACGTAAGTGCGATCCATTTGCAGTGCCGTGAATGGAGTGTTGATGAGTGTTGATTGCACTTCCTCCTTGTAGGTGATTTTAGTGGTTACACCATATTCTGAAATGAGAACCAAGTACTGGCATGAACCGATGATTTTACAGGCGATCACGTGTTTACTGGTAAGTCTGCACTCAGGCTTACCTGTTTCTGTAAATCAGCCAGCAGCTGGTTTTGATTCTCCAATTTCAGTTTCTGTTCTTGTGTCCACTTCATCAGGTCCTTCAGGTTAGAGATGTTTTTAAGTGGTGTGCCCTGTCAGAAGGAGATAATCGGTTGTTTCCAGATAAAACTGTCGGTGTGTTCATTGAAAGGCAGTTCTGCATCTTCAATACCTTGATCGTGTCTGGGACTGAGCTATTTAGGTTTTCCTCCAGGCTGGTTAGTTTTTTCTTTAGCTGTGCCTCTTCCAGCTCCACCCTGGTGACTGTATCTCTGTTCTCATGGACTTGAATCTCCAGAGCTTTCATCTGATCCTGCAAACAATCCAGCTGTTGAGCACACTGATCCAACTCCTTCTGAACCCACAGATCCCAGTACACTAACTGAGACATAGGAATTACAATATAATTATAATATACTAGTGAATGAATATAACGAGACAAGAAATTAAATGAGAAGTACACTGTATTAATAAAGTTATTTAAAACTTATACAATATTTACTCAATTCACTCTCTCTCTCTCTGTATATATATATAGTGTGTTGAGTAAATACAGTGGGTACGGAAAGTATTCAGACCCCCTTAAATTTTTCACTCTTTGTTATATTGCAGCCATTTGCTAAAATCATTTAAGTTAATTTTTTTCCCTCATTAATGTACACACAGCACCCCATATTGACAGAAAAACACAGAATTGTTGACATTTTTGCAGATTTATTAAAAAAGAAAAACTGAAATATCACATGGTCCTAAGTATTCAGACCCTTTGCTCAGTATTTAGTAGAAGCACCCTTTTGATCTAATACAGCCATGAGTCTTTTTGGGAAAGATGCAACAAGTTTTTCACACCTGGATTTGGGGATCCTCTGCCATTCCTCCTTGCAGATCCTCTCCAGTTCTGTCAGGTTGGATGGTAAACGTTGGTGGACAGCCATTTTTAGGTCTCTCCAGAGATGCTCAATTGGGTTTAAGTCAGGGCTCTGGCTGGGCCATTCAAGAACAGTCACAGAGTTGTTGTGAAGCCACTCCTTCATTATTTTAGCTGTGTGCTTAGGGTCATTGTCTTGTTGGAAGATAAACCTTCGGCCCAGTCTGAGGTCCTGAGCACTCTGGAGAAGGTTTTCGTCCAGGATATCACTGTATTTGGCCGCATTCATCTTTCCCTCGATTGCAACCAGTCGTCCTGTCCCTGCAGCTGAAAAACACCCCCACAGCATGATGCTGCCACCACCATGCTTCACTGCTGGGACTGTATTGGACAGGTGATGAGCAGTACCTGGTTTTCTCCACACATAATTCTGTCTCTGCGCTCTTCAGGCAGTTCCTTTGACCTTATGATTCTCATTTGCTCTGACATGCACTGTGAGCTGTAAGGTTTTATATAGACAGGTGTGTGGCTTTCCTAATCAAGTCCAATCAGTATAATGAAACACAGCTGGACTCAAATGAAGGTGTAGAACCATCTCAAGGATGATCAGAAGAAATGGACAGCACCTGAGTTAAATATATGAGTGTCACAGCAAAGGGTCTGAATACTTAGGACCATGTGATATTTCAGTTTTTCTTTTTTAATAAATCTGCAAAAATGTCAATAATTCTGTGTTTTTCGGTCAATATGGGGTGCTGTGTGTACATTAATGAGGAAAAAAAATTAACTTAAATGATTTTAGCAAATGGCTGCAATATAACAAAGAGTGAAAAATTTAAGGGGGTCTGAATACTTTCCGTACCCACTGTATATTGTAATATATACATTATATATTAAATATATAAATATAGTTTCACATTGAATCTCCAGATTAATGTAGACACAACATAAAGACAGTAATTTAAATAGTTTATATTTTACATATTTGTTCAGTGGCATCTTTTTTTGCTATGAATCAAGGCCAGTATGCCTGATATCAATACTGATATAGATATCTCTAATAAATTATTATTATTATTATTATTATTCCATTTTTGAGGATAAAAATTGATCCTTTCTCTCTATTTCTGTCTAGACTTGTTTACATAAGTAGTTCTAGACTTGACTGATTACATTAGAAATTGAAGCTAAATGAGTTGTATTAGTAGTTATAAGCTTGTCTGTTTGCACAAATAGTTTACATTAGGAGTTGAAACTGAACGGTTTATGTTAGTTTTTGTAAACTTGGTAGTTTACATTAGATATTGATTTTTTAAACCATTTATATTAGTAGTTGTAAACTTGTCTGTTTACACAATTAGTTGTAAACATGACAGTTTATGTTAGGAGTTGAAACTTAGATTTTGCAGTATTTGGCTGAGCAGTGGTTTGAGTGGCTCGCCAATGTGTTAGAATTCTCTAATACATAAAATAAGTAAACTTGACCAGAGTTCTTGTGGGGAGAAGAATTTATTGACGTTAGTAGTGTAGCACAATTCTTCAGCAGCAGTGTTAGCGTGCAAGTATCTTAACCCTTGCAAGAATCTCAGTTTCTCCCAAAGTTCTGTTTGAGACAGAACTTTATACCTGAAGACAAAAGGGCTACAAACAATATCTACTGTTAGGACCTCTCGCTGGAGATCCTGCAATCTACAAGAAGTTCCTGAGAAAAGTTGTTCCTTTGTTATTCCAACTGTATGGACTATTTGGTTCACACCTTTACAGACAGATTCAGTTGATTGAATCTGAGGCACAGTCACAATGTAAATGCATCTGACTAAATATATACGCATAATCTTTCAAAACTTAACTTTGAACCTTAACTTAATTGATTAAAATTGTTTTGACAATCACATCACAAACATTATTATTGTAAAGAATCATTGCTGTTTGAATGACTGTTATAATAAGTTTTCTAAAATTGTAATTACAAAGCCTGTCTGTTTACATCAGTCCTGTTTAACATTACAAAAATTAACAATCCTAAAGAAATCATTTTGGTGTGCTTATTTGTTACTTAAGAAACCTTTCTCATCTCAGTGTAGTTGAAAATGGTTGTGCTGCTCAAGGAAGTGTGGCAGTTGCAATGGAGTGTCTTTTTTCATTTGCTAAATTGAGCACACTTGCATTGCTGAAGTCCTAATTTGGTTTCAGAAATGGCCACACGGAAGCACCTTTCTTGAGTAACTCATTTTAGTGACTCAGTCTATTGTCCTTAGAAATTAAGGCCATGCTTGAGAGAGCACCACATTGTGCACTGCTGTGTTGACAGAAGGAAGCAGCTTGTATATACCCAGGAAATCAAGATAAGTGAACTGAAAATAGAAGAACAGAAGTTATATAAGTGTATGAGTATCATAGTCTTTGGAAACTTTAAATGGAAGTGCACATAATAGCTCTGAACTTGACAGTTTACATCATCTACAGGCTGCTTTTAAACCATTGCTGGTCTGATAGAAAAGGGTTCATTTATTCCATCTATTTCCTTCTCTGTCCCCCTCAGGAACATGTTGTACGTTTACCCTCAGAGTGTCAACTTCAATAGCCGGCAGGGTTCGGTGAGGAACATTGCAGTGAAGGTGCAGTTCATGGCAGGAGAGGATCCCAGCCAGGCCATGCCTGTGAGTCACCAATAACACCCGCACCCGGCTCTAGTCACACTGTCAAAGCGTATTCTTATGAAAAGACAAAAAACATTTGGGATTATGTAAGTACATCTGATACGATGATCTCATCTCTTAGATAAACTCAATTGTGCACAATTAAGCTCTCCAGATCTGTGCTAAGAGTATGACAACACCTCCCTAAAACACATCGATCCATGTCACAGTGTTTTAGCTTCAGCTAAACACTCAGGTTACATTAGTCACTCGAACCAAACTCAAGTCTTCAGATCTATTAAGGAAGCGCTCTGGGAAATTTTGGAGATTTCAGTGAACTCGCAGAACCTTTTGCATTTTGTTAATCGAATCAGAAACTCCCTAATAGTGTTGATGCTGCATTCGAACACCAGTTGCTCACTTTGAAACATCTGTAATTTATTTAGGGCTCAAGTGAGGCCATATGCAGTGCAGGTGCATTTGAGGCTAAATTAATTTTGTGATAGTTAGAAAATCCATCCACAGTGTTATGATTAGCTAGGGCAACATCATGGCTGCAATGTAACTCCCCAGTGACATCTAGTGGAGCCGTTAAGCTGTTATTCACGAGTGCAATGTGATTTCCAACCCCCTGAACAGGTCATCTTTGGAAAGTCAAGCTGTGCCGAGTTTTACAAGGAGGCGTACACCCAAGTGATCTACCATAACAAGTACAAACCTTTGTCTCATTCACTATTCATTACAGAAACAACACCATTTTATACATGTCCAGAATAGCATTACATTTCCGTACAGAAGTAGTTATTTTTGACTCAGAGGGCCTCCACTGTACAATACAATAATATTCAAAGGCTCCACATGTAGTATAATATTAACAGATATATATTTATATTATTCAATTGGATACAGAAAGAGAGAGAGAGAGATTAATTACAATTTTTTGGAAGTTTTGAAAGTGTTATGCTCACCGAGGCTGATGAAAATACAGTAATAAAACCCGTAATATTGGAAATATTATTACAATTATAACTGTTTTCTTTTAAAGACAATTGGAAGACAATAAAATTATTTCTGAAGGATCATGTGTCACCAAAGACTGGAGTAATGTTTGCTGAATGCAGCTATGCCTTCCTAGAAATGCAATTAAATAGCAATAATATTTCACTATAGTACTGTTTTTAATGTATTTTTGTTCAAATAAACGCAACATTGGTGAGCATAAGTGACTTAATTCAAAAGCATGAAAAAAAATCTGAATTATTCTGAACTTTTGTTTGGAAAAATAGTATATATATGTATATATATATATATATCATTTGTAATATTTATTTAATTCATTTTGTGAGTCCAGAGGTTACAGGAACTGTATGTTCTTCACTAAAAACAAAAGTTATTGTGGGGGGGGGGGAATGATTTCAGTTTAGATCTTTACTGTATGTTTTCTTTTTTCTTTCAGCCTTTTAATGAAGTTAGTTGTTTTATTATCAACTGTTAATATTATTATTATTATTATTAATATATTAAAACAAGCTAAATAATTTAATCTTTTTTTCTTTTATTTAAACCATTTTATTTACAACCGCTAAAATAATTAAAATCATTTGAACTTATCCAGCAGCCCCCTTGGCTGAGGCCCCCTAGTTGAAAACCACTACAACGTTTTTCATTCTCCTCTCTCCATCTCTGCAGGTCCCCAGAGTTCTACGAGGAGGTAAAGATGAAGATTCCTGCCAACCTCACCGACAACCACCACCTGCTCTTCACCTTCTATCACATCAGCTGCCAGCCCAAGCAGAATACCCCCTTAGAGACGCCAGTGGGCTACACGGTGAGAGAAGGACCCCCCTCTCTTCTCCTCTTCCTCTCTATCCTCTCGTGACAGCACTGGAGAAGCGCTCCAGGCTACCTGATGAAACGCTCACCTCCATGTGACCCTATCCCCCCTCAGAGACACCTAGAGCGTCCTTATACGTCACCTCCCACGCAATCTCTTTTCCTGCTGGGATTCAGTAGCACCCTCCCCTGATTCTCCTTATGACACTTATGAAGTTGTAGCGTCATGTGATTGTAGGTCATATATAGCATGCTAATGTTTTTGAACTGCATGTAGGCTGTGCAGGTTAATCATAGTTCATGTTGTTTTTTGCAGTGGATCCCCCTCATGCAGCACGGCCGCCTGCGCACCGGCTCCTTCAGTCTGCCTGTCTCTGTGGAGAAACCTCCACCCAGCTACTCAGTCCTCACTCCTGATGTAAGACATTTATCCTAAACTGGATGTTTGTGAGGTTGTGTTTGTGAGAATGTGTGTGGAAGTGAAAGATGTCAAAAGAAGGGCAGATCGAGGGGGGGCAATTGTAATAATTATTTTTTTCCCCTTCATAATTTCATCTTCCTAATCAGACTACTACTATTTCCTGCCATCTTTTCATATAATAGGAACTTTCAAGAAGTATGATAGACTTGGTAACTCTTGACACTTTTTAAAGCACTAGACATTTAAAGGGTTAGTTCACCCAAAAATGAATTTTCTGTCATTAATTACTCACCCTCATGTCGTTTCAAACCCGTAAGACCTTCATTCATCTTCGGAACACAAATTAAGATATTTTTAATGAAATCTGAGAGCTGTCTGACCCTGCATAGACAGCAACGCAACTGAAATAGTCCCAAGTCCAGAAACGTAGCAAGGAGATCTGTAAAATAATCCATGTGACATCAGTGGTTCATCCACAATTATACGAAGCTACGAGAATACTTTTTGTGTGCAAAAGAAAAAAAAATAACGAATTTATTCAACAATTCATCTCCTCTGCATCACCCTGGTGCCATTTTGAAGAATATCCGCTGGACGTAAACAAAATATGCTGTTCTGTGTCAGCTGCGTTACATGGATACGCGCGTTGTTTCTGTACAGATCAAATCACAACAACGTGACGCAGCTGACACAGAAACAGCATACGTTGTTTACATCCAGCTGATACTCTCCAAAATGGCATTACAGGGTGATGCGGAGGAGACGAATTGTTGAATAAAGTCGATTTTTTTTTTGAACCACTGATGTCAAACAGAGCCTGTATCTCCCCCTGCTGGTGAGTGAGAAATACAGCTCACAAAGCACAAAAACAGGGCAATGTCATGTTAAATTGTGAGATTTGAGAGATACATAATGCAAAACATCCTTCATGGAAGAAGTAAAATAGTCAGGGTTTGGAATAATTTGGAAGTGACTAAATGATGATAAAATGTTCATTTTGGGTTGACTTTGAAGTCTTAAAAATGCCCTTTCGTGTGCCTTTGAGTTATTGAACCGTTGCTAAAACTGTAAACATTATTTAACCTTTAAACTGTGCTGATTCGTTTCTCTGGGGCTCAGTGTTTATCTATTGTAGTAACTGCTTCACTCACATTTATACTCACTCTCATTTGATCTCAAGAGCAGAATGGTTATTTATGTTCATACACTGAGTGCATCCCACTTTCTCCTTCAGTGGGACTTGCATCGTATGATCTCCCCATCCAGTATGCCACGCTCTCTAGGGCGACGGCAAGACCCAGCAGCCTGCTCTTGTCCCGCTCCAAGAGCATTAGTAACTCCAACCCCGACCTGGCCTCAACACCAGCCACCCCTGACGAGGAGGTGCAGAGAATCATTGGCAGCAAGGTGGGTGGCTCTTCCTCTGGCTTCTGATTGGTTGTTCAAGTTACTGCAGTGTGACCACTCTGTCCAGTGTTGTTTCTACTTGGACTAGGGAGCTACAAGGAACAGAGTATTAAAAGAAGCGCTTTGAGTGATAGTTGCTGTTATTGTTGTTGTCTTTTAAACAGTCAGTTTCGGTTTTCTCTTTTGTTGGTGAAAATCTGGGGGGAAAACTAATCAAGTAAAATAAAATCTAATAATGAAGATATTTCACAACAAATTGGATTAACTAATCAGTGACATCGCTTTGCAAAACAAAGCGATTTCTATTAAAAATAAATGCTGAAAAAATAGCATTTTTGTTTGATTGTGAAATTAACAGATTAACTGTTTCATCAAAATCGTTAAATAGTTGCTGTCCCTACTCTTACTGTCGTGTGCTGGAGCTGCAGGCTCAGAGATTGACTGTGAGATGTTTTCGGTGGCAGCTGTTGATTGCTCTGCTAATAATTGTGCTTATTTTTTGCTGTGGTACTGCTGTTCCTACCCTCTCCCCTCTTTCACTGTGCCCCTGACTTGTCCCCAACCCTCCTCTAAATTAATTATTGTTCCTGCACTTCGTCCCCTCCCTGTGGCACCTGTATGTGACTGTTCTGCACTCACCTGTGTTGCACTGTGGTGTGTGTTTGTGTCGTCGGTGGATAAGCAGGGGATAGACCGCTCACATTCCTGGGTAAACTCTGCTTACGCTCCAGGGGGCTCAAGGGCTGTGCTCCGTCGGAACCCCAACTCCAGCTGTGAGCTCAAGCAGGTGCTAGTCAAACCCTACACTCTAATGTCCCTCCCTACTGCCTCAAACCATACGCCATAATATAACCTGTAACTGCCTCAGACCCTTTTACCCCACATCAACCCTTAGCCATAACATTATTTGTTACCATCTCAAACTCTACAACCGAATACTCTCTGAAAACACACAACTCAGCATGATCTGTTACGGTCTTGAGAGCCTCAACGCAACTTGTTACCGTCTCAAACCTTTAAACCTAACATTACTTGTTACTTTATCAAACCTTTAACCCTAACATTGCTTGTCACTTTATCAAACTTTTAACCCTAACATTGCTTTTTACTTCATCAAACCTTTAACAGAAGTAATACTTTTAACCATAACATTCCTTATCACTGCCCTAACCCTAACATTGCATGTTTCTTTATCAATCCTTTAACCCTAACATTACTAGTTACTGTCTCGAACACTTAACCCTAACATTACTAGTTACTGTCTCAAACACTTAACCCTAACATTACTTGTTATTGTCTCAAACACTTAACCCTAACATTACTTGTTACTGTCTCAAACCTTTAACCCTAACATTACTTATTACTGTCTCAAACACTTAACCCTAACATTACTTGTTACTGTCTCAAACCCTTAACAGTAATATTACTTGTTACTGTTTTAATTAACCTACCATTGTTAACTCTCAAAACCTTAACCCTACCATTTTTTGTCACTGTCTCAAACCTTTAACCCAACATGACTTGTTATTGTCTTAAAATCTAGCCAAAGTGTCCTACACTCAAATTCCCTTCATTCTCAACTTTTATATGCTAAAATGTTGAGTCCCAGTATTTCAGCCCATACACCATATCATCCTATACGCTCTCATTGCCTTCACTCTGGTATTACTTCTGTAATCATACTCCATAATCTTCTACCAGCTCTTCTGCTGCTGTCCATTTGGCTTTATTCTTATGTATGTGTTTATGCCTGAGGATGCGTGCTCATTTGTGTAGAAGGTGTGTGTTGTGTGCCTACTTCTCTTCATCAACCAACTCATCTCTCTTTCCTTTGTGTGCTGTACTTCTCCTGCCCCTGTCAGTCAGAGGAAAACTTGGTTGAAGACTAGTTACCAACAATACAACAGTGCCTCGTCTTGCAGTGATGGAACAATAAAACCTAGGTTTACATATGCAATGTTGCACCCAATTCAATTAACTATGTGACATATTGATGTCACATCAATATGCTTAGAATCCTCCCTTACATTATTTGATTTATTTAGTGCATAGTCCGTTAACCACAAAATAACCCCCTTAAGGATTTCAAACCTCAATCACCGTGTCAGGGTTTATTTTGCATAGATGACCGGCTGACTGTGCATTATCCCTAACATAGCATGGATAACGTTTGATTATTTAGATTTTTTTTAAGTATCTGGGTTGGTGTATCTAGCAGGCATTGTCTTATCCTCTTCCCTCGTTTTCTCTCTTTCTGTCTTCCATTCTTCGTCATCAGGTTAATCGTCGTCGTCATCATCATCATCATCATCATCATCACCACCAACACCAACCATCACCACCATTGTTCTGTGTTCACTCACTGGTTTGCAGGCCAGTGAGCGTGCCTGTAATCGCATGTCTGCCTTCATCGAGACTGCCTCCATTCTCTGTCCTCCCTCCAGGCAGATCGCCAAGAAGGTAGTGCACATACTCATTTACTCACCCGTGCACTCTCCTGTTCATTAGTTTCTTAATTCACTCATTTATGTACTCACCCATTCATTGAGCCACTTTATCTTGTTCATGCACACGTATCACTATTATTTCAAAGTAATCTGCCTTCATTGTGCATGTGTGTGCTTGTGTTCTCTATGTATATTTTGTAAAAATGCTCTCTGCGTTCAGTTACTTCATGAAGAGTTGGCTCTCCAGTGGGTGGTGAGCTCCAGTACCGTGAGAGAGGCATCTCTGCAGCAGGCCTGGTTCTTCTTCCAGCTCATGGTCCGTTGACCTCCAACCTTTTACATTTACATCAATAACTGAACTCAAGTCACATTTATTTCTGTAGCTCTTAATATAATATAGATTATTTCAGAGCAGCTTTACAGTAATAAAAGAGGTAATAAATGTAGACCTAAATGTTGTAAAATTTATAATTTAAACTGTAAAGCAGCTCTACAGAGGACAATGGAGTCATTATTCAGCTCAATTTAGTTCAATATCAGTGTCACTGTTGCAAAGTTCATTGTATGAAATGAAATGAACTCAATTCAACTATAAAGCAGCTACAAAAGACAATAGTGCCATTATTCAGCTCAAGTCAATGTTGATTCAGTTCAGTAACAGTATCAGTGTTGCAAAGTTCATGTCATTATCCAGCTCAATTCAGTTCTCATCTGATAGTGTTAGTACAGTCCAATCAATAATAATACTGAATATTATGGAGCCCCGCACATGACATGGAGGAAAAAAATGGCAAATCGTGCACTTGGTTGAAGTTCCCTCGTTTTACTAAATCGTGGCCACATTTTTGTTAAATCATATTGAGGGAACAAATTATTGTATTGTGCGTATGATTTACTTGAAATGAGGGAATGAGTTTAGTAAAATGAGAGTACAAATTATCATGTTGTGCACATGTCACATTCGAGGCTCTGTAGAATATACTTTTTTTTTTTTATTGTCTTTGAAAAGGATAGTTCACCCAAAATAAAAATGCTGTCATTTACTTACCATGTCATTTAAGAATGAGTTTAGTAAAATGAGAGTACAAATTATCATGTTGTGCACATGTCACATTCGAGGCTCTGTAGAATATAAATTTTTTTTTTATTGTCTTTGAAAAGGATAGTTCACCCAAAATAAAAATGCTGTCATTTACTTACCATGTCATTTAAAAAAAAAAAGTGGAATTTTCATTTTTGGGTGAACTGTCCCTTTAATAGTTCCACATATAGTAATGACTGTATATGACTTAATTATTTTGATGACTCCTAGACATGTAGGTTTTGGAAAAACCTAGTGTTTGGTGAGTTTTGGAAAGCAGAATCAAAGCTACAGATGGTATCACTTATTTTTCTGTGTGTGAAAACAGGTGAAGAGCATGTCCCATCATCTGTTCCTGTCCTCACGCCTGGACATGCCCCGACGCCAGCGCTTCCCAGACCGCTTTGTGGATGACATTGCTGCCTTAGTGTGTGCCATCAGTGCAGACATAGCCAGCAGATATCACAAGGTAAAAGAGCAGCAGATCTCCTTTTACTGTTGAAGGAACACAGACCTTATGTAGATATGGGGATGTTTGAGACTTTATGGTGGTTTGTATTCCGTTTTATGACTGTTAACTGTTGTTATGAATCAACAGGAAGCATGCTTATCTTTGTCTAAACCAATGTCTGTGTGCGTTTCAGGATGTTGAGCTAGTGGAGAGGTTAAACAACAGCTTGGCCTTTTTCCTCAATGACCTGCTGTCTCTCATGGACAGAGGCTTTGTTTTCAACCTCGTCCGCTCATATTATAAACAGGTACATGCACAAAAACACACAAGCACACATTTTAAAATGCTCCCAGTGTGCTTGATTATAGCGTAGTCTGAATATATGATTGGTTATGATGCTCTTCTCCAGAATTTGGTCATCATGTGATGAATTTCTGCTGTCATGATCACTAGACTTTGTACACATAAACTATAAAAAGCCTTATTTACATAAGAAGGAGGTGTGTTTGCACCAAAAACAATACATTTCAATTCTTATACTAGCGCACAGTGCCTGGTTTACATGGATTGCAAGTGGTTTAGTGAACGAGACACATGCAGATGAGGCACAGCTGTGAATTCATCCTAGAACCTTTAGTGACAAATGACAGTTTGGTGCATTTGTGTCTTCAGATTAATAAGCTCCACACAGCGCAGAACCCCAGCTCTCTGACAGCGCTGAGGATGGACTTCATACGGATCGTCTGCAGTCACGAGCACTACGTCACCCTGAACCTGCCCTGCGCCACCCTCAGCCCCCCCGCATCGCCCTCACCCTCCACATCCTCCACCACCTCTCAGGTACACACACATTCACTCTAACTCTCTCTTTAGTGTCAAAAGATCCTTCAAAATTCACTCTAATGTGCTGATTTGCTGCTCAAGATACATTTCTTATTATCAGTGTTAAAAATAGTTGTGCTGCTTAATATTTTGTTGAAACCATAATACATGTTTTTTAGGATTCTTTGATGAATAGAAAGTTCAACGAACAGCATTTATTTGAAATGGGAATCATTTGTAACATTATAAATGTCCTTTATTGCAGAATACAGAAAATCTTACTAAGCCCAAGCTTTTGAAGAATAGTGTTAGTACTTTAACAAAAATGTACAATTTATTAATTACAATATATTGATTATAAATAAGCATACTTAAAGGGATAGTTCACCCAAAAATGAAGAGTTTATGTTTATCTGCTTACCCCCAGGGCATCCAAGATGTAGGTGACTTTGTTTCTTCAGTAGAACACAAATGATGATTTTTAACTCAAACTGTTGCTGTCAGTCATATAATGGAGGTGAATGGGAATCACGGCTTTGAGAGTCAAAAAAACATACACAAAACCAAATTAAACCCTGTGGCTTGTGACAATACATTGATGTGAAAAGACATGAAACGATCGGTCTGTGCTAGAAACTGAACAGCATTTATATCGTTGTTTACCTCTGATTTACTGCAATGTCCGAACTGTCCTGAGCGTGTCCTGAGCGTGTTCTGAGCATGTTCGTGTCGTCTTCTTCTTCTTGCTTTACAGCAGATCGCAGACTTATAAGTGCATTAACACCACCTATCTCTCAAATGGACCATTGACACTCCTAAAGTCAATGTTGTTTGGTTTGGACCTGACTGATTTTCATTGTCTGGGCAAAAACAGTTGAAACAATCTTTAAAATATCTTCTTTGTGGTCCATACAAGAAATTAAGTCATACAGGTTTGGAACAACATGAAATAATTTTTATTTATAGATTAACTATTCCTTTAAGGTGTACGATAATTAATCGATATACAGTCTTAAATTGCTACCTTTGTCAATTTGGGCATCTAGGAATGAAGAAGGAACAGTCATTCCAGTCTCATTCCTCTCTGTCTCTCTCCTCAGAAACATCCCTGATCAACACCTACTTACATCATGTTTTTATCTCCTTTAAACCATGTCAATACACAAAAACACACACATACATACACACACAGTCAATCTCTGTCCAGGAAAGAGCTGCCGAAGTCTGACTCACACACAGGAAGAGAGTCTCATCACCACGGAAACACTTGCATAACGCAGAGCGTACATGAGAAACTTCTCAATCCAGCGAAATGAATGAAACACCGTCTGCACCTTTACACAACCACACACATATTGGTCTGAAACGGAGAGCAAAACTGCGTGTATATCTGCGTGTGTGTTTGACAGCAGCAGCTTAAAAGAGCCTGAAGCAGACAAATAATTCACAGACAGAGGGGGCAAGGGAAGGTTGAATGAAGGTAAAAATACAACCAGAGAGAGAGAACAAGCAACTCAACACGCATCTAAAGGGGGAAGAGAGAGGAAAACCTTTGGAGAGAAAAAAAAAACCATAACATGAGAGAAAGCACACAATGAATTGATTTGAGCAGAGAGAGAGAGGAAGGGGCATAATTTGATATAGGAGGGAGTGCTGGACGTTGAAAGAGTGATGGGGCAAAATTACAAAGTGGAGACATACACAGAGATAAAGTGAAAACAAGGGGGACATGCTGTTTGCATGAGTGAGCTTGTAATAATATTCTGTTTGATAAATGTGTGAACTGATTTCACCCTGTAAAGAAACGCACACACACAGTTGGGTTTCCATGTTTTATGGGGGCATTCTATAGGCCTAATGGTTTTTATACTGTTAAAACTGAATTTTCTATCGCCTAACCCTCACAGAACACTTTCTGCATTTTTATGATATATGAGCTTGTATCCTTATGGGGACTAAAAAATGTCCCCACAAAGTTAAAATTTACTGGTAATACTTTACTTGTGGGGACATTTGGTCCCCATAATGTAAGGAATACTAGTTACATGATCCTTCAGAAATCAAATATGCTGATTTGCTTCGCATGAAAAATTTATTATTATTATTGTTGTTGTTGTTGAAAACAGTTATGTACCATTTTTTTCAGGATTCTTTGATGAATAGAAAACTCAAAAGAACAGCATTTATCTGAAATAGAAAGATTTGTTTTTTAAAAGAATGTTCACCAAGGCTGCATTTATTTGATTAAAAATACAATAAAAACAGTAATATTGTGAAATATTATTACAATTAATAATAACTGTATTCTATTTTTATATATTTTAAAATGCAATTTCTTCCTGTGATGGCAAAGCTGAATTTTCAGCAGTCATTACTCCATTCATTATTATTACATGATCCTTCAGAATTCATTCTAATATGCTGATTTGCTGCTTAAGAATTTCTTTTAAAATTTATCAGTGTATCAGTGTTAAAAATAGTTGTGCTGCTTAATATTTTGTTGAAACCATAATACATGTTTTTTAGGATTCTTAGAAAGTTCAAAAGTTCAACGAACAGCATTTATTTGAAATGGGAATCATTTGTAACATTATAAATGTCCTTTATTGCAGAATACAGAAAATCTTACTAAGCCCAAGCTTTTGAAGAATAGTGTTAGTACTTTAACAAAAATGTACAATTTATTAATTACAATATATTGATTATAAATAAGCATACTTAAAGGGATAGTTCACCCAAAAATGAAGAGTTTATGTTTATCTGCTTACCCCCAGGGCATCCAAGATGTAGGTGACTTTGTTTCTTCAGTAGAACACAAATGATGATTTTTAACTCAAACTGTTGCTGTCAGTCATATAATGGAGGTGAATGGGAATCACGGCTTTGAGAATCAAAAAAACATACACAAAACCAAATTAAACCCTGTGGCTTGTGACAATACATTGATGTGAAAAGACATGAAACGATCGGTCTGTGCTAGAAACTGAACAGCATTTATATCGTTGTTTACCTCTGATTTACTGCAATGTCCGAACTGTCCTGAGCGTGTCCTGAGCGTGTTCTGAGCATGTTCGTGTCGTCTTCTTCTTCTTGCTTTACAGCAGATCGCAGACTTATAAGTGCATTAACACCACCTATCTCTCAAATGGACCATTGACACTCCTAATTGAGATTGTAGATAGAGTGTCAATGGTCCATTTGAGAGATAGGTGGAGGTAATGCACTTATAAGTCTTATATGCGTCACGCGCAGACTGAAGAAGAAGACGCGAACACGCTCAGGACAGTTCGGACATTGTAGTAAATCAGAGGTAAAAAAACAATATAAATACTGTTCAGTTTCTTGTACAAACTAATCGTTTCGTGTCTTTTCACGTCAATGTATCGTCACGAGCTGCAGGGTTTAATTTGGTTTTGTTTGTGTATGTTTTTTTACTCTCAAAGCCGTGATTCCCATTCACCTCCATTATATGACTGACAGACTGCAACGGTTTGAGTTAAAAATCTTTGTTTGTGTTTTACTGAGGGAAACAAAGTCACCTACATCTTGGATGCCCTGAGGGTAAGCAGATAAACATAAAATTTTCATTTTTTGGCATTATGCAGCTCATTATGCAGGCCTTTGTCTTCTCAGGTGTGAATCACTCATTATACATGACCATTCACGCCCCCTCGCATATTCCTTTTCTACACAAAAAGTGTCTTAGAAAATTTAAATCAATATATTGTTTTCTGTGAGTGAGTAAACAAGATGATTTTCACATCATTCTGATGCAAAAACTCTAGACTTCAAGATCTGTTCTCAATAGTCCTGTGAACAAATGTTCTGTATGTGTTTTATGGCCTTATTTCAGTGACTTTAAAATTTTAGTTTTTCACTAAGCACGCATAAACGTTGTTTTCTCAAAAACACAATCACATACATACATGCTGCCCACATATTATTGTAGCCCAGTTTGTGCTGATTATGGTGCTACTAAACTTAGTCATTAAAATGTTTATTAGCAACTGAAAAAAGCACAAATGTCAGAACATGTCAAAACTTCTCCAGGGCCCAAAACACCCTCAGACCCCAGAGGGTTAAGCAGATTTACTTTACTCCTCAAGCTTGATAATTTCAGTTTTCTGGGATGTGGTGCTCTCTACAGTGCTGTAGAGTTTCCTGATTTGTTTGTAACTGTGCGTCGAAGAGTTTCTCGCTGTAGAGTTTAAAACCGGTCATGATGGATGTTATGTTTCTGTCTGCTGTCTGTCTGCCATACAACCACATTACATCAAGCTGGACACACTCAGTGGAATCCTCCTAGGAATTGAATTGCACTTCACTTTATTATGGCAATGGTGAGACATTTCTGTGTTCTCTTGTAGAGCTCAGCGTTCTCCTCTCATGTTCTGGATCAGGGTGTGGTCAGCATGTTCGAACTGTCGGTGCCGTTCCGCCAGCAGCATTTTCTTTCTGGTCTGCTTTTGGCTGAACTGTCACTCATCCTCGAGCCAGACGGAGAGGGGTGAGAAACGTTCCTACGCTTGCACACTCAAGTATTTTACTAGCGATACACAGACATTTTCAGCTTAAGTCAGTAGCTGATTTCTTTCATCTTATGGTCAATAAATATAGGCTAATATTGATTTATAATATACACAATTAAACGAATCTGTTTGTAAAAATTCCCAAAATTTTAGAAATCAGTACCAATACTGGTGAAATTTCATAGTTCACAATGCCAATTTCGATACCATAGTTAAAGGCTGAAATACATTACTGTACATAAATTTTGCCTGATGTTTTTTGTCCCGATTTGCGATCTGGAGTCAATGCTATTTGCCGAAAGTCAAAGTCAGTCTGCGGATTTTGAGCAGATTTCACAGAAAATCACATAGTGTATAATGAGCACAGACTAAAAAAAAATTTTTAGCTTCAGACTATGATTCCATTTAATATGAGGATATCAGTCATGTTTGATATTTTAAGACAATTTTAGAGCACTTATTGTTCTATGTAATTCGTTTTGTGTATGATGCTCAGTTGTTCTCTGTAACCATTTACAAAGTCGACAAGTGTATGATGTCTAGTGTTTCAAAATCTGTTCAAATAAAATCTGTTTAGTGTATTCCAGCCATAAAGGACATATGCTGATGAGACACTCCTTTGTTATGCTGACACTCCTTTGTTTAAAAAGTGAAATATTAATATGAATATTAATGGTATTAAATTAAATCAATAACATGTAACCTTCAAATATTTATCTGTGAAGGAAATATTCGTTCAGCTTTGTCTAATTACAAATGAATGAATTGGTTTTGAAGTATTAGCGTGTTTTACCATGTTTGAAGCCATTTAGTTTTAAATTTCGCTCTTAAATTAGCACAGAAAAAAGCTTTGAACTGCTTTTATAAATAAGATTCCAACACCTCAAATCATCTCACACCTCTTTCTGTCTTTCTCAGTGTGTTCTTCCTACACAAGAAGACCATTAGTGCGCTGCATTCTCTGCTGTGCAGTCACGACGCGGACCCCCGCTACACAGACCCCCAGGTCCGCTCCCACATCGCCCAGCTCTACCTGCCACTCATCCCCATCGTCATGGAGACACTGGCCCAGCTTCACGACTTCACCGGTAAGTGAGACCCTGTGAGCTAAGCGCCCACAATAGAGCATACTCCTTATCTCTTCAGTTATTTATATAAACTCTTTGTTTATGAGTTGAATAGTCTTTCAAAGGTCAGAGCTCCACAGAGTCATTAAAAACTGAACAAAAGTCCCATTTCAGCTGAGATCTGTATCTCTCCACCTTTGTATGTCCCAGACACGTCCCCACAGCGTGTACGTCACGCCTCGGCGCTCGTCGACGATAACGACCCAGACAACAGCACCATCAGCCAGTCTGTTGCCATGGCGATAGCTGGCTCACCACTCCCCCATTCCAAAGCCAACCCCTTCACTCTGCCTTCAGTGGTGAGTACCTGCTCACTGACCACTATTAATAACTCATGTTACGAATATGAATGAAGGTTGTGAATTTTTTAATTTTTGAACTCTAATGTATGTTTAGGTTAATGTTTTTGAAAGAAGTCTCTTATGGCTGCATTTATTTGATCAAAAATACAGTAATATTGTGAAATACTATCACAATTTCAAATAACTATTTTCTAGTTTAATATATTGTAAAATGCCATTTATTCTTGAGATGAATTTTCATCAGCCATTACTACAGTCTTGTCAGTGTCACATTATCCTTCAGAAATCATTCTAATAGGCTGATTTGTTGCTCAAGAAACCTTTATTATTATCATCAATGTTGAAACCAGTTGTGCTGCTTATTTCTATGGAAACTTTTTTTTTTTATCAATAGAAAGTTACAAAGAACAGCACTTATTTGAAATATAAATATTTTGCAACATAATAATGTAACTTATGTCTCAGAAATCATTCTAATAGGCTGATTTGTTGCTCAAGAAACCTTTATTATTATCATCAATGTTGAAACCAGTTGTGCTGCTTATTTCTATGGAAACTTTTTTTTTTATCAATAGAAAGTTACAAAGAACAGCACTTATTTGAAATATAAATATTTTGCAACATAATAATGTAACTTATGTAAATTTAATGCATTCTTCTTGAATAAAAGTATTAATTTCTTTCAAAAAATATTACTGACACCAAATTTTTGAGAACTGTGGCAGTGACCAATTCATATTAAGCCTTGGTGCTCATACAGATAATGCAGGTTCAATTCTGGCCTGCAACATGCCCTGGTCCTATTCCCTTAATCATTTTAAAGTACTTGCATCTTTATCTAAAGCCCCAAAATAAGAAAATATTTTTCTTACTTTTTAGAAATAAGCTATATTTATGCACATAAATGTTCCACATCTTTTCCCCATGCTGTTGCTCTAGTGGAATAAATAGAAAGCGTAAACAACAGAAATAGAGTTACTTGTCATAGTGCATGGACTTTTGGAATTTTCCCTCACAGCTGCATTATCTTAATAGCACCACTAGAGGAGCCCTTCATATTCACTCCTGTCCATTCTGTTGGCAGCAGTACTGCTCTCCACCACTAGAGGGGTGTACTCTGCTCTGACGGTGTACAACAGGGTTTCCTGGTTATTAGTAAATATTAATGGCTTGTGTATGGCTGAGGAAATGAGGATCATGTTTGTCTAAGTGTTTATTATACATATGGGTGTGTAAGGACATCCTCTGTATATGTCTGTCCCAAACAGGCTGCCGGATGTGGTCTAAGCAGGTTGGCTTTGTTGTGTTTCGTCTGTATGAGTGTATTTGTGTAGTGCAAATGTGTTTTTGTTATTTTTCTTCGTCAGGCTGGCCGTCAGTGTAGCACCCTCTCTGCAGAGTGCAGCAGGATGCTGCTGGTTTGTTTTCTGTGGGTGTTGAAGAATGCAGACGCGGGGTTGTTGGAGCGCTGGGTCTCAGACCTGTCTGTGCCACAAATAAACCGCTTGCTTGATCTTCTTCACCTCTGTCTGTCCTGTTTCGAATACAAGGTACATCCACATGCCCTTCTCAAGTAATGACTCTTTGGTATTTAGAAACATGGTCCATCCAGTCACAGTGAGATAGTAGGATTGATCCTGTTTTATCTTAAATACCAAAGGAGCAATAAGAGTAAAATGCAGGCCAATCAAACATCATGTTGCACTTGACACTTTGTATATTCTCCCAAAGGATATGCATATCCTTCCGAACACTTTTTAAAATCTGGAAAAATCAGGGTATTTTAAAGACATTTTCAGGGCTGTATATTATTTATACTAATAGTACCATATTTATTTGCAAGCATTACATTATATTCTATATTTTCTACTGAAATAAATAGTTTAATAAATAATGTTTTAGAACTTGAAAATGCAATATATAAAACATGTTCTCACAGTTTGAGATCTATGCAATCAACTTTCAACTTTTTTTTTTCCCCACAATGTAATTATTTACAAAGAGGCTGTGTTGTGCATGTGGCAGTTTAAACCTATATTTGGCTGAACTGAGGGGAAAAATACACAAACAATATGGCATGACCTCTTTAAAATTCAGAAAAATAACTTGGACCTGGAGTTTGGAAGTCGCTTCTTATGTTACACCTATTCCTCTGACACATTCAGGAATTTTTACTTTATATTGTGCATTTTTGTGTTGCATGTTAACATGTTTTTGTATATCCTTTTCATTGTGCCTGTTCTCAGGGGAAGAAAGCCCTGCAGAGGATAAACAGTCTGACCTTTAAGAAGTCTCAGGACATGAAGGCCCGTCTGGAAGAGGCCATACTGGGCACCATCGGAGCAAGACAGGAGATGGTCCGTCGCTGCAGAGGTACAACAGGTGCTCTGTTGGTATGTGTGCGAGTAAATGTCAAAGCATTGAATTTGTCATTCACCTCTGTTCCTGTGTGTTCCTCAGAGCGCAGTCCTTATGGAGGTCAGGAGAACGTCCGCTGGAGGAAAAACGTCACTCACTGGAGACAGAACGCAGACAGAGTGGACAAGTGTGTCTTTTTTCCTCTTCTCTTACGTAGTATCTTTTCGTTGCTGGTCACGTTCACTGACAACTAAATAATGTTGCTCTAGCTGTCCATTGACTTAATGAAGCACATAATCACACATGGACAGTTGTGTGTGTGTGTGTGTGTGTGTGTGTGTGTGTGTCATGGGCACTATGAATAGCTCACTGTAAACACTGTCTCTGTGCAGGACCAAAGCAGAGGTGGAGCAGGAGTCGGTAGTGGATGGAAACTTGGCGACAGAAGCTGCTCTCATAGCCCTGGACACACTGGAGATCATTGTCAAAGTAAAGTAGACTTTGTCCCTCTCATTTGAATGCATTTACTACAGATACCATGTGTTACGACATGTCATTTTCACGTAGTTCATAAGTGTTTGTGTGTGTTTTTGCATCAGACGGTGGTGATGTCAGAGCTGAAGGAGAGTGTGTTGGTTGGTGTGCTGAGAGTCCTCCTCCACAGTATGGCAGGAAACCAGAGCGCCCTCTTCCTGCAGCACTGCTTCAGCACTCAGAGAGCTTTGGTCTACAAGGTTTGTGTTTGTTGTTAACAGTGCTTGTTCATCCCTAACCCTGAGTACTGAACATTGGTGCAAAAGCCATCCTGCACTTGGGTAATCTGACATAATATTATAGAATTATATCATTATATATCATTATATAATTGTATAAATTTTACCATTTATTTGATGAAAAATACAGTAAAACAGTGATTTTTTTAATAAAAGTGAATATTACTATCATTTAAAATAACTGTTTTCAATTTGAATGTTAAAATGTAATTTATTCCTGTGACGCAAAGCTGAATTTTCAGCATCTTTACTCCAGTCTTCAGTGTCACGTGATCCTTCAGAAATCATTCTAATATGCTGATTTGCTGCTCACGAAACATTTCTTATTTAAAAAAATAAGTTTAAAAAATGTAGTTCAAAAGAACAGAATCATTTGAAATAGAAATCTTTTGTAACAACATGTATACGTGTATGTTTACTCTCACTTTTGAATATTACTGACCTGAAACTTTTGAACTGTAGTGAACTTTTGAACTTAAGAAACCCATTAAAGAAATCCACTCCATCACTAATGAAAAACACAAGAACACAGTACAAACTATATAGAAACGTCCTGGCGATCACAGACAACATCCTTACATTGTTACACTGAGGCTACATTTACACGACAACGATGTAGTCAAATACGGAAACGTTTTTAAAAAGTTTCACGTATACACGTGAAAACGACCAAAAACGAGCAGCAACAACAGTAACATGTACTCCGCCATTGTTGTGTATGTTTGTTCGCGCTTGCCTTTAAAATCGACACGTACTACGCATGTCTACATACCTAACACGTACTACGCACGCGTGTGACGTCACCATTTTCAAAGATTCCCGTTTTGGGTGTTTACACGGAAACGACAACGGTGGCGTTTTCAAAAACGTGCACTTTGAAACCCGTTTTCAAAAATATGCGTTTTCAGTCCCCAAAACGCTGTTGTCATGTAAACGAACAGGCAAAACGCATAAAAAGTTTCCTGTTTTTGGCTGAAAATGTTGTCGTGTAAACGGCCCCTGAGATTTTGCAGACTTGTACCACTCAAATTTTCAATGATTTTCAAAATCATCGTCATTCAATAAACCAACTTGAAACTTTAAGACCTTATTTTACATAGTTCACGAAGGAAATTGTAGAAGAAACTAAGCTTTGCACGTGTGTTTCTGTAGTTCCCGGAGATGTTGTTTGAGGAGGACACTGAGCTCTGTGCAGATCTGTGTTTGCGGTTACTGCGTCACTGCAGCAGCAGCGTGAGCTCTGTACGCAGCCACGCCAGCGCCTCCCTCTACCTGCTCATGAGACAGAACTTTGAGATTGGCAACGTAAGGCACAATGTCACATTAAACTCCTATCCTTGATTCAGCTTTCCCTATATATAAATATGATCAACTAAATCCTGTGTCTTCTCTGCTGTTCTGTAGAATTTCGCCCGTGTGAAAATGCAGGTCACCATGTCTCTGTCTTCACTCGTGGGAACCTCGACGAAGTTCAATGAAGAGCATCTGCGACGCTCTTTAAAAACTATTCTCACATATGCCGAGGATGACCTGGAGCTCAGAGATTCCCCCTTCCCTGAGCAGGTATCAAACACTTGGATCGGAGGTGGTAGCTAAAAGGTTGTTGGTTCGAATCCCACAGCGGATGAAAACCCAACATCCACCACTACTGTGCCCTTTAGTGATCGATAAACACTTTGTATCTGCTAATGATTATGCTAAAGTAGGTCACTTCAGGGTTATTATCGACAACTAAAACCATAAAACATTGATATTGAAATAAAATAAACTGAAATAACAAAATTAAAAAAAACATATTATTGTTTTATTTCAGCTATTTGCCAAGGCAGCATTTCTCATTTCCACACAACACACAACAAATGCTTAAAAAACATTCAAATTAAAGTGAAAACAGAAAATATAAAAATAAAATCTAATTCAAAATAGTAACAAAAACTATAATACTCAGTCACTTTTCTTCTGTCATCTTTGTAGGTACAGGATCTCGTCTTCAATCTCCACATGATTCTCACTGACACTGTGAAGATGAAGGAGCACCAGCAGGACCCAGAGATGCTTATAGACCTCATGTACAGGTCAGTGCTTTGTTATCATAAAAACCAAAGGACATTTAATGTGGCTCGTGTGCTACATTTAAACATGGCTCTTCTCTGTGTGTAGGATTGCTAAGGGCTATCAGAACTCTCCTGATCTGAGACTCACGTGGTTGCAGAACATGGCAGGGAAGCACTCAGAGAGAGGGAACCACGCGGAGGCAGCGCACTGTCTGGTGCATAGCGCCGCCCTGGTGGCAGAGTACCTCAACATGCTTGAAGATTGCCGCTACCTCCCTATCGGCTGTGTGTCATTCCAGGTAGATCCTGTGTGTTTGTGTTTGAATATATGGTTTATGAGGACACAAATGTGTATAAAGGCATGGGGTATTACAGCGTAAACATGGTTTATGAGGACACTTCCTGTGTTTAGAAGTTTAACTTGAAATACTAATTTTACTAAAAATTAAATAAGTTAAAGCTGTGTAGGAATATTAAAAAAAACGAAGGAAAATGAAAAAGCACATAACAAAATTACTAAAACTTAAACTACAAGTAAAAATATAACAGTAAAAGCTCATTTAAAATAATAAGAAATACCATAATAGTATATATATAATGCTATAAAAAATAGTATATACACAATGGTTGTTTCATCTCATCATTCCCACGAATGAAAAATCAGGGATTTTTTTTTTTTTTTTTAGTGGTCAGGTCTGGAAAAGTTTGAAATGAAGTATTTTGTGATTTTACTCAATAAAAATGTAATTTATATAGCATTACAGTAGTTTTTTATACTAATAATAGCATAATTATTTGCAAACATTATATTATGTAAAATAATACATATTTATAATATTTTAACTAATACATTTGAAATCATTTAAAACATTTTAATGAAGTAATATACAATTTAATCAATTGAACATTTTTAATACATTTTAATAAAGTTTAATAAGTAAGTAATATTTCGTATACTGAGAGGAATTTATTGAAAATGCAAATGTAAAGCACATTCTCACTGGACCCTTTGCTCATTTGATAAAAATTTTACAAGAATTGATGATACATTTTGTGGATTGTTTCACAGAGTATTTCGTCCAATGTGCTGGAGGAGTCTGCGGTGTCTGATGATATTCTGTCCCCAGAGGAGGAGGGCATCTGTTCAGGGAAGTACTTCAGTGAGTCTGGGCTTGTGGGACTTCTGGAGCATGCAGCTGCTTCGTTCAACATGGTGAGAGCTCACGTCACATCCCTCCCCCCACAGTCATGGAAACTGAGTGCATCCAAGGGATTAGACTCGTATCCAAGCCAGCGCCACACATTTTTATGGGATTATTAAATATTAACTGAAGGTTGACTGTAGATTCTGTCTCTCCTCCAGGCTGCCATGTACGAGGCCATAAATGAAGTCTACAAAATCCTTTGTCCCATTCACGAGGCCAACAGAGACTTTAAAAAGCTCGCCTCTGTCCACGGCAAGCTGCAGGATGCCTTCAACAAAGTATACAATCAGGTTTGTTGACACGGGAAGTTTGTTAAAGAGCTGAACGTGTCTACAAGTAGCTCCAAACAATCTTACACTGTTTCAGGAGTCAGTTTGTTGAATGACTATTAAATTTCAGCAATATTCATTGTACACTCTTAAATAGCAGTTTGTTATTTCTCGTAATAGTAAAAAATTATAAATCCTTTATTACCTGCTATACTTTGTCCATTATATAACCACAGTAGTAAATAGTTATGGAATAGTAATAAAATAGTAATACTTTTTTTTTTTTTTAGATTATGTGAATAAGTTTCTGCATTAGGTGAAACTGGGCTACTGGACAAAAATCATTGAGCTGATTCATTATTAAAAAAGTATTTATCACTCCATTAATCATGTTACATACAGTATATCCTGATCTTATCAGCAGCTTCTAAATGTAAGCACTACTTGAAACATGAATAGCTCATGGGAGAATTCTGCATTCCTGATTTTAAATATGCAATCATAGATAGTTTCCTATAATTATTTAATTTCGTAATACCTGCAAACTCTTTACCTTTCAGTGAAATTCACCTTTCTGACATTTGAAATAGGCCATTTGTGTGCTTTGTGCACATCTGGGGAATTTCATTCGGGGAGGCTTATATGAAAGTGTAATATCTTACCTCTGTATGATGCCTATTAAAGCGTTTATAAACGCAGCTCTGCGTTGTATACAGGGGTAACGGCTGTATTTCTGCTTTTACAAAAGCACCACCTGCTGTCAAAGAGCAAATTTAGTTGAATTTACATCTGCCGTTTGTATTCAGACCAATTAAATAATCATTTATTAGGCTGATATGTGAGGTTTATCATTTTACATAACTTTTTATTTTTGTCAAAACTTGATTATTTGAACTCTAAAGTTGTTTAAATATATAGTTCAGTCATGAAACTCTAGATGGCGCATTCTGATGGGGTGTTAACGTAACTGATGATATACAGAGAGTTAAACGACTTGGCACAAGCTGATTGGTTCATGCTGCATATGTAGCCAATGAGCTTACTGCCTGCAGCACGCTTTCAGAGTTCTCTGAAACCTTCCACCTTCCCCAGCTCCACCTGTATAGATCTGCTACGGGGTTATTTTATATGCTATTTGTGCAGCATCAGTATGTCTTAAATACTCATGGCACCGTATCGCCATATGCATTGGAAGTAGCATGTTCCTGTACTTGCTTGCAGCAGAAGCAATAATCTACAACTACCGCTATAACCAACAGCAGCAGCAATTCAGCAGCAGCGTAGCAGATCTGTTCCGCCAAGACCAAATACATTAACATTGTCATATCCATCACCATGCTAAAATGTTCAGAGAGTTGTCATGATTGAAATCATAGTTTCTACGGTTTATGATGTTATGCAGGTATGTTTGTATTTTAATTTTATTAAGTTAATAATAATTTATTGTACCAAACTAGCATTTTATTACTTGTATTTCACAGCTGTAGTAGCTATATACAGAGAATTTTAAATGATTTGTGCTCAGGATGAAGCCAGTCTTGTGCCGAGATCCGGACCACAGACATTAGTTGCTGAGCTTTTGTGTAAAGCTCTGTGTGTGTGTGTGTGTGTGTGTGGTTTAGATGTTTGACTGATGTCTTTTCTCTGTCTTGTCGGTGATGATGTGTCTCCTGCTGTGTCCGCACACAGAGCTCAGGATGGGAGGTATGGCTGATCGATCACACTGTGCTTCAGTATTTATCAGTACCATATGTTGCAGAGGGAATTTTCTCCCACACAGAAACTAACTGTCTCTGGTCTTTATCTCTTTTTATTTCTCCATCGGTCTCCCCGTGTGCGGTCTGGATGTTTTCCTGGTGAGTGAACATGAACTTGGTTACCAAACATAAAATTCAAGCTGTTCCATGCCTCTGTAAGGTTCACTGTCTCTGACACATTTATGTAAGGCCATTTCACAAGAATGGCAAAAGTCAGTGTTGTCCTAGAGCACATGTGCATGCATTCAGATCCATAAACCCATCCTCCATGCCATCAGTGTTGTGCCTTTAGGCCTGATGTGGCTGAAACAGACGAAAATTGTGTTATTTAGGCTTTTATGTGACATGCCATGCTCTTCTCTCTTCTTACATGCATCTCAATTGTTCCTGTCCTAACTGTTCAGGCCATAGAGGATGTTTGGCACCTACTTCCGTGTGGGCTTTTATGGATGCCGCTTTGGCGATCTGGATGAGCAGGAGTTTGTCTATAAAGAGCCTTCCATCACCAAACTAGCCGAGATCTCACATAGACTGGAGGTTTGTTTCTAAGTCTGGAGTGCTAATATCAAAATAACAATATTTATATTTTAATAATAATAACAACTATTATTATTATTAGAAGTAATTATGTTTAATAATATTAGTAGTAATTACATTTTTACATTTAATTTTTAATAATTATAAATATTCATTTAACATTTTAAAGTTTTTTTTTTAATTTGATCTGTTTTACATTATTTCTAAAATACTTTTTTTTTTTTTTTTTTTTTTTTTTTGTTTTTTTTTATATTTTTAATTTTTTTTTTTTTTTTTATTATTTTTTTTTCATTATTTTTTTTCATATGTTTGAAAGTGTTCTACATTTTAAAGGACAAAGAAAAAAACACTTTACAATTTATATAAATTTATATAAATAGTTCAGGGGATACAAATCGTGGGACCGTGGTCTGAAAAGTGGTTTACCTGTTGACTCTGTGCCTCTCAGATGCTGCTTTTAAAGGGGTCATATGATGTTGCTAAAAAGAACATTATTTCGTGTATTTGGTGTAATGAAATGTGTTTATGAGGTTTAAGGTTCAAAAAACACATTATTTTCCACATGCTGTACATTATTGTTTCTCCTCTATGCCCTGCCTTTCTGAAACGTGTCGATTTTTACAAAGCTCATCGGTCTGAAAAGCAAGGTGTGCTCTGATTGGCCAGCTATCCAGTGCGTTGTGATTGTGACGGAAATGTTACGCCCCTTACCATACTGTGATGCTGTGTCCCGGCGCTACAAGACAAAAACAATAAAACCCATTATAAACGAGGCATTTGTTGCATCCAGTGGGGACATAATTACTGATTATAATGACTTATACTGTCTTTTTAAACATTGCATTGCATCACGCCACGTAAACAAAACCATGTCTGCATTTGTGATCAGAGAAATGACAAACAACAAGCACTACTCTACACTGCTCAAAACTCGCGTTTGAATCGTCAGTGGCAAATTCTTTAAATATGAAAACGTACTTACAGGCTGTGAGTCAGAACAGCCGGCACTGTAGTCTACTCTCCCAGGATCAGGAAACAGTCCTCCATAAAATGTGCTGCACGCGTCTGAATATTTGGGTTGAACTGCTCTGGAACAGTGTTGTAAATACAACTTAACCATTGATTTCTAGTCGTGTCCTCTTTTGGAAGACCAAACAAAGTAGTTTCACTTTCGCAACGAAACACACGGCGGCAGCAGCAACAATAAAGTTACGCCTTCTTTCTTTGCGTGAACATTTGGGCGGTGTTATGCAAATCTTCCCACACAGTGACGTAGGTATGTGGGGGCGTGTTAGAACGAGCCGTTTTAGGTGGGCGTGGACAAGTCTTAACTTTTATAAAGAATATCTCTTTGGGTTTGAGACTTTAGTCTTTGCAACTTTAGGGATCTTATCTATTTACGAACAGCTTGTAACACTCCAAAGAGAAAGGAAAACTTGAAATCGCATCATATGACCCCTTTAATATGATAATTTGTAAGGGTTATGCTTTCTTTTGTAGGAATTTTACGCTGAACGATTTGGTGACGACATGGTGGTGATCATCAAGGACTCCAACCCTGTTGACAAGAACAAACTGGACCCCAATAAGGTCAGATATTACCGCTAGTGCAAGACTGAAGGCTTTTTTATCAAATAAAAATTTTAATTGAGTTTTATTTTTATATTTTCAGTTTTCAAAATTAGTTTGCCATTTTATGTAATTAAGTAATTTTTTAAAATACATTTTTAATATTTATATTTTGTTTTATTTCTTTTTCAATTATAGTTTTAGTCATTTTAGTACTTAAACTTATTTTGTTTAGTTTAGTTTATTTACTTAAGGTGACATTTCTAAATTTTACCTTTTGTAGGTTTACTTTCCATCTAATATTGACATTTTATTTCAGCTTAATTTCAAAATAAATTTTTTTTAATAGTTTATTTTTAGTTAAGAATAACAACACTGATTCGTTTTTAGAATATTTAGATCTGAAACTCTTTTTGACCCCTATAACTGTAGTTTTGTACATATGTTCTCCATATTGAACAGTGCTGTGTATGTTTATGTTACCCAGGCATACCTACAGATCACATACGTGGAGCCCTTCTTCGATACTTATGAGCTGAAGGAGCGCATCACATACTTTGACAAGAACTATAACCTGCGCACGTTCATGTACTGTACGCCGTTCACGCTGGACGGTCGGGCCCACGGCGACCTGCACGAGCAGTACAAGCGCAAGACCTTCCTCACCACCTCCCACGCCTTCCCCTACATCAAGACCCGCATCAACGTCATCCACAAAGAGGAGGTGTGAAACACTGTAGTTTTGGAGGTTCGTAAATTGCCTCAAGACCGATTTTCTAAATATTTTTCCTCCTCCCTACAGATCATTCTGATGCCGATGGAGGTGGCGATTGAGGATATGCAAAAGAAAACACAGGAACTGGCCTTCGCGACCCATCAGGACCCTGCTGACCCAAAGATGCTCCAGATGGTGCTTCAGGGTTGTGTTGGCACCACTGTTAATCAGGTAACATTTAGATGAAATAGTTTCTTTTTCCAGCATGTTGGTTTGTTTATGGATCTGAACCTGTACATGTTGTCACAAAGGGTCCGCTGGAGGTGGCTCAGGTCTTCCTGTCTGAAATTCCTGAGGACCCCAAACTCTTCCGGCATCACAATAAACTGCGCCTCTGCTTCAAAGACTTCACTAAAAGGTGGAGTGACTTTTATGCACACATCCTTGCACACAAGCATGCTCACTTTTTCAGTTGGAAACGTTTAGGTAGCGATTAATTTTAATTAGTTTATCAGTGCATTGATTAAAAATCCTGCCAGTGCAACTGCATCAATTTTTGACCAACAAAAGTGATTTAAAGTAGAGTACAATATTTAAAAATTAATATATATTATTTTACATAAGGCAGCAGTGTTTTACAATTTTTCTTTTCTGAATATTTTTATTAAGTATTGCTTAACTTATTTTTGGAGCAATATACAGTGGGGCAAAAAAGTATTTAGTCAGCCACCAATTGTGCAAGTTCTCCCACTTAAAAAGATGAGAGAGGCCTGTAATTTTCATCATAGGTATACCTCAACTATGAGAGACAAAATGAAAATTTTGTTATTGACCAAATACTTATTTTCCACCATAATTTGCAAATAAATTCTTTAAAAATCCTACAATGTGATTTTCTGGATTTTTTTTTCCTCATTTTGTCTCTCATAGTTGAGGTATACCTAGGATGAAAATTACAGGCCTCTCTCATCTTTTTAAGTGGGAGAACTTGCACAATTGGTGGCTGACTAAATACTTTTTTTCCCCACTGTACTTATTTTTCCTGCTTAAGATACATACTAATAAAAAGTATTTTGAGATTTGTCAAAAAGTATTTGACCACATTACTGAATTAAACAGTTCAGTATATCAACTTTGATTGAATCATGCTGAATTTAGAAAATTTGCAATTCAATCAAGTTAAAAAGCAGTGAATCACGAATCAAATTGATTTGCTGTCAACCCCAAGTTTCACACCCCTAGTCTTATGTGGCCTCGGTTTGGATCTTTATGGTCCTAGACATGGCAGCAGTCTATTTCCAACATGCTAAAGCTGCCAATTACCTAAACCACAGATCAGCATGGTATCTTCCCATGGCTAAGAATGAAGTGAACGAGTGATTGAATGTTTGAAATGAATCCTCCAGTTAAATCAGCATTTTCTGTTTTGCAGTTCTTTAAAATGGACAGCCTTTTCTTGGACTGACAGTTTTGGGTCTGTTGTGCATTGAACCTACTAACTGCAATGTTCTTGACTCAGGTGTGAGGATGCTCTGAGGAAGAACAAGTCTCTGATCGGTCCAGATCAGAAGGAATACCATCGAGAGCTGGAGCGGAACTACACTAAACTGAGAGAAGCCTTGTTTCCTCTTATCAACCGGAAAATCCCTCAACTCTACAGACCACTGCCTCTGCCAACCACACCAACACAGAGGTAACATCACAAACTCCTCACTCATGCAAACACCAGCCCCTCAGGTGGGGTTTATCTGAAATCGATTATACACAGGTCATAGCAGCCTGGTTACTTGAAAACTAAACCCATCAAACTAATTAAAAATCTGTGCACCCTGACTCTGGCAAGTTGTTTAGCAGCCATTTTTGTGTTTATAATGTGCATGAGACCGTTTATGAACATGCTGTTTGAGGCTGAGACTGTGCACTAATATGGTGTTACATCTACATTCAATAAATAACATAAAATAATAGAAAATCATATATTGTATAATTAATAAATTTAAAAAAAGCAGTTTTGAAGGTGTCTGTTCACTTTTTGTTTAAAAATTTTTCTAATATACAGTTGTATTTGCATTTAATAAATACTACTAATGTGTATAATTAACAAAGTGAAAGCATTTTTGTGTCTGTTCAACTAATATACAAATATTAAATAATAATAATAATTAAAATATATAGTTATGTGTACATTCAATAAATATTAATGATGCTTCTAATAATAAATAATAAATACACATAAATGTAAATATTTTTAATAATAATAATACAATTAAATAACAGAAAATTAAATATGGTATAATAAATAAAACAAAAGCATTTTTGTCAAGTAACATGTTTTTCCTCATCCTGGGGGGATTTCCCAAAATCACCAGAAGTTATTTATCCAAATCATGGATCTGTTCTTGCTCATCTTTCCAGGAATTCTCTCAGTCGATCCAGTTTTCGGCGGGTGGACTGCTGAGGTGTGGCAGAGCCGAGCGCGGGTGGATGTAAAGCCAGACATGATCTCCCGCCCCATCATTCAACCCCCCTAAACCACACACTAAAACACACTCCACATTCCTCTCTCAGGCACAAGCCTTCCTGAGCCAGTCTCTCTCTCTCTCTCGGAGGAGGAGCTTCAGTCTGTTTACTCTGAGAGGTTATCTGCTGTAAACAGAGTCATTATGATCTTCATGGGCACAGCAGCATAACCGGTCAAAGTAGTCATCAGTAGAGAAAAACGAGCTACTTGCTCAATATCGGAGGTAATTTTAGGTTCTAACCAGCACAGGGCATTCAGATGCTCCTCTGCATTTCCTCCTTTTGTTTGTTTGTGCTGTCTTTCTCTGTCTCGTGCACTTGTGTGAGTGTGGGAACAATATGAGCCACAGTCCTTCCAGGCATTTGTGTGTGTGTGAATCTGTTGCCACATGAAAACTTGTAGTGCAGTTTGATTTATCTGCTTGCTTGTGGATTAAAACATTTGTAAAAGCTGTCTTTTTGAAGACTAACCACTGACAGGCTGAGCCCAGAGACTAACTCACTCAGAGAAGACGGGTTTAATCTTTCACTTCATTTGCGCAAACTGTTTTTAAAACTCATTCTGCTGTTGGCTCAAGCAGTGATTGTAGATAAGCCACAAAAAGAAAAAAGGCTGGATTTGTTTCAGAACTGTAGAATGTATATAGGAGAGATCCCTGGATCATTCTTTGGATGCGTGTCCCTTTAGGTAACGGAGGAAGCATATAAGTCATTAATATAGTCATTAACTGTGGAAAAGTTTCACACTGAACTAACAAGAGAGCACACTAATGTTCTGCACTGACTGCTTTGAGTTTTTACTGCCACTGCTGCACCGAATCCTACTTTCAGACACAAAGGTGTTTTAATGTAAATGCACAGTAATGTAATATATACTATCTAGTATCCACGTTATGCACTAGTATGTAAACTGGAAAAAGGAGAATGATTTAGATCTTGTTGAATGTAAATAATGTCCTGAACAAGCAATACTTTTGCCTACCTACTATAGTTGGACTGCTGTAATATCCATGCACTATTTTAATGTTTGTATGACCTCTACTGCCTGTCTCGACACTATACTGTGCAAATTGCTATTTACTGTACACTGTATTTTTAATGACCAAAATATTTATTTTTATGTTTTTCCCTTTTCTCTTCCGATTTTACTTTTTATATTAAAATACATTTCTCCTATTTTGTTTAACAGTAGCTTTATTTAAGCGTTTATGTATAGATGTAGATGCGCACACATACCGGTAATAAATGTAAATAAATGTGTCTTAATGTATTATTAATCAATTCAAATATTATTTACAGTATAATCATTCTCTGTATTGTAAATAATATTTTTTTAATATTTAGATATTAAAAACTTCAAGTGGTTATGTATAGATAGACACATTAAATATAAATAAATGAATGTGTATTATTTATCTTATTAATAAATGAAAAATATTTACAATGTTCATTATATAGTAAAAATATCAATATAATAAAAGCTTTAAGCATTTATGTATACAGATATAGACACACAATGTAAATATTAAATGTGTATTATTTATATTAACAAACTATTCAGTCTCTATATAGTAAATAATAATTTAAGATATTTAAAAAATATGAATGTATTAAAATGTACTAATAGATGGTTGAAGATATTTCTTTAAAACCTTTATCGAACCCTCTTCTCACATGCAGCTCTTATTAATCTCCTCACAGCTTGATTGTCTGCTTCTCAAAACGACCTCCATATGGTTAACGTGTCATTGATATGTAAGGAGACAAAGAAAAAACGCGCCTGTCCATCTGCGAGCTAATAACAAATGAATATGATCATAATGGCGCTTTACAGTCCGTGTGGACGACGGATGTCCTCGCCTTTACCGTGGGTCGGTCTGAAACGGCATATCCCGAGCAGCACTTCACCAGCGTTAATTACAAGATTGCAATACAGCAATTCAGTATGACCGCATTAAAGCTGAATTTAATACTAATGAATGATTTTCGATGTTTCCCGACCGTCTGTAATATTTAATAATTATGAGGACGCGTGTTGTTTCTCGCGTTGCTGAACTAATTGCTCTATATTGCGTGGACCGTTCAAGTGAAAATAAGAAGAGCAAATATTTGATGAGGATAATGGGATTAAAGGAAGAGTGGACGCATGTGTTGGCTCTTTAAGAGCAGAGGGAGGGGTTCGCTTCATGGGTTGGCTGCGGTGTTTTTGTCTCTGTCAGTGAGACTGCTGGCCTTATCGACTGAGGGGACTGGAAGGGGGTAGGTGACAATACACACATGCCTTATATGCTTAACCTTGTGGTTTTAACGGGGAAAAAACATAGTTATACAGTATTCGCGGGGTTTTATACACTGGGTTTTCCTTTTGCTTTCATGGTTGTGATGCTTCAGTCTTTGTGCTGCTCGATTTTACTGTGAGTTGCAAAGTAACGGTACTACGATGGGGATTCACCATTTAAGACGGACTTATTGCTATTATATGACTCGCTTCTAGAGTTAATGTTGCATTTATTTAAAAACCAATGCTCGCTTTTATTGGTTGATGTACATTAGGCATATGGAAATGGAAAAGCATTATATGTTTATATATAAACACACTATGCCTTGACAGTGTGATCCTGAGAGTTCAGATACACGCGTGTGGAATTATTTTTAGTTCATAAGGAATATTATCAGCTGATTATTAAAAAAACATTTGAAGTGTTAAAAAACGAATGAAATCTGGGTTCATTTGCGGGCGCGCGCGCCTTTTTGTTATAGTCAAAGCAGGTCATTAAAGCACCTTTTTTATGTGTTTATCGTAATATACTTCTTTTGTAAATCACGCATTTAAATAGGCTCGACGGAGATGATGGGTAAATGAGTGCTGAAGGCGGTCTGGGGTAAATTCTTCATTAAATAAAAGCCCTGACTCTGGGGAGAGGGTGGGGAGAGTTTTTCATGACTTCCAGATGTTCCTCACTTTGCTGCAGTGGTTGTGAATTCACGGGCCTTGGTTTGGTTGGCCAGAAACTGTTGGGCTTCACACGCGCGCTTTAATGTCTGATTTAAATGAGCATGTTACTGATTGTGAAACACCTCTTGAACTGGAGAACGTGTGGAAAAAAAGAGCGAATAACAACTATTCAGCTCAGTAAGCTTACGAAACTTATAATAATGTTTTAGTTGTAGTTTGGTGATTACTTTAGTCATTAACTGTGACATTAGACGTTTTTTATTACTATGTTGTTTTAGTCACGCCACGCGACTTTTTGCTTTTGGGGGTTACTTTCATTCTTTCTCGCCTGTCGTATGTCTGACAAACAGCTAGTGAGGGTTGTAAAGTGATCACAGTAGTATGCGCGAGGGGTGAAGCCGTGGAATTCCTCGCGCTGGAATGCTCAGTTATAAACCCCATTTGTAACGTGGAGCACACGCTGGGCGTGTAAATGTTGTTTGCAAGACTAATAAAATGAGCGCTTTTAATTTCCTTTAATTGTTGGTGTTTCTCAGCGTGTCACTTGATGATTGACGTCCTCTCACGACCTGCCCCCCCCTCAAGTAACCTCACTAAGGCTCCAGTATCTCACACACATCTACTCTTAGATGATCTCAGCTGTGCTTCAGACACAAGTGCTTGCTCTCCAAACTCATTTTATAGCCTTTGTAGCTTGCTATATTGCAGAAACTGTCTTCTCATTAGTGACTTTTGTAGTTTTACAGAGGTTTTTTTTTTTTTTTTCAGAAAATGCTCCTGATATACTGAAACATTATTTCTCCTGAGCGTCCTCTGGGCAATATGGACCTGTATGGCAGTGGGCAGCATTTGGTCTGATTCTCAGCAATTTTATGGCTTGGCATGTTCACTTTAACTTACCCCCAGCAGGCATTATTCTGCTTGATAGGTGTGTAAAACTGGCTGTCACTTTAAATGTGATGTTCAAGTCATCCAACAATAATCGAGCACGCAAACAGTCAGTGTAATTCTGTTCATTCAGTAATAATTTCTTTTCCTTTTTTTTTTTTGGTTCAATAGCCTGTTAGTTCCCTTGAACCGGAACATCACGCAAGGATAAAATCAGTTAAAGGGTTAGTTCACCCAAAAATGAAAATTAGCCTGTGTTTTACTTACCCTCGAAGCATCCTAGGTGTATATGACTTTCTTCTTTCAGACGAATCCAGTCGGAGTTATATAAAAAATTGTCCTGGCTATTCCAAGCTTTATCATTGCAGTCAGCGGGTGTTGCAGTTGAACAGTCCACAAGTCATCAAATAAAGCGTGCGCATTCATAATAAAACGTGCTTCATTCATAATAAAACGTGCTTCACATGACTCCGGGTGGTGAATAAAGGCCTCCAATATCCATATTTCAAACGTATTAAACACTTTTCTCTCTCTTCTGTTATCTGTCATACGCGAAGGCGTATGACGTATGCGCAGCGCTCACGTGCCTCTGAGGTATGCTAGTCTCGCGAGTTTGTTTATAGGAGCAAAGGAAGCAAACCAGTCTCCTCTTGGCTTATATCGAAATCCTCCGACATTTTTCTTTGCTAATCTTAAGTTTGTACTTTAATTCGAGACTGGCGTTTTGTTTTGTTGTCTCTCTGTATTGGTCACCAATCACGCAACGCCGACATCCTACGACATCCGCCGGAACGGCTTCCACGTATGACAGTTGGCGGAAGTGATATAAAAGTGTTTATTACATTTGAAATATGGATATTTTTCTTACAAAAACGCATGGATTCGCTACAGGAGGCCTTTATTCATTAATAGATGTATAGATCTGTCGCTACTTCCATTACATCACGACTTTAAACTCGATTTTCAACTTATTTTTTTGCCCGGATATCATGTCTGGCTGTGACGTAATACATGGTGTTCAAAAAAACACACCAGTGTTGATTACATTTTGCTTAAGGCATAATCGATTTAACCATGTTGTAATGTCGTTCATTACACAAGTCATTTTGGAAGCTTCTTGCTCCTTTGTGCAATGTATGTGCCTCGTTTTTTTTGGCCCAACAGAAAGTAAAAAACGCTTCTAATCCGGAGGAGACATTAATCTGAAGGGGAGAATGGAAATGGAGTCCCCAGAGTGAAGGTGTGTCTCAGTGTTTGTCTGCTGCATGTGTGGGACATGTGTTCTGGGGTGTGTGCTGTGCCTGCCGTGCTCGTCTAACCCAGAAATGCTCAGTGAAGTCTCTAGCAAAGATTCTGCGTAAACTTCAATGCACAGCTGTCATTTTATCGTAACTCTCTATTCAGTTATGTCATGATGTGTGATAGTTGCCCTCTGGAAAAGTTTTGGTTTCCACACGAGAGGTCTGGAATCTGGAAACAGCGAACCTGTGAACGTTCCCCATGAAATCTGCTTTACTTACTCTGTTTACATTAGTGAGCAGTGTCTCACTAACCCCTAAGTCTCCCCACCACAGCTGCCCCGACCGCAGTGATGAATCGGCACCCCTTTCATACTCATGACCTTATCGCTGCTGCATGACACTACACTTACAGCAGCTCTTTTGCTTGTCTCTTTCTTCTAAGCATTTATATTTCCTGCCAGCTTCTCCCTGCCATTCATCACCCTTAATCCCGGGTCTCGCAGGAATTTGCCATTAATTCTTTTTTGGAGGGGTAAATTTTAATGTCTGTGGTGATTCCTGTTGCCCGCCTCCACCCCGCGGGCCATTTCCTGGAGGTCAGCACAATGACCAATGGCGACGCAGCGTGTGTTCGTTCTGCTCCTGCTCTGGCGGTAAAGAGAGCAGAGAGAGGCTCCTCCCTGGGCCTTGAGCTTTGGCTTCAGGCCTTGGTGTGTCTCTGCATGCCATCGTTTTCTCCATATACCACTCCCTAATGTAAAAAACAGCTCTGTTTGTGCAGGGCATGCGGACAGTTTCCAGCATCGGTTATAACTCTCTATAAGGTCCTGGTTGGAGTCTTGCAACAGCCTATATTTATGAAGCTAGCAGGTTTGTTACGCAACACATAACCCAGCGGAAATGTCCCCAGACTGTCCACAAATTAATTTTGTACTCTTATCAACAAGATCTGGTCGCACAAGAACAGCTTTGGACCACCAATGGAGAAGTATTCCTCCCAGAACAGTTTCGCCTTTCTCGGGGTCAGAAATTAACGGGGGCAAAATGGCACCAAAAACGCCTCCCAAATTCAAGATAAGGGGAACTATTCTGTTAAGAGGCAATATTTGAATTTCTCCCCTGGAATTGATTTACAGGGGTATTTATTATAATTACTTTAATAAATGTGTGAATTTGTGTTGTCTTTTTTGTCACATATTTCCTTTTAAACCAATTACTTAATTGAAATCACTTTCAGAACAGCTGAATTTTTCCATGCTTTTTTTTTTTCCAGCTGATAAATGATAAAAACTTTAACAGCCAATCAGAGCCCGAGAACTTAAAGTGGCAGACAATAAAACTCCAGCATGCGCTTGTTAATAAACAGAACATTATCGTCCATTGGTGTGGATGCTAATAAAGTTATCTTTACAGTTATTATTCATGGGGCCTTAAGAGTTTTCAAACTTTCATAGTTAACAGACACGGCACAGTTCCAGCTTTGTCTTGTGTGTTTTCTTGAGTGGTTAGAGGAATGCACTAAATACGATCACAATCGGGACGGCTGAGCCCTTTTACACTGTGCTGAGACTCTGTTGTGTTCGCAGTATTTTTTTATGTCATTCCTGAGTTTGAAGTTTAAGTTAAGTTTTCCTTAAGCCTCATCTAGTCCTGGTGTGCTTTTTACAGCATATGGTCAGCAAAGTGCAGAAAACGTAAAGCCAATGGCATTTGAAATGACTCACGCTGGGTTTCTTATTCTGAAAGCAGCCAAAAGTATTTCTGTTCTAGACGTTTCCATTTAAATTACACCCTTTGCTGTTTTAGCCTCTCCTGGTGTCCATCCTGGACCTACACCCTTTGTCTTTCGGCTCTCCTTCCTGCTGAATTTGCTGCATTTTTGTCTGTTACTGTTTCTGTTTTTCTCTCCCTCCTTGATTTTGAAGTCTCCCCTTCGCCTTGGCTGGGAGGAAGTGACCGACTACTTTCTGGGTCTTTGGGGAACTGTAGCTGTAGCTCCCTTTCCTGTAACTCTTTCTGAACCTAAACTCATACACTGTACATACACATGTGCACACTCGTTTTCAATGGACCGTAACCCTCATGTATTTTAGAGCACAGTATCATCATCCACATCTGTCTAAAGGTCATGAACTTTTGTTGAGTACGTGCTTGACAGTGTGTTGCTTCATGTGTGGTTGGAAGGAGACGTTTGTGTTGTCGGCACTAGACATAAGTGTGTAGTCAAGTGTGTTGTCAATCTTTTTATCACCATCCACATAGTCATTATACTAAAATGACTATAGACTTTATAGTATGGTATGTATGTGACACAGTGCATGATATACAGCGTGGTGTACTGTATATACCGGAGTCTGAGACCACTTTATTTAGCATTTTTCTTATTTATATATTTACAAATTACACTATCTTTCAAAAGTTTGGGGGTAGCAAGATATTTTTTGTGAAACTGAATCGTTTTTTCCCCCCAGAAAGTATTTTCTAGAAAGCATTAAATTGATCAAACGTAACAGTGAAGACATTTATAATGTCTTTATAACAAAATATTTTAATATTAAATGAATGGTGTTCTTTTTAAACTTTCTATTAATCAAAGAATCCTGAAAAAATGTATCTCAGTTTCCACAAAAATATGACGTAGCACAACTGTTTTCAACAGTGAGAAAAAGTAAGCAAATCAGCATATTAGCATGATTTCTGAAGGATCATGTGACACTGAAGACTGAAGTAATGATGCTGAAAATTCAGCTTTGCATCCCAGGAATAAATTACATTTTATAAGATATTAAATAGAATACAGAAAACATTCATTGTAATAATATTTAACAATATCAATGTTTTCACTGTATTTTTAAATAAATAAATGCAGTCTTGGTGAGCATAAGAGACTTTTTATTTTTTAAGTTTTAAAAAATCGTATCAATCATAACTTTTTAACGGTAGTGTAGATTATCATCATACCATTTTGAGCAAAAAGTTAACAGTGACTTTTTGGTTTCTCACCTTTTTTCTTTAATGAAAACAGCACTCCAGCTGCACGTAAAATGTCTATTTTATATCAGTGTTTCTTGTTTTAAATTTTTATTTAAATTAGGTTTTCAAATTTTAATATTTCGAATCTCAATTTTTTAACTCCACTATATCTTTACGTCATCAAAATAAAATGGCAATGTCTATTAACTCACTACAAATTTACTCATAAACCACTAGTGAATACATCCAGAAAAAGAAACTGCGGATTAAAAAACACTCCAGCTGCACGTAAAATGTCTATTTTATATCAGTGTTTCTTGTTTTAAATTTTTATTTAAATTAGGTTTTCAAATTTTAATATTTCGAATCTCAATTTTTTAACTCCACTATATCTTTACGTCATCAAAATAAAATGGCAATGTCTATTAACTCACTACAAATTTACTCATAAGCCACTAGTGAATACATCCAGAAAAAGAAACTGCGGATTAAAAAAAGTTTATGGTTACGGTAAGATACTCTTTTTGTTTTCCAGAAAGAATGGGACTTTCTTAGCAGTGGGCAAATGAGAAGCATTACGTGTGTTTTAATGGCAGTCTCTCTCTCTCTCTCTCTCTCTCTCTCTCTCTCTCTCTCCTCCCTGGCTGCATTATTTGATTTGGGGTCTGGCTGTGCGAGATAGGTAGCATGCTGATTATTTTCCTTTTTTCCAGTTGCCTTTAAAGAACAGTTGTTAATCAGCAGATATGATAAAAGGCATGACAGGATGCGTCGTTAAACTTAAAACGGCGCTTCTTTTGTTCCCCGCCACCAAACATAAATATCCAAGCTTTTCGTTTGGCTAGTCTTTCTCTCTCTCTCTCTCTCTCTCTCTCTCTCTCTCTCTCTCTCTCTACCTCGTCCCTGAGCTCCTCCCAGCTCTATATTAGAACCAGCTGTGGAGTTTGAGGCTGAATGAATGGCTCTTTGTGATTTGGCTGTCACTCCTGTATAAGGCTCTGTTTCTTTCTCCCTCTAGAAACTGGCATGACAAAAGTGTTGGAACAATGTAACCTAATGTTCCCTCTTTGACATTGTTACTCCATAAAATCATATCAATTCACCACTAAAACTGCAGAAATGCATCTATGGGATGTTGGGCTTTAGAGGAACTTGCACTTGATTCTTCGCACTGAGTACATTTACATGGACAACAATAATCCGATATTAATACGATTAAGACAATATCTGATTAAGAATCTACCATGTAAACAGAGATTTTTGATTACCTTAATCCGGCTAAAGTCATATTCGAAGTAAACAGAAATCGAATTAAGACATGTGGAGTATTCCTATTTTAGTCACATTACTGAAGTGCAGAATAGACATGTAAACACTTTAATCACATTATTACCGTTGCGTCGTGTAGGACTTTACGCCGCATTTTTGCGACAGGATACACACACGGCAGTGGTCAACCGTTTGACGGCAAATAAAAGAGCTTCAACACCACCATCGTCTGAGTGCACGTACAAATAATTAACTGCACTTAAAAGGTTAGTTCACCCAAAAATGAAATTAGGCTGCGTTTTACTCAACCCCGAGGCATCCTAGGTGTATATGACTTTCTTCTTCCAGACGAATCCAGTCGGAGTTCTATTAAAAATTGTCTTTGATCTTTCAAGCTGTTTCATGGCACTCAACGGGTGCTGCATTCCTTCAGTCCAAAAGACGTGAAATAAAAAGCTCCCTTTCATAAAAAAAAGTGTCTCACACGGCTCCGGGGGGTGAACAAAGGCCTCCTGTAGCGAATTGATGCGTTTTTGTAAGAAAAATATCCATATTCAAAACGTAATAATCACTTTAATCTAGCTTGCGCTCACTGTTGTACGCTGGAAGCAGTTCCGGGCTGATGACGTATGAGGTCGGCTTTGCGCATGTATGAACATGCATAGGCAAAAACAATTGATTTTTTTTTTAAATCACCAACACATTTTTAGTTTTCAGAATTTTTTTTTACCAAAATTTGAAAGATAATTCTCAACTATGTTATAACAGAATGATTTGATATACCATTTTTCTTTATGCAAAATGTGTGTAAAATGGCCATAAACAGGTTTTCTCATTGTATATAATGTAACTATAAACTAAATGTAATTTGCATATTAATGTGTTTTTGGGGCAACATGTAATGAAAAAAGAAGTGTTATAATGGGAGTAATAATTGACAAGATTTTCATAATAATATATAATATTTCATAATAATATTGAAATATAATTTCTTTCCCTATTAATTTGTTGTGTCTCCCAAAATGCGTAATAAACATGCTTTTAGTCCCGGTGTCCTCATATGAGGACATGTATGAAATCAACGTCCTGTTTCATAACAGAAAGTCATATTTTGATTTGAAACCACATAACATTTTCCTGAGATGTTGATTTATGACACAGTTTAAAATGTAGTCCGATTTAAATGATAATTACATAATATTATCATATTTCCATAAGAGTGTCACTAAATTAATATCAGACATATTTGAAGACCAAGGAGAGTGAGTGGTCATGGTGAAACATCCAAACATTTGGTATCTCTGAAAAGACCTGAATGTGCTCTGTACAGGACATTTAGACTTAAAACTGTGGCATGTATAGTCTCAGAGAAATTCACTAAAATATCATGTCCTCATATGAGGATGCAGGGTCTCAGGAGGTTAAGAGGATAATTTTCCAATCATGCAGACTTTTAACCACAAAGTCACTTGAACCCTGCTCTTGAGGAAGTCTTTGAGGTGTAGGAGTGTTTGTGAAGGTCCTCGATGTTCTGGAATGTTTCTGGATGCCGTCTGGTGTCCGGCAGGGTGTGTCCGTTTCTCTGGGTTTAGGCGGGTGACTCAGTAGAACTCCGGACCAAAAAATATTACTTACAGTGCAGAGCTTTCCCAGGCTTGGGACGATTTGCCAAGTAACATGTTGTTGTGGTTGAGGGAGATGAGGGGTGTGTTGTGGTGGTAAGCAATGATGATAGAGAACCAAGACAAATTAGTCTCTCACAGAATAGTCTGTTTTGGATCAACAGTCATGAGGAGTGGCTTCTCTGGGTCTTGAGATGACAGCGAACGTCTAAAATGAAGGGTGCGACCGACATCATATAAAGAATCTGCCAATGTTAGTCATAATTTGAGCAGTTCTGTAAATAATTCATCTTTCCCCCCCCCCCCCCCCCCCCCCTTTAGGATTTTGGTGGCACTCATAAGAGAGTCGAAGGAATCGAAAGAGGAGAGCGAGGAGGTTGGGGAAGAGAGACCATCATTTCAGCACAGTGAGTTATTTAACTCTGACTGCTATCTTTAGACAAGATACAAATTACTCAAGTGGTTCTCTTGAGTTTAAGGAGTCAATTTATTCCTTGTTCGTAGATAAGCATCCCAAATTCCACGTCATAGCCAAGAAAAATAAAGCAGCTTGTTGAAACGGACCTTGAGTTTCACACAGTGATAAAGAGACCTTTGAACATCATCATCAAAACTAAATACCCCTTAATGTTTATCCGTTCCTCAGAAAGCTCGCTTGAGTTAAACGAATGACCAGACATTTTCCTTGACATGTTTTCATAATATGAAACAAGCTTTGAGGAATTCAGTTTTCCTGACTCCACAAGCATGGCGAATTTACTCCTACTGAGTAGACCGATATAAGACTTGCTAATCTTAATAATGTGGTGGTGGGTGTAGGACACCCTGGAGGCAGGAGATGTCAACTTCCGCTGCTCTGGAATGTAAAGCGAGGGAAGTTGGGCGAGAGGTATGGAGAGAGGGGCATGGGTTTATGGCAAAGCATTCCTACCGGAGGAGGGTACAGACTGGCTGTACTGGTCAAAGGTCTGCTGCAGGGTGCTGCCGGAGAGGGGCACACTGTGCTCTGTTCACTGTCATCTCAATGGGACACTGTTTATGAGCAGACAAAGAGCGAGGAAGCACGCATGCCTTTGCACAGTAGTGACCGGTGCAGCCCTGTTCTTCAGCAGGAGAGGGTGGATGTGGTGGGTTGGAGAAGGGGATTGTTCGGGAGCATAAGGCACAGCACTGAAATGACAAGAGTCAGGAAACTAGGTTTCCACATTTACTGTAATATGAGTGGCACTGTGTGATTGGTTTCCAGGGTATTGCTATGTTGTTGCTAAGGTGTTGAAAGGGGGTTGAAGTGTGTCGCTCGCTGTGCAGTGTTTTGGATGGATATTGATGTACGGCTGCTGTTTTGAGTAATTTTAGCATGTTGCTATATATACTACGGCTGGACAATTAATTGAAATAAAATATAAATTGTGGTATGCTAAGTGTGATTTTCAAATCGCAAAGGTTGTGATTAAATTAAATATATGTACAGCGCATTTCGGAGCTATGCATGAAATTTTCATTTACACTTGAGCAGTTTATTTTTATGTAGAGTGAAATAGCATTATTACAATAGAAATGTATCTTATTTTGTTTAATATATTTGAAGAGTTCATTTGCAAAAACCAATAACTCAGAAATCACGTTTTTTTATTGCGCATTCCAAATAATATAAATCAAACTGCAGTTGGGTTGTTTTGCTGAAGTAATAATAACTTAAACAAATACAGGTAATTTACAAAATTAAAGTTCATTGAAAGTATGTTTTTTTAAATATTAAAAGTTTGTTTTATAGCAAAAGCAGATAACTCCAACAGTCGTTTTTTGGCAAAAGCAGATAACTCCACATTTCATGTTTTAGAGTTTAAAAAAACACTCGTTTAATCTTTGTAATCTCCTCCGATGACAATGTAGATGCCTGACAAACGTTGTTGTTGTTGTGATCATAAACTGTATGGCTGTGATTCCACAAAATACACAGAGCTTTTCCCTCACCATTGTAACGCGCTGCTTTTGCAAGGTTCCGTGAAAACGTTTCAGCTTTTATTTTCCTTTTTTGCCCTGAAGAAGATATCACAGGTTCATCAAGTTTGTCGAAATTATCCATCCTTGATTACTTTTAGTCAGCTTTGATGAAACTCCTCTCAGCTAGCACGTCTTTTCAAAGTGAAAGTAGCCTTGTCACCTGACCTGAACACTAAATAAACTAGATTCACTAAAATGGACTTATCGGCTTCTGTTCAAAAACAACAAGGGCGCTTGTCGGCTTCTGCAGTAAAAACGTGAACTCGCGATGCCTTGAAAGTGGACAAAACCTGCTTTTTTTGACAAAACATGTTTAGGGTTCAGATCGCGCTATATGTGGAGAATAATGCACGGCAATCAGCTCTTTTTTTTTTAAAGTGGCTTTTATCGGTTTTTGCAAATGAACTCTTCATTTATTTAATAATAATATTATTAATAATCACAATAAAGAAAAAATAATAATAACTATTATTCATAAACTGATATATAATCACAAAATTTTGGTCAAATTGAACAGCCCTGCATAAAAAAACAAACACAGCAAACATGGAGCTCTTTAAAAAAAATGCTTGGACAAGTTCTTTTTTTTTTTTTCATAATTAGCTTGCTCCCCTTTAAAATACACGTTAATATATTTTATTCTTTGTAATGTCTTCAGAATGTTGAAATAAATCTTTTTATTTTTTAATCACATTGTAAATCACAATAACAGTTTTTATTAGAAAAATCGTGATCAAATTGTCTCCCCAAATCATGCAGCCCTAATGCTTGGGCATTCTGAATGATTGCTATGTGGTTGAGGAAATGTTCAGAGTGTTTTTTAGCATGTTTCTATGCAGTTACTAGGCTATTCTGAATGGTTGCTAGGTGTTGCTTGGTCGACGAAAGCATGGAATATTGGTCTTTAGATATGAGTGCATATGAGTGCTTTTTTTGCCTGATCTATAAGTTGACGGGAAAGTCGTAAGTAGGTTATGGCCGCTAATTAAACAAACAGTGCAGTACAAATGATAAAGGATGAGTTGCACACTAAAGTTTAACACATAAGAGTTTGTTCAAATCTTGACCCTAAATATGAACAACAATAATAGAAATGTTAGAATAATAGTAGAGCAGAGAAATAAGAGAGACCGAGAGATGTGTTTGAGGAAAGCAAGGGTGTTTGTGACACTGTGAGAGAGACAGGACAGTTGTGTTGTTGCTTAAGGCTGGATGTTTGTCATGCTGTGTGCTTTTACTGGAGTCTCTAATTATGGCACATCAGCCATCCCCCTGTCAACAGTCTTCACAGCACTGACGCTCCAATTTTCACACACACAAACACAAATGTGTGTGTTAGCGCTCATAGTAACACTTCTCATGCGTACTCAACATTCATCTGTGGCTGTGGCAGGGGAATAAAAAACCCACTAATTAAGATAATGTTGACTTAAGCAGCTCGGC
>NW_015505402.1:2027482-2028355 GCF_001515645.1 Sinocyclocheilus grahami
GAATTTTTTTTAGTCTTTCTTAAATTTTTTAATTTTTAATTTAAATAGTTTTTTTATTCTGCTTACCTCACCCATTTAATGAAAGCAGATTATTTGGAAACTTAGGAAATCTTTGTGGCAAACATTTGACTTGCTTACCAAAAAAGTTTAACAAACAAACAAAAACAAATAATTATATATTTTTTCTATTTATGTATATTTAAAAAAACCATGAAGTATCAAAAAACTGAGACAAAAAGGGCAATCTTTTTGTAAACTTGCTCTATTATGAAAAATTTATTTCTACACTATATATACATATAACTATACACTAAAAATAAAATATCCCACATAACTCAGCTTATTACATCCTGAAATTATGCAGGTGAAACTGCAGTGAAAACTATGCTGTATTTGTAACTGTATTTGTTGTGCTTAAAATATGACACCTGAATAGTACTGATACTTCAATAAGATTAATTTAATACAAAATAAATAAAACAGGATATCAAAATGGGCACTATGAAACCGCTGAGAGGCATGTTAATTGAGTGAGATTTCAAGTGTAAGAAAGTGAGCAAAAGCACACAGGATGGATAGTGGGCAAGAGAGCTCATTTTGTCGGCTTAAGATCTACAAAATACCAAATCAGTTCAGTCAGTGTTTCCGTATGGCCTACTTTCTTCTCCAAAAGGCAAGAACATAAACAGACTGAGAGGGTCATGAGATTAGACAGAGGGGGAAAGTTTTGTGTGAGGCAGCAAGGGAGAAGCAATTTCCCATTATGAACTGAAATGACTGGCGCAGTCAGCAGTCCTCTTTTGAGATGTCTGTGTCTGTGAAGCCCAGCTCTGTGGTCTAATATGCTGTTAATGTTGGGAACAGAGATAGCTC
>NW_015505402.1:2028365-2047818 GCF_001515645.1 Sinocyclocheilus grahami
GGGAAAAAGAGAGCAGTCTAAAAGCACAAGAGCCAGATGAAAAGAAAGGTTATAGTAAAGCCGGTTCATTTTACCTAATTGATTTAAAGATGGAATGCTTTGCTTCAGTCGAAATGTGCAACTGAGAGAGCGAAAGAAGGAAGAGCGGACAGAGGTCAGCTGCTATCTCCTGATCATCAGCTGACAGAGTGAGGAAAAATAAGGGAGAAAAGAGGAGATAGAAAGCATGGAAAAAGTGTGGGAGGGAAAGGCCACGCAGTAGTGCCTGTCTTTTTTTACAGTACCTCGATTCTGAGAACCACAGAGAGCGTATTCAGATGATTCCTAATAAGGCTGTAACTCGACGCTCTTTCTCCTGTTGTCGCCTGCCAGAAAACGTTCCCCTCTTTTTCCCCTCTCCTCCAAACAAGAGAACTAGAAACAAACAGAAACCGAACAGCCTAACTTTGTAGGGGATAAAGCAGGGGATGAATTACAGGGAGTTTGACCCCCTTAATTAAGACTTAAACACAAATCAAAAGATTTGTGTGGGATCTAAAGGTAAATATTCATATTCAAGGTACAAGTCAGGTACAAGTTAATTCTACATATTTCATAAGGAACATTTTAACAGCATTCTCAAAAATCAAAAGTTAGCTTACTAGTTAAATGCTCAAGAGTTTTCTGTTAGGACATCAGGTGCTGTAATTATTTATAGACTTACATTTAAGTTGGTGTATGCAGGGCTCGAATTGAGGGGGGATGGCATCCCCTCTTGTTGAAAAAAAAGACAAAAATCATCCCCTCTGTAAAACCACCATCCCCTTTAGATTAATAATGCTGTGTATTATTAAGTAAAACTTATCGTGCAAATTAAATACTGTATTAATATTCTGTATGTATAATAACTTATAAACTAAATAATGGCAATTGGCCAATCAGAGCTCAGCGTTAACAAGCTCAGTCATTTTTCGCACAAAATGTTTCAAGTTTCAACGTCTGCCGTTCTTTAAGAAGACAATGTAATATGGTATGATATTTCCTTGATTATAGTTTAAAGACATTCCCCTGACATAATGTTATTGTGCTGTACTATGTGTGACTGTGAGGACGAGGGATGCGTTTATTCAGAAATGATCACCAGGCCTGTTATAATTCACGCTAGCTGACATTATCAAGTATGTCAGTGACTACAAAAACAAAAGAAAACTTGAATCCAAAAGCATTCAATGCATGATGAAGCCTATTAGAATGCAGTTAGAATGCCTCTATAATTCAAATAATGAAAGAAAAATATGAGTTTTTATTTTTTTATCTTTATATGATGTAGTTAAGTAATATCACTCAAGAATCAGCACGTGTGCGTGATTGCAAATGTTAGAGTAATTTTATACAGCAGTTCAGCAGACAAGAAGTTAATTGAGTGTTACATTTTAGACACATTTTGTCTTTTTTCCTGTTTTGCAAATGAAATAGTTCCAAACAAAGTTGTTGTGCATCTCATAGGAACACTGCGGTGTATCTTTCCTGAATTAATTTGTTTTTGAACGAATCGAGTGAGCCAATTATTCAATGATCCTTTCATAAAGACCGTCAACTTGCTTCGATTCTAATTGAATCAGCCATTTTGAAAGAATAGTTTGATTGAAGGACTCAATGAATCATTCATTAAAACAGACACTTGCCGCCATATACTGGTGGTTTTAGTGTTATATTTATTTATCCGTGACAAGCCTAAACCAGCACAAAAACACACACTGCAAAATATTAATTATCGTTATTGACAACCCCCCCCCAATATTATATTTTTTTTGTCAGTATTGCACACCTAAATAAGGGGCATCATTTAGGTCATTTGACACACAGGCTGCACAAGGAAAACAGCTCATAAACCATAGTTCATTTAATAAAGCTTATTTTTTGATAAATAAAAATGTGTGTAAAAATTTGACAAATTTTGTAATCATTTGTAATCACAGGACCCTCCACCCACCATCCACCTTGAAAGTTTTTTACATTTCGACCACTGGGTGTATGTCACTACTTATTTCATTGCTTAACTGTGCCAGGGTGCCCAAAGACCCCCCCTGAAGGGCACCATATAATTTGCTGGACTAAGGGATAGTTCATCTGAAATTTACTCACCCTCACGACTGACTTCTGTGGAACATAAAAGGAGATATTTTGAGAATTTGAGATTGAATTTAAGACGTCATCAGCTGTAGAATAAATCATATTCAGAGATGGGAACCAAGAAGAATGTAACAGCTCTGATTCATATTCATCTTAACTTTTCCAGTTGCTTAACAGTTCTGTTAACAATTCTTTAAATACTTTATTTGGAAAAAGGAAAGATGGTTTCTCAGTTTCAAACCCAAAATATCTTACGTATGTTACAAAGGAAACTGAATAAACATGAAAGTGCCATTTTCCTCCTGTCAATCTAGCGGTAGTACTGTGAATTTTGAGCATTTCCCCTGCTGGTCTGAGGAGTATATTTGTATACAGCTGCTTATTACGCGGCTCTGTGGAATACTTGATTCTGATTGGTCAATCGCGCCATCCAGCGGTATGTTATTCCCAGATAACAACTGCCAAATTGAATAACACAGAGTACTACGAGTTATCTTGACGGTACAACTTGTATGCTTAACGAGTCACTCCGCTATCGTTGACTGTCTGGCGCCATCTTGTGACTGAAAACACTTAACCACCGCGTGTTACAACGGAAGACTTCAGCATTAATTTCAACATATATGGTAAAAACAAATCTTTTTAGCCATGTAATAAGCGGGATAATGTACATCCAGTCATTTGTTATCTCAGAATAAACCCCTTCAGGCTGATACAAGTCCTGATCACCCTGTCTGGGTTTATTCTAAGATAACAACTGACTGGGTGTACATTATCCCTTACTTAATTGCTGATTTAAAGATTTTGAATGAGAGCTGCCCATTAGGTTTGGTAGCTGGCCATAGATCTCATGAGTTTAATTGGAAAATTGGTATTGTTACTTACGGTATCTCTCTTATTCAGGAGAGATTGGCTGGTGAATGACTATCATGGCTCAGGTGCTTCATATGGACTCCAGTTTTCCAGGTAAAATCCCACTTTGCATTAGGATACTATACATACTGTAATGTGTATATATTGTGATTGTTATCCTTTCCCCAGTTCATCTGCTCTTAAGAGACTAAGTATTAAAGTGAAGGCTTGTTCTAGTCATAGCCTGAAGTTTATTATTTCCCCTGTTGACCAATTCCGAGATTAGACAGAGATTTCCTGCAGTTTAAAGTTGTTTCCTCTCTCCTTAGGGAAGATTAACCCCCCAGAGCCCCCCTCCTTGCATCGAAAGGACCCAGAGGCTCCATACTCAGTAGAGACCCCCTATGGCTACCGTCTGGACCTGGACTTCCTCAAGTATGTCAATGATATTGAAAAGGGCAACACTATTAAGAAGGTGCCAGTGCAGCGGCGCCCACGTTATGGCTCGCTTCCACGTGGCTATGGCTACACGGGCTCCTGGTGGACCTCCACTGAGTCGCTGTGCTCCAACGCCAGCATAGACAGCCGTCACTCATCGTACTCCTACTGTGCGCCGGGATTTCACAGCTCACAGCGACCCAGCTTCAGTACGGCACGTGTGGAGAAGACCTTGCTGGATGCTCGCCGCAAGCTGGAGGAGGAGAAGGATGGCCGTCGTTTCTCAAACCTGGGTAGCATGCACAGTAGCGTGGCGGGCTCCAACACCTCCCTGTCCAGTGCCCACAGCTTCAATCGTGCCCAGGGTGGTGGCTCCTACACGACAGTGAGCTCCGGCTTGTCCACACCTGTCTCACCGACGCCCGCCCATCTGCAGCACGTACGGGAGCAAATGGCCGTTGCCCTGCGGAAGATCCGGGATCTGGAGGAGCAGGTGAAGACCATCCCGGTGCTGCAAGTGAAGATCTCCGTGCTTCAGGAGGAGAAGAGGCAGCTTAGCGTGCAACTCAAGAGCCAGAAGTTCCTGGGCCACACACTGGGGTTCAGTCGGAGCCGTCCACGAGGAGAGCTCTATATCGACATACCCGAAGAGGAGACGGGAAACAGGACAGGTGCCGCGAATAGAGCCGCAGGAAGTCTTTCACCTACCACTCCGGGTTCCCTTCAGGACTCAGGATGTGAAATCGAGGAGACTGTAATTGTCAGTGGAGCTCGTCCAGGTGCAAAGCGGGAGGTGCGAACTGTCGGTGTAGGGCCTGAGGTGGAAGAAAGGGCTTGCCGTCAAGTCGGAGTAGGGGTGCGAGAAGAGGACTTGGGGCTGCTGCCTGAAACCGAAGCCCTCAAGACTAAGGTGGGGCTTTTAGAAGTTCAGCTGAGGAAAATGATGCAGGAGCTACAGAGCGCTCAGCAGCAAGTCGAAGCAGCTCAGAGAGAGAGGCAAGCTCTTTCCCCTCAGGTAGACCATGCGGTGAGAGCCACCAGTCTCGGCTGGAAGGAGCAGCAGGGTCAGGCTGGTGTGGGCCTGCACACAGTTGTCAGTTTTGCTCAGCAGCCTCATCAGCAGAGGACCGTGGGGATCCAAGTGTACACACTGGAGCAGACCACTGTGGTGGGTGTGGGGACACTGCTAAGAGCCCAGGGTTGCACTTCTCCCAATCAGCCTGTGTCTGCACAGGAAGGACCCCACAGAATACATGCAGAGTCCCCAGCTGCAGAGGGTGTGTATATCTGTCGCTATTTACTCACCTACATGTTGTTTCAAACCTGAACTATTTTCCGTGGAACATGAAAGGAGGCAGAATTTTTTTCAGTACAATAAAAGTGAAAGGGGAAAAACAATGTTCACTTGTGAAATTACAAAGAAAGTATCAAAGAAGCACCATAAAAGTGGTCCATGCCCCATTTTAGTATTCTGACACCACATGTTAGCTTTGTATGAGCAACAGACTGAAATTTAAGTCATTATTCACTCCAAAATCTCCCAATTCTCCTAATTCTAACCCAACTTCTACATTTGTATATTCATGTGTACACATGAATTTACACATGTATATTCAAATATGCTGTGGGAAGACTCAATGTGCCAAGCTTAAAGGCCATGGAGGCAATTGCCTGTTTGAATATGCAAAATAATCTGGTCTGTTCATTACTTAAAGGTGTTGTATACATTTTGAAATAAAGCGCATAAGAGGTGGTCACACTTTTCGTTCCATTGACTTCAGTGTGGGAAACTGGAAACACGAGCTGAGGCGAATTTCATTGTGTTGCAAAGTTCAAGTTTGGTGAACTCTTACCTGTAATGTCGTATTATGTGAATACATGTGACCAGTAGACCAGAAGATTAATACATCACAGCTTTACCTTTTATCTGAATTGCTGAACACAAACTTTAAAGGTGCAGGTTTGCAGTAAAGTGAAGAATATTGCATAATTTTACATTTTGGATTATTATTTGTTAAATGTTGAATTTATGTTTTTTTTTTTTTAATCACTACAGAGAGTGACATCTTATCTTGTCCATTGCAGTGTACACAGAAGTGTAGTGTGACTGCCCTCAAGACATATGGTCTACTTTTATGGTGCTGTTTTTACTGTTTTTGGAGTTATTTCTGCTCCTATTCCCTTTTACTGTGTTGAAAATAGTTAAAAAAAAAAAAAAAAAAGTTTTTTCCTTTTGTGTTGAAGTCGAACCAACATTACGGTGTCCAAAAAGACAAACTCCACATTTTTGGATGAACTATCTCTTTAAAATTATTTTAGTATTTGTGCTTAATTTCTCTTTTGTCCTCAGAATCGCCGCTTGAGTTTCCCATTGCAATAAGCTCTAAGCAGGTGCGGGAGGTCTTGAAAAGTGAAGTGTCCAAATCAGTGCCTGTGATCAACCAGGCAACTGCTATGGAGACAAAATGCAGCCAAGTGGCTGCCGTCTGCCAACGGTTAAAAGAGGGTGAGATTAACCAGAAACAAGCAGAAGAAGCCACCCAAATCGATCCAGCAAAACCAGGTTTGATATGTTGTCTTTTAGTAACTGGTGATGATGACAATGAATCAGACATCTTCCATGTATTCCAACTAGTAATTCTCACACTGGCTACTGTGTTTGTATTGTCCAGCCTCTCCTCAGTCCACCCTGAGGTCAATAATGAAACGAAAGGCTGATGGGGAACCTGGCTCTCCGTACACCAAAAAGAACCTGCAGTTCATAGAAGTCAATGGAGGGTAAATACAGAATTATGTTAATTAATTAAATTATGTGTTGCAGATATTTGATTCAACAATATTATCATTGAGCTACTATGTATTTTTCTTTTAGGATAACTGATATTGCTAAAACAATTTGGTTAAGGGTGTCTTTTTGGTTTTTGGAAACTATGGGCTTTAAGAAATTTGATATTAAATTGAAAACCAGAGTGTCCTTTGCACAAAACTATTATTTTACTGCCTAGCAACATTTGTGTTTCCTTAAGGAACTGCATATCTAGTTTAGATTATCCATTTCATTAGATCAGAGGGTTTATATGTTAAATAACAGCACTATTGTGACTTGCAGGTACGAGTCGACATCATCTGATGACAGCAGCTCGGAAAGTTCAGATGAGAGCGATGCAAGTGAATACCACGAGGCTACAGAGAAACTACCGGAATCTGCGGAGCAGCAGTCTCAGGTGATCTCCTGCAACCCCCAGCCCATCTGTGAGACAGCAGCTGCCCAAAGACCTCAGTACAGCACTGCCCAGCCACCAGCCAATCACACTGCACCACAGCAAAGCGCCAGCCAATCACAAGCTACTGATGCAGCTACCCAGCAACATGTCACCCAATCACCAGCAGCAGAGGCAGACATACAGCACTCTGTAAACCAATCATCAGTGACCACTATGGCTCATCCGGAAGGCATCGTTCAATTCACAGAGGCGAAATGTGTTTTCCAAGGGTATACCTCTCAAAGCACTGACGCGTCTCTTGAACAAGACTCTGTCCAGTTATCATACACCAGCACTACGGTGCACCAATCAAAATCCACCGATTCAAACGTCCAGCCAAATGTCACTCAGCCAGAGGTGTCCGGCCTTTCTGCTCAGCAGACAACCACTCATTCACAATCCACCGGTGCCAAACTTCAGCCAGATGTTAGCCAATCAAAAACCACTGACCTCACCACCCAACAAGGAGCAACACAGTCACAATCTACTGATGCCTCAGCAAAACAGGACATAGCCATATCCTCCGCCACGGATCCAGCCGCTGATACAAGCACCACCCCCACTAACAAACAAACAAGCAGGTAGGTTGACTCAAATCAGTAACACAAGCTATTATGAGATTCACTTTTGATTATGTAAGTTGGCTGTAAATGCTGAGTGACGAGCATTTTCTCTTTCTTTCCAGACTGGAATTGAGTGGCAGCCTCATGGTGGCTCTCCACACCTTGCAGAAGGCACTCAGTGAACCAAATGCATTTAGCCATCAAAATGCAGTATGTTCATCAGTTGCATTCTTATTCATATAAATGATAGATACAGGGATTAAAGTTCCATCGCTACGACGGATTTCCATCAGTTCATAAAGACAGTCACTTGCTTCATTCCTGAATGATTCAGCCGTTCGAACGAATCAATTGAATGAATGATTCAGTGATAAAATCAGTGACTTGCCGCCACCTGCTGGTGGATTTAGTTTCATTTTTAGCATATAATTTCAGTTATTTGAATCATATTTTTGTATTCAAAATGTTATATTTGAAACATTAATCTCCACATGAATTTATGACTTTAATTGCACTCATGCTACCTCTGAGCCTTATTAAATGTCTGAAAATGTATCTACAAGCCACTTTTGTGTTCTTCTGTGCCACCTCTGTAGTACAAATTAATTTATTAATACTAATTTCATATGATTGGTAACTTATTTGTCTTATTCTACTTCTTATTATATTGCAGGGGTTAAAGCAAAAAATTCCCCATTCCTCAGCCATACCTGTCACACACCCACTTTAAGAGCAGTTTTTTTCTTCTTGTAATTACGAACGCTTGTCCTCCTAATTAAAAAATTTAGGAGCACCTTCTGATCAATAATCAAACATTCTGATCAAAAATTAGCCTTCCTAGTACAAGGTGACATTTGACTCCTTAAAGTGATTTACAGGAGTATTTTCTTTTTACCTTTGTAATGGCATCATTTTCATCTGCCAAATTCAAAAATGTATGTTCATAACCTTTTTAAAATTTCTATTTGAAACAGTATGTAGAATAAGACAAATAAGTTACCAATCATATGAAATTAGGATTAATAAATTAATTTGTACTACAGAGGTGGCACAGAAGAACACAAAAGTGGCTTGTAGGTACATTTTCAGACGTTTAATGAGGCTCAGAGGTAGCATGAGTGCAATTAAATTCATAAATTCATGTGGAGATTAATGTTTTAAATATACAATTTTGAATACATAAATATGATTCAAATAACTGAAATTCTATGCAAAAAATTTAACTAATTGTGCCAGCAGGTGGCGGCAAGTCACTGAATTTATCACTGAATCATTCATTCAATTGATTAGTTCGAACGGCTGAATCATTCAGGAATAAAGCAAGTGACTGTCTTTATGAACTGACGGAAATCCGTCGTAGCGACGGAACTTTAATCCCTGTAGATAGCATAGTTCTTAACTTCAAGATATATTTAAGGTTGTTTTAAAAGTTAATTATATAATTATTTTGCTTAACAAAATTTGTATGTATTTGCATGGGGCCCTATGGGTTCTGTAATGCAGAAAACACAGACATCCAGCCAGACATTCCAAAAATATATAATTTACAGTATAACATGAATAAATAAAAAATAGGGCTGTACACTTATGTCATGATACAGACTAGTATCAGACTAGGCCTTCACGACAACTTCAAAATAAAAGTTTGGTTTCACTTGAAATTGTGATAGAAGTATATTACTATTGTACAGTAGAATGTACTTGTCAAAGCAATAGTAATAATAATAATGAAATCAATAAAACCTATTTTTTAAGAAATACAATTTTCCTCCATATTATTTTTGACAGTAAACCTATATTTTGACTTGTTTGTCAAAAATAAAAGGAATTGTTACATTTTCATACATTGACTGTTTTAAAAGATAAATTAAATATTAATATTAATGTTTTATGCCTTCATTTGGTTACCACCCTTTTTTGTTAATAAATTTGTATTAAATAATAAAACCAGAACAATTAAAACAGACAACACAGAATTTCTGAATTTCATAGGACCCTATCATTGTAAATAAAAAAGGAATAAATTATTAAATTGCCTAAGTTTTATTAATTAAATTAATAAGACACGCTTTTTGATTATTAAAATTTAATTAAACCAATAAATAGGACACCAGGAAAAAATCAAATGGAAAACACAGAAGAATTTGGGAAAATATAAGATGGATTTCATAGGGCCCTAGTATTTGCAGTGTCTTTGATTGCATCAGCCATGTCCATTGTTCCACTGATGCATTTAAAATAGAAAAATTAGGCACGCATCACTATTGTTATTGCCCATTTTACTATATTTCCCATCCAAAACTTTGCCATGCAACTCGTCCAGTACTACTTGTGCCTCAGGCATGAATAATACCTCAAATTAACTTTATAATCAGACAACTTTCTTACAATTTTCATATGGCAGACCAAATAATAGGTGGAAACTCAATTAGACTTGAATTGAATATATATATACAGTGGGGCAAAAAAGTATTTAGTCAGCCACCAATTGTGCAAGTTCTCCCACTTAAAAAGATGAGAGAGGCCTGTAATTTTCATCATAGGTATACCTCAACTAAGAGAGACAAAATGAGAAAAAAAAATCCAGAAAATCACATTGTAGGATTTTTCATATATACACATACTTGACCAGACTTGAGGTTGGGCTCTTTTGACTTGCAGCTACTCTCAATACTTTAGCAGCACCATAGCAACCACACAAAATACCCTAGCAACACCGTAGAAACCACAGCACCATAGAAAATACTGAGACATGTCGTTCCAGCTCCAACATTGTGGTGGCAAGTTGTGCAAGGACAAGTGCCACTCATATTTTATAAAGAGAAAATCATTTGGTGCTGCAAAAATGACTCGCCTTTTAAAACAGAGCTATTCAGTTATATTGATGATCTGCTAGTAAATGAGCATTATGTATTTATTGTAAAACATGATAGTAAAAGCCCGTTTCTATGTTCTCTTTTGTCGACAGAGGACAGCCTACACCACGGTTCTGCAGGAGTGGCTCAGAGTGTCCTGTCATAAGGCTGCTGACACTGCAGTAGTCAAAGCGTACATGGACACCTTTGCCTCCATTTCCCCCCAGCTACTTGAGTTTGTCATCAACATGGCTGACGGCAATGGAAACACAGCTCTGCACTACACTGTTTCTCACTCCAACTTTCCTGTAGTTAAGCTACTGCTGGATACTGGTGAGCGACACTCTTCACATTTCTGAGCAACACTCACTGCTGACACACTATTTTCGTAGGTGCAATCAAACGGCCTAGCGGGCACATGCACATGCGTTGACACATTAGATCATGTCTATTTCTATTGGTAAAATTACAAAAAGGGAATTCAGTGGGGAAAGGGAAATCCGTAGAATTCAGTACTTAAAGAATGTAACTAATATTCCATTATTAATATTTTAAAGTAAATTTTTAAGGCTGATTAACATTTGGGGTTGGTAAGATTTTTCAAATTTTTTTTTTTAAAGAAGTTGCCCGCTAAGGCTGCATTTATTTGATTAAAAAATACAGTAATATTGTAAAATATTATTACAATTTAAAACAACTGTTTTCTATTTTATTTTATTCTAATTTATTCCTGTGATGCAACACTGAATTTTCAGCATCATTACTCCAGTCTTCAGTGTCACATGATCCTTCAGAAATCATTCTGATATGCTGATTTGCTGCTCAATGTTGAAAACAGTTGTTCTGATTAATATTTTTTTTGTGTGTGTGTGGACACCATGATAATTTTTTTCAGGGTTCTTTGATGAATATGAAATTCAAAAAGAACAGCATTTATTTAAAATAGAAATCTTGTGTAACTTTATAAATGTTTTTACTGTCACTGTTGTTCAATTTATTGCATCTTTGCTGAATAAAAGATATTCATTCCTTTAAAAAAAATTACTGGGCCCAAACCTTTGAACAGTAGTGTATTTGTGGCAAAAAATATGTCAGTACGTTTTATTTAGCATGTGACAGAGCTATATCTGTCCCTCTTATTTATCAGCTGTCCTTGTTGTGTAGGTCTCTGTAATGCTGACAAGCAGAACAAGGCTGGTTACACAGCTATTATGTTGACAGCTCTTGCTGCCTTCAACTCTGACAGTGACCTTCAAACCGTCCTTCAGCTGCTCTGCACTGGCGAGGTCAATGCCAAAGCCAGCCAGGTGCTCCCCCTTCTGCTCCATCAGTATACTGCAGTATGTGTCAGTTAGTGTATTATACTGATGCCTGTGTGTGTGTTGTTGTAGGCGGGGCAGACGGCACTGATGCTAGCGGTCAGTCATGGCAGAGGGGACATGGTGAAAGCTCTGCTGTCCTGTGGAGCTCAGGTGAACCTGCGTGATGATGACGGCTCCACAGCGCTCATGTGTGCATGTGAGCATGGACACGTGGACATTGTGCGCCAGCTGCTGTCTGTGCCAGGCTGTGATGCTACGCTCACTGATAATGTGATTTATCTCTTTGTTTAGCAAGCATCTAAATCATATTTCCACCTTCATCTGTTAAATTCTGTCTTTCTTCTTTATCTCTGATTATTGTCATTTTTTCCAGTTTTGCATCAGAAAGGTATAGTTCAGCAAAAAATGAAAATCGTAATCATTTACTCACAGATATGTTGATAAACGTTGCGTCAATGCCAAAGCCAGCCAGGTGCTCCCCCTTCTGCTCCATCAGTATACTGCAGTATGTGTCAGTTAGTGTATTATACTGATTTCTGTGTGTGTGTTGTTGTAGGCGGGGCAGACGGCACTGATGCTTGCGGTCAGTCATGGCAGAGGGGACATGGTGAAAGCTCTGCTGTCCTGTGGAGCTCAGGTGAACCTGCGTGATGATGACGGCTCCACAGCGCTCATGTGTGCATGTGAGCATGGACACGTGGACATTGTGCGCCAGCTGCTGTCTGTGCCAGGCTGTGATGCTACGCTCACTGATAATGTGATTTATCTCTTTGTTTAGCAAGCATCTAAATCATATTTCCACCTTCATCTGTTAAATTCTGTCTTTCTTCTTTATCTCTGATTATTGTCATTTTTTCCAGTTTTGCATCGGAAAGGTATAGTTCAGCAAAAAATGAAAATCGTAATCATTTACTCACAGATATGTTGATAAACGTTGGTAACCAAACAGTTTCAGGTTCCATTGACTTTCATTGTATATAAATAAAAAAACTATGAAGTCAATGGGAACCAAAACCAAGTCAAGTCACCTTTATTTGTATAGTGCTTTATACAATACAGATTGTGTCAAAGCAGCTTTACAGTGATAAACAGAAAAATAGTGTGTTGATAATGTAGGAGGACAATAGTAAGCAGTCAATTTTTCAGTTAAAGTCAGTTCATTGAGAAAGGTATAGTTCAGCAAAAAATGAAAATCGTAATCATTTACTCACAGATATGTTGATAAACGTTGGTAACCAAACAGTTTCAGGTCCCATTGACTTTCATTGTATATAAATAAAAAAACTATGAAGTCAATGGGAACCAAAACCAAGTCAAGTCACCTTTATTTGTATAGTGCTTTATACAATACAGATTGTGTCAAAGCAGCTTTACAGTGATAAACAGAAAAATAGTGTGTTGATAATGTAGGAGGACAATAGTAAGCAGTCAATTTTTCAGTTAAAGTCAGTTCATTGTTGATTCAGTGTTGTCATCATCCAGCTCAGTTCAGTTCAAATAGTATCTGTGAAATCAAGTCGACAATATTGCCAGAAATTAAGTGTCCCTAACGAAACAAGCTAAAGGCGACAGTGACAAGGAACCAAAACTCCGTTGGTCACATAAATGGAGAAAAAACCTTGGGAGAAACCAGAGTCAGTCAGGGAGACAGTTCTCCTCTGGCCAGATGAAACCAGCAAGGCATGGGTTAATTCCAGGCTGCAACACGAGTCAGATTGTGCAGAGGACTCCTCTGGTTCTCGTGGTCTTGTCCCAATGGCCCGACAAGGTCACAGCAAAAGATCTGCCGCCCGCAGTTGATTTTGATATTCTAGGTGTTATCAAATGGCCAGAGTTTTGAGATCGCGGTGGACTTATAGGACTATAATGCAATATGAGCTCACTCAAGTACTGAGGAGCTAAACCACTCAGGGCTTCACAAGTAATTAGCAAGATTTTAAAATGTTTTCAATGTTCAATAGGAAGCCAGAGCAGTGTTGACAGAATCAGGCTAATATGGTCATAATTCCTGGTTCTAGTAAGAACTCTAGCTGCTGCATTTTGAACCAGCTGGAGTTTGTTTATTAAGCGTGCAGAACAACCACCCAATAAAGCATTACAATAATCTAACCTTGAGGTCATGAACGCATGAATGAACGTTTCTGCATTTGACATGTTTTGGCATGATTTAAATTAGATTTTTAAAATATTTTCCTTTTTTATTTTCCTTTTTTTTCCTTTTCTTTTTTTTTTTGTCATTAATTTAACTTTTACGAAAATGTTTGTTCTGGTTTGTGACATCTTCCGTTGCTGTTTTACAGGATGGCAGCACAGCTCTCTCCATAGCACTGGAGGCCAGTCAGAATGACATTGCCGTGCTTCTGTATGCGCACCTCAATTTTGCAAAGCCGCCTTCCCCTGTGAGTGTGCTTGCTCTCTTGTCACCTAATAGCCCAAATTAACAAATGTCAACAAACAGCTGCTACATCCAGTATTCTGTTACTCTACCCTGTGAATGGAGTCACCGAGTTTCTCCTTTTCCACAGGTGTCACCAAAGTCTCCAATTCTGGGATCTTCTCCGCCCTCTTCTGAACGAAAGTAAATGGATGTCATGAATCTGATGTCACCTCCTCCAGCAAACGATCCTTATCCATTCCAATGTCTGTGTGTGAGTTTTTGTGTGTTTGTGTACATGTGTATGTATACCCACAAGTTAGCATGTAAAACTTTTAGAAATATACAAATTGTGCACTCTTCAAAGAATTAGCACTTGACACCATTGGTCCTTGTATGTTGTTTTTAGCATTTTTCTGAACGAAAGTAAATGGATGTCATGAATCTGATGTCACCTCCTCCAGCAAACGATCCTTATCCATTCCAATGTCTGTGTGTGAGTTTTTGTGTGTTTGTGTACATGTGTACAGTATGTATACCCACAAGTTAGCATGTAAAACTTTTAGAAATATACAAATTGTGCACTCTTCAAAGAATTAGCACTTGACACCATTGGTCCTTGTATGTTGTTTTTAGCATTTTCCATTGTAGCAAAGAAAAAAGGGGTGAGATTCAAGTAAGAATAACAACAAGCGTGTAACAGCAATATCATTCATCTAGCAGTCCATTTGTTAAAGAAGCCAGTTTATATAAGTGCATTTACTTTTAACAATCCAGCAATATTTAGCATTCAATTCATCCAGTTATAGTCATACAGCAACTGATTACATTTATCAGAGCATTGTGTAAACAACTAAAAAAAGGTATTTTAATCAAGTGTCCTTTCAAGGTTTTTCTATTCTCAGTCTACTAAGAAAAACACCTTCTGAGTTTCCACACCAGCTGTTTTCAGAACAACGTTTGATAGCCTTTACATAGTGATTTTCAACAGTATATTTGATTATACTGTGCAGGGGTCTCGCCCTACAATGGGAAACATAGTGGTGCAGTTACTTCTCTAGGAGATTTGTAATGCTGTCTTTTACAGGTAATACACTTATGCTGATATTTTAGCATTTTTACTGAATGAATTCACATTATGAGATGTCATCCTGCTTTCGATAGTGTTTATATTCAATTTGTGGGTTTGTGTAAATTATCTGGCTGTACAGGTTCTCATTATCCTACTGGACAGCATTGCCACCACAGCTTTGTTCACAGCCAGTGCAGTGTTATGGTCTCTTGAGAATGTACTTTGTTTACTCTGATTTGTGGACTGCCTGGTTTTGTCATTTTTGTTAATGTAAAAACTTGTGTTGAAGGTTTATTGAACAAGGGCTCTCCAAAGACAAAGAAAAATGAGTTTTCCAGAGCTAATAATTTTTTTTTTTATCTCAGTTTTCTTGCATATTGCCAGTTGCAATCAGCCAGACGAGAGAAGGAAATATGAAGGTACAAAAGTTTCTTGTTGGATGAGACCAGATGTTGTCTAGCGAGTCGGGTATATGTCATATGCACATATTGGTACTGGCATGTGTTCACCGAGCACTGATTGATTTAGTTTCTTTTTACTCAGTCGCTGGTGGTTTTAGGGTCCAGAATGTGGGGGAAAGGCTCGGTATTGTCTATGAAGAATGTAAAATGGTTTCCAAAATGAAAATAATATATATCATCTCCAAAGTTTTAGTGCAAAGACTATAGAATTTTTGTAGCTTTTTTTTACAACACAAGATGTTGGATTTTAAATGGAAGAGCTTTGTTTCATTTGAAAGATAGATTGAAATTTGTGGTTTACCCACTTTGTACACATGCTTTCTTATAACTAGTTTAGTACCTAATTAGTTTTATACGGTTTTGTATTCGTTTTATTTAACACACTTTGAATATCTTTACATTTGTAATATCTGTTCACAGCTTTGTATATCTTTTGGCACATTTGCTGGCCATGAACCTTTATGTAAAGTGCTCACATTTAAATTTGTCTGTTTGTTTGTTTTATATATATATTTTTTTTATTCAGTGGCGGAAACGGGCTTCCATAGAAACGGGCTTCCATACATAGGCCTACATTCATAAGCTTTACCAATATTTATTAGTAATATGAACTTATTTCCTCTAAACCTTTGTAAAATACTCCACAACCATATGATAACTTCATTTATTTTCGATGTTTTAATACGATATTGCTTACATTTAAGCTCATTTAACAGACATTTTAGAATTAAAATATGATACATTTACGAGTAATTCAAGTGTAATCAACCAGTCCACCTTGTGCCGGAGCCGGGCTCGAGTTCGGCAAACCTAACGCTTCATTAATATGCTAGTCTATAATAGGCCTACTGCCAGCCTCTTCACAAATGCATGCTTGAAAGCATTCTATTACTGCAATGTACAAATCATAGTCTGTTTCCCCTCACATTTGGTCAGTGTCCAGTCATTTAGTTTCGACTGAAACGTGTGAGGTGTTTTTCCATTCGCTTACGAAATCAGCATATAGCCTAGTTCTTATTTAAGTTCATATTTATTTGAGTAGCCTATTTGTTTTCATGACAAAACACTGATATTCCATTTTTAACGTGTTGCAGGTACCAGATCAACCCAAAAGACCTAGCAGCTCGTTACACTTCACGGGTAGGAATCAAAGAATGTCCTTCTTAATGAAGCCTTGGAGGGCTCTCTGTCATTGTTCTGTCTCTAGAGTTTGAATAATAAATAGGCCTACATGTGTTTTAAGTGTTTTATTATTGCATTTTAATTGTCGGGAAACTACCTTGCCTTGCATTCAGTTTTTCAACAATGCTTTGATTTGTTCTTTAAATAGCAAATACACAGTTATTAATTGTTTATGGTGGGGTATTACAAATTAACCGGTGTACAGTACAGGTATGCAATCAAGCACACAATGAAGTACTCACAAACAATAAATAAACACATCATGTGTAACTTTTGAGTCGAGACCTTATCATGGCTTCTTGTTGCCTATTTAGTGTTCAGGAAGGGTGGGGAAATTAGACATAGAGGCTACTGTGCCAAGACTGCAAGAGATTCAAGTTTTCTTATCTGGTTAACCATTCATACTGCCTGACATAGCACCTCTCTGCATCAGCACTGACTTTTAACTGCACGCAAAATGGAACCGACCGTCTGTCACCGTATCCTCCGAACTGCAGGTTTTTATTTATTTATTTATTTATTTACATGTACGAGCACAGCATATTATTGACATTTTATTTTTATTTTTTATTTTCATTTGAGATAACCATGAAATGTCAGAGCCTGCGTTTGCTTTTCGTTCTAAATAAATATGTCTAATGATTGAGTCGGATTTATATAAACATGGCCAATCTGTTTAGGTTGGCCCCTGAGCTCTTCACAGTATATCAATATCGTTTCAGCAGTAAGCCTGCTTTGGGGATTTTCTGGCTATGTTTGTTATTATGGCAGCAGCTGAGAGTGCCGGATATAGGAGCGGACAGGTTGTGTGTGGCGCTGTCCAGTGCTGAAACCAGCAAGTCGTCGCTAAAAGGTTCTCCAAGTAAAATATTTCCCTTTTTAAGCTAGGCTTCCAAACGCAAAGTGTTCATTTCAAATTCAGATGATCCCTATAGTTAATAATATGAACAGGCATCTAAGAATGAGTACAACGAAATTGCATGCAATGCAAACATCAATAACAGAACAACACTGATCAGAATTGTTTTGGGTTTTATTAATTGGAAGATGCACCATACACATTTCTGTGAAGCTTTTCAAAACCAAATGTTCAGTCAATGGTACTATTTTCCAAGTGCAGAGACTACAACTGCCAGAAACTTCTGCCATGCTGTTTGAATGTCCGGGGTGAGGCACGACCGAGCTGGGAAGCCAAAACAATGGTCACGCAGTCACCGAGGAGCTTTGAGGAGAAAATTACAAGGTGATCAGAATTTCACATATACACTATAAAAAAATAAACGTTATAATAAAGCAGAGTAATTTCTAAGGGTATAAAAAAACGACCATTGTCAAGTGAGAATCGAGCATATTGTACAAACAAGAGTACATATATTTTCAACTAAGTGGGAAAACAAATCTTAAACAATGGATCGTAAACTCTCAGTTTTGTACTTCTCTGAGAGCTTTTGCTTTCAAGTTTTTACTTTTAGGTGTCGTTTCCAAATGTCTTACCGCTACAATATTTTTTAAAAAGCTGCTGAACTGTGCGCTCCATAATAGTCGCTCATTATAAGTTGCAGTATTCTGTAGTTTTGCAGTAACCTCGAAAATTAAAACAAAAAGTACAACAAAATGTATATAGTATCGCCTTATGGTATTCATTAATTTAATAATGATATTATTAAATTAATCGACTTCCATTGAATGAATTGCTAATTAATTTGAATAAGTGGATGTAAAAAAGAAAAAAAGAAAGTATGTAATGAGAAAAAAAGTGGAACATTTTGGCAATCTTGCACAGTCTGATAAGTCATCTTTGGGGGTGAGAGGAGGGTCTTGGGTGTATCTTCCTGATGGCAGTATAAAACTGTCAGTCCTCTTGTCAGAAGCCTACAGAAGTTTGCTGAAAATTCATCCTTCCACGATGAGTCTCTCTGCCAAAGACAAAGCTGCCGTCAGAGACCTTTGGGCCAAAATCTCAGGAAAGGCTGATGACATTGGTCAGGATGCTCTTTCTAGGTAAGGTTATTAAGGGTGCGTTGTAATATGCTACGTCATAATGTTTTCTTCGGGCATATACAGTATATCTGTAATTCAATTCACTGTCTGTCTAGGATGTTGGTGGTCTACCCCCAGACCAAAACCTATTTCTCTCACTGGAAAGACCTGAGCCCCGGCTCTGCCCCAGTGAGGAAGCACGGGAAGACTGTGATGAGCGGCGTCGCTGAGGCTGTCAGCAAAATCGATGACCTTACCTCTGGGCTCCTGAACCTCAGCGAGCTTCATGCTTTCCAGCTGCGTGTTGACCCCGCCAATTTCAAGGTAAGTGCAACGAAATTCACCTTTAGTCAACTCCGCTTCTATCATACTCTCCTAGTCACGGTAAACTTTTGTTTCGTTTTTCCATAGATTCTGTCCCATAACATCCTCGTGGTCCTGGCCATTCTGTTCCCCACTGATTTCACCCCAGAGGCCCATGTTGCTATGGACAAGTTCCTCAGTGCTTTGTCTCTGGCTCTGTCTGAGAAGTACAGATAAGCGCATGTTACTGTCTTTGAGTCGTACCGCGTCAGACCAGATGGATGCCTGTATAAACATTGTCTTATGATGCAATAAATGATTATGAAAATCATTTACTAATCGTCTGTTTTTGCAAGTCATAAACCTGTCAGTGTTTATTTGTCAGTAAATTATGTTTCTTTTGTTTTTTTTAACCCAATGCAGTTTATTTTAATTATAACCATCACTGAAAATTATCATCTGATTTTATTTAGAATGTGAACATGGTCGACGATCAGTCTATAAAGAATTATTGGTATTTATATTTAATAGTATTCAAATATCAAAAAAAAATAGTTGTTGCTGAATTTAATATTCACATATGACAATAGACTATACTCATTAATCATGCATTTTGACATTTCTTTTACAGGCTTTAGTTTAATATCTTAGACATTCATTGAGAAAACTGTGATCA
>NW_015505402.1:2048724-2072699 GCF_001515645.1 Sinocyclocheilus grahami
GAATACTTTCCGTACCCACTGTATATTAGGGTCCTGAGAATCTTTCCTATACCAACTGTATGCGCGTATGTGTGTGTGTGTGTGTGTGTGTATGTGAATGTTAGACCAGTGTATGTGTTTATGTAGTATGTTAGACTAGTTTAAGTGTTTATGTGGTTAATAAAACCTTACTTGTATCGCACTTGACGTGGTTCATTGTTTGCTCATAACTGAGTCAAATCATGCAGATTTATGCTACAAGCTTTTGTAGAATTGTACAGTAAGGAAGTTATTTCCCTTAACCAGGAAATTAACGTTCTTAGAATTGACAAGTCAGTTGACCCTGAGAGGTCAGCTAAATATCTACAGCGGATCTAAAATATTCATAATTAATTATAACTAGTTATGATTAATTATTCATATTTCCCATGAGCTGATTCGTTGCATATGTTTCTCGCTGAGTAAAAATATTTAAAAAGCTTTCTATTATAAGTTGTTTTTCAAAGTCCAGTAGCCTATGTAAACTTTACTAAGGAGGTCAAATCTCTCAAAAGTGTTATTTGGTGCATTCTCTTCATTTATTTACATCGAGAAACATAAATTATTATACAGTCGTGGCCAAAAGTTTTGGCAGTGACATAGATTTTGTGTTTTGCAAAGTTTGCTGCTTCAGTATTTGTAGATTATTTTTCCACATGTTTCTATGGTATACTGAAAGACAATGATAAGCATATCATTAGTTTTAAAGGCTTTTATTGGCAAAAAATATAATGAGTCAATATTTACAGTGTTGACCCTTGTTCTTCATAACCTCTGCAATCCGCTCTGGCATGCTGGATATTAGCTTCTGGGCCAAATCCTGACTGATGGCAATCCATTCTTGCCTTATTAGTTCTCGGAGTTGATTACAATTTGTGGGCTTCTACTTGTCCACTCGTCTTTTGAGGACTGACCACAGGTTCTCTATGGGATTGAGATCTGGGCAGTTGTCTGGCCACGGATCCAAAATTTCAATGTAATGATCTTCGAGCCACTTCTTTATCACTCTTGCTTTGTGACATGGTGCTCCATCATGCTGGAAAATGCATGGATCATCACCAAATTGCTCATGGCTCGTTGGAAGAAGTCGCTCTTGCAGGACATTTTGATACCATTCTTTATTTATGGTGGTGTTTTTGGGCAGAATTATGAGAGAGGTTGAAAAGTAACCCCACACATGGATGGTCTCAGGATGCTTCACTGTTGGCTCAACACAGGACTCATGGCAGCGTTCACCTTTTCTTCTCCGAACAATCAATTTTCCAGATGTCCCAAACAGTTGGAAGGGAGCTTCATCAGAGAAAATAACTTTGCACAAGTCTTCTGTTGTACAATCCTTGTACTTCATGCAGAATTTCAGTCTGTTGTTGATGGTTTTCTTGGAGAGAATTTGCTTCTTTGCTGCCCTTCTTGACACCAGGCCGTTATCCAAAATTCTTGGCCTCACTGTGTGTGCAGATGCTCTCACACCAACCTGCTGCCATGCCTGAGCAAGCTCTGCACTGGTGGTGACACGATTCCGTGGCTGACTCCTCAGGAGGAGACGGTCCTAGTGCTTGTTGGACACTCTGGGACTTCCTGAAGAATTCTTCACAGCATTTGAACCTCTCCTTGAAGCTCTTGATGATCCGGTAAATGGTTTTTCAGGTGCAATATTCTTTCCTTGCATGTCAGGCCATTTTGATGCAAAGCGATGATGGCTGCATATGTTTCTTTGGCCCCGCCCCCAGACCTGTACATCATCTTACATTTCATACAGTTGACTGTTGACAAATATGAAGCAGGGCAACATCTCCATAAATGCAGTTATGCCCTAAAATTCAAGATATTGGTGCAAAATTGACCCTGTATGTGTTTTTGTCTCATAATTATATCATACGATAAGCGATATTAAAGGGGTCATATGATGCGATTTCTATTTTTCTTTTTCTTTAGTGTGTTATGTAGCTATTTGTGCATGTATAAGATCTGCAGAGTTACAAAGCTCAAAGTCTCCCACAAAAGGATTTATTCTATCTAAAAGAGAAGGCTGATCCAGACCAGGCTAAAACGCCTCATTCAAACACGCCCCCACATGTCTACGTCACCATGTGGAAATATTTGCGTAATGCCGCCCAAATGTGCACGCAAAGAAAGAAGACGTGGTTTCAGGAACCGCAGTAGTGTTGATGCAGCCATGTCAGGCAGACGCTGTGTGTTTCTGTGCTAAAGCAAAAGCACTTTATTTGGCCTTCCGAAAGTAGATGCAATGAGGAATCATTGGTTAAGATTTATTTACAACAGAACAGCACAACCCAGATGTTCGAATTTGTGCAACGCACTTTATGGACGACAGTTTTGTGAACCTAGGAGAGTAGCCTACAAGGCTGGCCGTGCAAAGGCTATTTCTAAAAAAAAATGGGTCAATTCCGACTTTGCTATGACAATCTGGGGCTTAATCTGAATCAGTTACTGTTAGTATGTTTTCTTAATAGTTTAAGTATTTGCTATTGACTGTTCAAATGCGGAGTTTTGCACTGTGTAGAGTATCGCGTTGTGTGTGTGTGTGTGTGTGCGTTGTCAACATATTCTGTTACACCAAATACACAAAATAATGATCTTTAAAATAGCATCATATAACCCCTTTAACATTACATGAGCAGCAAGCAATATCACATGAGTGCTGATTTTGTCCAGAATATCACGAGTTTAAATGTGATTTTATACAACAGTAAATAAGAAGTTGATATTGTGTTATATTTTAAACAATATTATATGTTTTTGCTAAATTTTGCAGAGAACATATTACCTTTAAAGTCATAGCAAAATTGTTGTGCATCTCCGAGCAACACAGCGTGTTTAGTTTCGGAATTAATCTGCGTTTTGAACGAATTGTGTGAATCAATGAAACAAAAGCCCATTCATAAAGTGAGCCGTTTACTGAATTCCTGAATGAATCAGCCGTTTGAATGAATCGACTCATAAAGACATTTACCACCATCTGCTGGTAGTTTAAGTTTCTTATTTAGAGTATCATTTCATAAAAAAATTAAAAATATATATATTAAAGGGATAGTTCACCCAAAAAAATTTAATTCTGTCATTTACTCTTTAACGTCCCTCATGTCGTTTCAAAACTTTCTTTTGTGGAACATAAAAGAAGGTATTTTGAAGACTTGGTAACAAAGCTGTTCATGGTTACCAATGACTTTCACTGTGTGAACAAAAAATACTGAGATGTTTCTCAAATTATCTTCTTTTATGTTCCATAGTTTATGCTAGGCCATTATAGCCTAAATGCTTATGTGTAATTTATGTTGAATCAAATAAAATATTTATTTCTAAAGCTACAATTTGTAATGTCTACTTGATACTTTCTCATTCAACACAAATATAGTTGTAACTAATCTTTTGAGGGTATTTTCAGTCAAATTTATTTTGCGATTAATTAGATTAATTAATCAAAACATTATGTAAATAATTACATAAAAAAATGTAATCGACTGACAGCCCTATATATATATATATATATGTATATGTGGGTATGTATATATGTATGCACGTATAGAATTTGTTTGTTTGATGTTTGTTCAGTTATTAATTTATTCATTCCTTCATTTTATTTGATGTATTTTTATGTTTGTTGTTTATTATTTTATATATAAGACAATTCAAGCTATGAAGTGCCCTTGAATCAGCACTTACAATCATAACACCCATTGTTAAAATAATGCACTATTGCTTAAATAACATCAGTGAACTCTGCAAGAACAAGTAAGTTGTATTTGGTTATGTTTGTCAGTAGCGTAGACGATTTCAACTTCAAATATGTTACCATTATTTATGTAAATAATAATTGAACAATTGGAAAACCCTATGTTTGTTTTGTGTATTTGTGCTAATATTTATATCTATTTTGGCTAAAATAACTGTAGAACTGTCAAATTCTGTTACCTCTCTGAAAAGGCATCCTTATACTTCAATATACTATTTATAGCTAATTCTAATTGTAAATTATTTTAGTTGGAAATAGCATATTCTTTCACAGAAATATAAGAATAAATGAATGAACGATATGTGAATTCATGCAAATATAAAAGAACACAGGATACACTGCATATTGAATACTGACACATTTATTTGCTTCAACTCAGAAGAACATATTCTTTTGTTTAAACATCAGATGATCGTCTGTGTAACAGTCGAAGCAGGTTTTGTTTCTATTGGTACTGTCTTCGAAGGGAGGAGATCACGACGGCGAGGAATTTCTGAAAAGCGGCCTGGACCTCAGGTGTGAATGCAGCGCCCAGTTGGGCAGCAACAACGACGGTTAAGCAGTCACCCAAAAGCTGTGGGAGAACACAAGGGCAGTGTCATGTAGACAGACGGGAAGCATGAACACTGAGGTCAGAACAAGTCTTGGTAATGAACATTGTTATTAACTTACCCTGAAGTTGTCAGGATCTACGTGGAGCTTCTCGGAGTGCAGCACACTTAGTTCAGCATAGGCAGCTTTGATGTTGTCCATGTTCTTCACGGCTCTGTCCAGGCCATGGAGCACGACTTTACCGTGAGCAGCAACCATGGGGTTTCCCATGATGGCAGCGGCATTGTACAGGTTTCCAAAATTGCCGAAGTACCGCTGGGTCCAGGGGTAAACGATAAGACATCTACAAACCAGAACGAAGAGAAAGAGCATTTTATTAGATCTCTGTATGTAAACTAGTTGCCCGCTTTAAGTTAATGCCAGGACTCAATACCTTGCCAGAGATTGTTGACCAACGACATCGTAGTTCATCTTGGAGAAGATGTCCTGGATGGTGGTCCTCTCAAATTCTGTCCACTCAACCATGTTTCCTACTTTTGATGATCAGACTGACTGCCTCTAACAGATGCTAAAGAGTGCTGTGAAGAGAGAGAGTCTCATTGCGGTACTTTTAAATGCGCTTCATCACCCCACCCCTTGGCAGGCTATTGGGTGACAAGTTTGTGGGTTGGTTCAACCACGTCCACCCAAGAGATGCATATCATAGCCTACTTTGTTCTTCTAATATCTGCAAAGACTAAACCTAAACAGTTAATTCTAACAATATTTTAGATAAAAATACCAATAACGGGATTCTGTTTTTAACTTATTTTAATGTGTCAGCATTTTTAAAGAACAATTATATTAATCGGATTGTATAGATTGCATATGAGAGACATAAATAAAAATGCATATGATAGAATACTTTTATAAATAGGGAATTCTGAACATTTTAGTTTTGTTGAACTGTATGTTCCATAATTATCAACACGTGTTCTGCATAACACTCAAAAACTATGCAATTTCTTCATGTGGTGTTTCTTTCAGTTGTCTACTAACTAAACAAATTATGAATAATAATAAATAGTTCATATTTTCATTATTACAGTTAGTTCATGAAGACAAGAAGTACTTTTGTTACAGTTCCCATACAATTGAAACACTCGTGTTTAATGCTTTAAAGTAGCCTATAACTTATTTCAAATGTTAAAGCGTCTTATCATTCGACAAAAAAATCATTTCATTTCAGCTCTTCATTTTATTACTGTACTTTATCATATACAACTTAATAAATTCCCATTCAATAGCAGAACATCTAAGAGTTAAACAGCCAACAGTTCATCAGTAAATAACTGAACAATTGATTAAGAGTTCACATAGGAATAGTTGATCTCTAAAACGTTGAACAATAGTTTTACACTAAAGACATTAAAAATCAGATGATCGTACGACCATAAAAACAAGTCGAATGACATTTCATTGAGCAGTTAGCCAAGTCAGTAACTCACTCATACTCATTAGTTACTCAGCTTATATTACTCAATTACTAATTGTAGAGTCAGTTGCAGATGTGGCCTCCATCAGTTTGGTACAGTTGATACAGTGTGTTTCATCTGTACCCCTGTCCCCGCTGAACACCCCGCACATTTCTCTAATTTGCACGAAAATACCGAAGAGCACCATGTTATGAAAATTTTTTTGTGGAGAGATCGTAGGCATCAAAGGTCCGTCTTACTCATAAAATGACAAGCAGATATAAAGAGAGGCGGTGAAGTAAAAATAGTATCCCTAAAAATAGACTTTGTTCGATATCTTTGGATTAGAGAATCGTGCATCCTTTTAATCTCGAATTGAAGAGGGCACTACCATGCATGTGTCGAGCAAAAATCATGGGTCGATTGTGATGTACAGGCAAGTTATTTGATGTGTTTCAATTGTCCCTCGGTTCCGGTTCTACACTATATGGCCTACATATATTTTTAATTGCTTGTTGTGCGGAAAGCTGTTTCAGTAACCCAAACAAACAAAATGTTTATAGGAGTATCGCCGTATATTCATTCGAGTTAAAGGTGCTTATTTATTAGCTATATTAATTTTTTTTTCAATTTAATGAATTGCTAATTAATTTGAATAAAGTGGATAGAAAATAAAAAGTATGTCATGAGAAAAAAGTGGAACATTTTGGCAATCTTGCACAGTCTGATAAGTCATCTTTGGGGGTGAGAGGAGGGTCTTGGGTGTATCTTCCTGATGGCAGTATAAAACTGTCAGTCCTCTTGTCAGAAGCCTACAGAAGTTTGCTGCAAATTCATCCTTCCACGATGAGTCTCTCTGCCAAAGACAAAGCTGCCGTCAGAGACCTTTGGGCCAAAATCTCAGGAAAGGCTGATGACATTGGTCAGGATGCTCTTTCTAGGTAAGGTTATTAAGGGTGCGTTGTAATATGCTACGTCATAATGTTTTCTTCGGGCATATACAGTATATCTGTAATTCAATTCACTGTCTGTCTAGGATGTTGGTGGTCTACCCCCAGACCAAAACCTATTTCTCTCACTGGAAAGACCTGAGCCCCGGCTCTGCCCCAGTGAGGAAGCACGGGAAGACTGTGATGAGCGGCGTCGCTGAGGCTGTCAGCAAAATCGATGACCTTACCTCTGGGCTCCTGAACCTCAGCGAGCTTCATGCTTTCCAGCTGCGTGTTGACCCCGCCAATTTCAAGGTAAGTGCAACGAAATTCACCTTTAGTCAACTCCGCTTCTATCATACTCTCCTAGTCACGGTAAACTTTTGTTTCGTTTTTCCATAGATTCTGTCCCACAACATCCTCGTGGTCCTGGCCATTCTGTTCCCCACCGATTTCACCCCAGAGGCCCATGTTGCTATGGACAAGTTCCTCAGTGCTTTGTCTCTGGCTCTGTCTGAGAAGTACAGATAAGCGCATGTTACTGTCTTTGAGTCGGACCGCTTCAGACCAGATGGATGCCTGTATAAACATTCAGTCTTATTATGATGGAATAAATGATTATGAAAAACTTTAACTAAGTCTTTGGTGCATGTAATTGTCATACAGCAGTCAGTGTTGAGAATGGTGAGAGACTAGATACAGTCTTAAATCAGAACACAAATATTGTTTCATTCATTCTGTAGAACCAGCCAATGGACATGGAAGTAATGTTGTTTTATCTAGTGTTGACATTAATCAAACATAAAATTACCAACCACACAACCAAATAAGAAAATAAATAAATCAACTTTAAACTTAAAAAAACTTTTAAATAAGCATATTGCTAAATAATTTCTCAAATAAGCATTAGTGAAGGCAGAGCACTTGAGTAATTGAACTTCATTAGTCTGCTAATTAGTCTACTACATTAGTTTTGGAGGGTTTTACAATTGTTGCAATTTAAGTCCTTCAACTTGCTAAAATATGTCACTTATCATCAATATATCCACTATTACTGAAAATATATTACTAGTAGAAAATATAGTTACTTTTTTCCTCAAGAAAAATATTTTGCGTACTTCTTTACAATTGCATATAAATAAAGTAGCTACTTTAAGTACAAATAAATGTGGAAACATTTACTTTCGCTGAGATGTTTGGAATAATTTATCTTAAATTATAATGACTAAATTTAATTTGCTCCATTTGGCTTCAGTTATGAACTTTTGAAATCTAACAAATGTGCCGTTTCTCGCTCTGTAAAACTTTTTAAAAAGCTTTTTATAAAAAGTTATTTTTCAAAGTTCAGTGTGTTATTACTTTTGTTTACATATAAATTAATAAAGGGGTTAAAATTGTAATTAGTATATATTATACTAATAATTAGTTACATATTTAATAGGCCTACATTATGATATAATACATATAGCCTAATTAGATACTAAAGTGGGGTCATTTTATGAGTGAATACATACATCCGCGCTTAGTTGCTTATGATGAGAGAATTCGCGTGAGCTGAATTCAGTCAACGAGCGCCATGCACTGAACAAAACTAATCTGAAAGCCTCTGATTGGCCATTGCATTCATAAGCTCAACAGACTCGTGATTGGTTATAATGCGCTACACTGTAAAAACGCATAAAAAATCATGGCGCAACACGGAGAATGTCTCAATTTAATGCTGCGATCAACACTTTTCATTTAATTTGCATTTTATTCGTGACATCCGTAATGGATTTAGTTTAACTGTACAGCAGCATTTGTGTCTGTGTGTTGCCATAGTTTCTACAAGCGGAAACTGAGGATATGCGGATATTACATCATTGATTGGTGACAATGACCAGGGACAAGTCATTATTTAAAATGGGAATTTCTCTGGATTTACAAATCCTTGGGAACTTTTTGAATAACATAAATACACAACTGCATAAAATATATAACACTGTGCAAGTAGTTTTGGGATATTTTATTAGGAAAATCTCTTGGAGAGGTGAGGTGTCCAAGTCACAACATCTAACTACTGGAGTGCCTCAGGGCTCAGTTCTTGGACCACTTCTCTTCTCTGTCTACATGGCATCACTAGGTTCTGTCATTCAGAGACATGGCTTTTCATATCACTGCTATGCTGATGACCCTCAACTCTACCTCTCCATCCTGATGATCCGACGATAGCTGCTCGCATCTCAGCTTGTCAAACAGATATTTCTTGCTGGATGAAGGACCATCACCTTCAACTCAACCTTGCCAAGACAGAACTGCTTGTGGTTCCGTCAAACCCATCGTTTCATCACAATTTCACCATCCAGTTAGGCACATCAACCATAACTCCTTCAGAAACAGCCAGAAACCTCAGAGCTATGATTGATGATCAGCTGACTTTCTCAGACCACATTGCTAAAACTGTCCGGTCCTGCAGATTTTCTTTATTCAACATCAAGAAGATCAGGCCCTTTCTTTTGGAACATGCTTCACAACTCCTTGTTCAAGCTCTTGTTCTGTCCAGGCTGGACTATTGCAATGCTCTCTTGGCAGGTCTTCCAGCCAGTTCTATCAAATCTTTACAATTAATCCAGAACGCGGCAGCAAGATTATTTTTTAATGAGCCGAAAAGAATGCACGTCACACCTCTGTTTATCAGTTTGCACTGGCTACCAATAGCTGCTTGCATAAAAATCAAGGCATTAATGTTTGCCTACAAAACCACCACTGGCTCTGCACCCCTTTACCTAAATTCATTACTTCAGACTTGTGTGCCCTTGCGTTCTGCAAGTGAACGGCGCTTTATTGTGCCATCCCAAAGAGGCACAAAATCACTTTCTCGGACTTTTAAATTAAATGTTCCCTCCTGGTGGGTTGGACCTGCCCAACTCAGTACGAGTTTATATGATTTTAAAAAACCTTGCTACGTGTACTGCATTAAGCTAACTGAGACTTGGCATATTGGGCATTTTCCCGGTGGGTCGACGCACTTTTGATTTTTTTTCCGCCAAGGACCGGCCCATCATGCAGGGACAGCGGCCCATCACATATAAACGGAGTGACAAGGGATCTTGCTCCGCCTATGTAAATATCGCTTCACCTGAAGAAAAACATAAAAATACAGAAATACACAGAATATATATTTATATATAAAATATACATATACAGAGTAAATGAAATTGCACAGTGATTCTTCCACCTTCCTCTCGGTCTGTCAAAATGGACAGACCAAAGCGAAACGGTGGTGCTGAAAAGCTCAGGGAAAAGTAGTATAAAAATTCGGAGGCGGATGCCGCAAAATGTGCCTCGTCGTCGGCAGTTGCGAAATGTATACAGCAGCGTTATCAAGAACAGGCTTGCTCTGCTGTGAGTGATGCGGGCCAAAGGGACAGGCAGGAGAAGGAGATGAGTTTAATCGATAAGGAGCTCGATAACGGGCTCGCATGAAGGGGAAACGGAGGAATGTAAAAACGAAAATTCGTCCCTTGCTCTTTTTTTGGCCAAGTCAAGTGTGTTCACAGAGGTTTCCATGGGCCAATGCGAATAAATCTAGATTTAAATATGACCTGACGTTTTATTCTTATCCAAAACAATGAGCTGGGATATTCACACCATTTTTTATTTTGTGAGTTTGCAATATATTCAAATACTTAACTTTCAATATTAAAGATACTGTAATCACAGTGTTTTAAAAAAAATCATAATTTATTAACTTATTTTCCGCCTTTCTCTCTTATTCTTATAAAGGTTGCATTCTTTGAGGAGGTCTTTGCTGTCCCTTAGTGTGAAGCTTACTGGCAACATTTTAAATCATAGTAGCCTATATGTTGTACACAGTTGTTGCTTATTTTTGTTAATTGGAAATCATACTTTGACCTTTCAGCTTCTTTTCTTTGTGGGATATATATATATAGTATACCTATAAGTGGTGGGCCGCCTGGACCAAAACATGCCAGGGCCAATTTTTTGGTCCCAGTCCAGCCCTGCATGCGAATATAAAAAGAACACAGGATACACTGCATATTGAATACTGACACATTTATTTGCTTCAACTCAGAAGAACATATTCTTTTGTTTAAACATCAGATGATCTTCTGTGTAACAGTCGAAGAAGGTTTTGTTTCTATTGGTACTGTCTTCGAAGAGAGGAGATCACGACGGCGAGGAATTTCTGAAAAGCGGCCTGGACCTCAGGTGTGAATGCAGCGCCCAGTTGGGCAGCAACAACGACGGTTAAGCAGTCACCCAAAAGCTGTGGGAGAACACAAGGGCAGTGTCATGTAGACAGACGGGAAGCATGAACACTGAGGTCAGAACAAGTCTTGGTAATGAACATTGTTATTAACTTACCCTGAAGTTGTCAGGATCTACGTGGAGCTTCTCGGAGTGCAGCACACTTAGTTCGGCATAGGTGGCTTTGATGTTGTCCATGTTCTTCACGGCTCTGTCCAGGCCATGGAGCACGACTTTACCGTGAGCAGCAACCATTGGGTTTCCCATGATGGCAGCGGCATTGTACAGGTTTCCAAAATTGCCGAAGTACCGCTGGGTCCAGGGGTAAACGATAAGACATCTACAAACCAGAACGAAGAGAAAGAGCATTTTATTAGATCTCTGTATGTAAACTAGTTGCCCGCTTTAAGTTAATGCCAGGACTCAATACCTTGCCAGAGATTGCTGACCAACGACATCGTAGTTCATCTTGGAGAAGATGTCCTGGATGGTGGTCCTCTCAAATTCTGTCCACTCAACCATGTTTCCTACTTTTGATGATCAGACTGACTGCCTCTAACAGATGCTAAAGAGTGCTGTGAAGAGAGAGAGTCTCATTGCGGTACTTTTAAATGCGCTTCATCACCCCACCCCTTGGCAGGCTATTGGGTGACAAGTTTGTGGGTTGGTTCAACCACGTCCACCCAAGAGATGCATATCATAGCCTACTTTGTTCTTCTAATATCTGCAAAGAGTTAATTCTATCTATTTTGCCGAGATAAAAAAATAAAAAAATAAATAGAAACAACAATAGGCCTAATGAGACTGGATTCTGGTTATAACTTATTTTACTATGGCAATGTTTTTTTAAAGAACAATTATTGTCATCGGATGATATTTTATATATTATTATATAGATTATATATGACAGACATAGGCTAAATAATAAATACATATGACAGCTTATATACATATTAATACATATTTTATCTGAATTCTGAACAGAGAAATTGAATTTAGTATCTGACAAGAGAAACCATTTTTCTAATTTTCTCAGATCTCTGCTTCTCCGTTTTCTGTTTAATAGACAAATAATTTCTCATAATTGATGGTCTCCTCCATGAGAGTTGCAGGCTACCGCATATTTACCAAATTACTTTTGTATTTGACATTAGTTTCCTAAATCAAAATATAATTTGAATAATTATTTATCTCCTTAATTTACTATAAAAACGTACATTTTGCAACGTGCGTAGAACGTTTTTTATTAGGCCTACCAAATCTGAATATATATATATATATATATATATATCTGAATAAATTTTGCTACAGATTATATTCTGATAATCTCTAGACAGTCGAGGTATTGCGTATAATAACACGTTTATAATATTAAAGTCTTGCATCACAAAATGAAGTCTTTTAGCGTCCCCTGCTGTAACAAATCTGAAATTAAACAGACCAGAACAAAACACAACTAAATGTAACCAACAGAGGGCGCCAATCTCTCTCTCTCTCTCTCTCTCTCTCTCTCTCTCTCTCTCTCACTAACATATGTGACCCTGCCTGTGAAGACCCAGCTAAAGTAATCTTTTGGTGATTTACTGCTTTCTATATAAAATCATCCTTCATAAGGTAAATAACATTCTGTGAAAATGTAACACTGATATCTTTATTACTGACTGAGTAAAACCATGTCAAAGATTGAAATTATAGTGAAATTAATAGATGGTTGAAATCAAATTTTGATGCTTGTTATCTCATAATTAGATTTTGATACTTTAGCCTGGATTTCACAGATAGGGTCACATATTTTATTTGATATAAAGATAGCCTATATACAGGAATATCTATAAAAATAAAACAGAATTTATTATATAAATATACGCATTGGCTACATTTGAATTATATAGCCTATTTATTGCCTATTTATTATTATTATTTATATATGTCACTGTCAGGCTTATGTTAATACAAGTAGCCTAGGCCTATATGATAATACCATCATACTTACAACCTTATTAGATATTAGTAAGAGTTAGGCACGAAAGAAATTCACTCAGTGTCGCTAGAGAGCTATACTGCTTCGGGGTGTCTGTAAAATGCGATTCCTTTCGGTTAATGCCCAAAATCTAGGGCTTTAAACACCGTTTCAGATTAATCAGCTACTCTTTTGTTCACTCGGTCACAGTCACAATATCGTCCAAACTGCTTTAGAAATAGCCTAATAATAGAATACGGTAATAACCTATATGTAACGATGTGATTTAAGCACTAAATTCATCAGTCAATCTTACAATTCCCTGCAGCTTCGCATACATCGAGCCAGTGGATACTTGCCGTTCGTGTGGCGCTCTTGAGCCAATTTCAGAATGATTGTGGAGCGGACAACGACATTACCTGACCTGATGTAGCCCATCATATTCACAAAGAAAATGTGACACTTTGAAGCCTTCGTATCCGTAAGCTATAGGTAGCCTAGCCTATAACTTTATCAAGGCATCGCCTACTTAAGCACCAACTAATGTAAATTTGATTCTTAATAACTGATTAATAAGTTGACATCTGCTGCAGAGGTCTATAGCATGGTTGTCACATATTGCATGATGGCAATTACAACTGCACAGGGCTGCGTTTCTCAAAAGCATCGTAAGCCTAAGAAGATCGTAAAAACGACCGTAAGACTGATCTTAGTATAACGGTCTGTTTCCCAAAAGCATCGTAACTTAAGTAGCACTTGAAAATCATCGTAGATCTACGAGTGCTCTGGAGTAATAGTAAAGCCTAAGTGCATCGTAAGAGGACAGCGTTATAAGGTCACCTGCAGGACAACCGGCAGATTGCATTTTCAACTTTATTCAAGTGCAATGTGATTGTAATACAAAGTTTTGATTTAACGTCTCTTTATTAGCCTACTCTTTTTTGTTTAAATGAACTTATGAAAATAATTAAAAAGAAAAGGGAAGAAAATGAAAAAAATGAAAATACACATGATATCATAAATATGTACTGTATACATAGAATAGTGCTGATAAAACAAGTCTGCAATACTCTTTTTTTGTCTGTACCGGTAGAAATGTATTGGCTGGATGAAGTACATATATTTGTGGTACTATCACCCTTAATATATACACTTTATTTATTAATAACATCTAAACTTACATGTTTGTTTAAAAATATCCATCAACCGTTAGTCAGTAACTCCAGAAACACTTGGAAGAACTCATAAGAATTCTTATATTTCATAAGGCCTTAGGCCTTGGGTGGTTCAACAAACACATGGACATCAAAAACGTTGAATCAGCATAGTTTTATAGATTTAAGTTATGATTGAAATTATAGAAACTTAATTTAATCACCATAAAACAATCATATTACTTGGCTGTGCTGGCAAGATAATTGGCACAGAAATGGAGGGCCTTGCAAGCCTCATCTCCTTCAGTGCAAGTCTCCTCTCCTCTAAAGCCAGCTTGGCCTTCTTGAAGTCAAATAGCTGCTGTTGAAATATTGTTGTTCCTCCTATTGGCCTCTTTAAGACATTGTCTAATGTCTTTCAAGACATCTCTCCAGCTGCTCTAAGTCCTGATTACAACCACAGACATTCTCAAACTAGTGAGGTGTTGTGGCTGCAGTCTGGACAATTGAAGATGGAGGCTGAGGCCTGAGAGGTTTGTTCAGAGGACTAGGAGATGGTTGGTGCTGGGAGATGGCAGGTGAAACTGATAGTTCCTCTGAGCATGAAGGGCCTGACTCAGGCTCAGCTTGAGGCATCCCTACTCCTCCATGAGGGTCAGTACCACCACAAATGCCATCTGAAGTATTGCCAAGGCATTTTCTTCCTCTGCTGCGAGAAGGGGAGAGTCATTGGTCCAACCACCTGTTTTTTTAAACTGTCATCCTCTGCAGTGCCCTCTTCCTTTTTTGCCAGGCTTGCAAAGTCCTGCCACTTCTTGCGGACCTCCTTCCCTGATCTCTTAACACCCATGGTTGCAGTTAATTCTGTAGCGAAGTCCTCCCATATGTTTTGTTTTTCCTTATTTGTATGGTGTCCTTTAAAACTGCTGAAAATTACATCTCGCTCTACCAGAAGAACATTAATTTAATCTTTTTGAAAGGTATTTTGTTTCTAATCCACATCCGGTGACGACTATTAGGTTCAAGGACGCGATTCTATAAGGTAATATTTCAGCACCTGACAAACGGACAGCGACTCTTAAGAAGTAGCACGCAGAACGCGTTTTGGCCAGTTCATGTTAAGTGCATTTTTGGGAAACGCACGTGGAATTGCGGCAAGCGTTCTTAACCTTGAGAGAGCTCTTAAGAGCTAGATCCATCATTATTGGGAAACCTGGCCCAGAGCATCAAATCGGGTTAAGCTATCTGAACCCGCACTAGAGTTTCCAGCAGCACACTAACTGCAGACTGCAGAGACATTAGAATAAAACAGGTTGAGAGCCACTGTTCAAATATTTTAGTAGGCCTATTATGAGTATAGTGTTTTCGCACAGTTTCTTTACGGACACAAACATAGGTTCCTTTGGCTTTGGGACTAACAGAAATCTAAAAAGAAGCCATGTATTTGGCTTTGCGAAATGTTATACATATGTTTTCTTCCGTCATTATTTTCGATAAAATAGCCTAATGAAAATTGTGCGAACCAAATATTTAAAATATCGAAAGCCCTTATATTAAATCACCTGTACACTGCAGGAAAAAAACTTTCAGAGATTTTTTTAAATGAGCTGTTTACTACATATTTTCTCTGCTAGTTCAATAATATCTTTGATAAGTTCATAGAGAGAAATGGGTGTTCACTGTCTGAATTCTGTGATAAATCGTGAGAAATAAATTATCTCACGATCCCCAGTGTCATATTTCATCTGAAAACAGGAATTGGGCCCTTGGATAATCTTATTTGTTGTTGCGTTTGTCTTCTTATAAACTTATAGGGTGATCGGGGATTGTTAATACATGTTGCTGAAACAATAGCAACACATTTTTTGGGCTGTCTCAAACAAACGTTAAAATATTCCCACATTTGTCTGCTACAAATTGAAGTATAGTTCAAAAATCTACAAATAATCCCTAAACTGTGTAAAATAATTTCAATTACAAGCATTGTTGCGACAACTTACCCACTTTTACGAGACACTTTTACAATTGTGGCAAATGTAGCCTACACACTGTCCCGTTTTGTTCAATCTTTGTGGGTCAAGTATACTGTTGCAACCTGTTTCAATCCTCTCCATCTGTTCAGCCCTGATAATTTAATGAAATGTCGACGTTTAAGCTTATGTGGACGCTATATCAAAATCAGCAATAGCCTGTTGATTCAGATGTTGTTTTTAATTTCCCCACGCTTTTTATCTTGTAAATTCTTTATATTTGTACACAGAGACTGCAGCTTCTGCCATCACCCCAGAAGCATAGTGCTTGTTTGTGATAGCGATTTCACGCCAGTAGCTCATTTCAAATAGTTTAAACTCACCCCTGGCCCATCCTACATAAGCCCTGCTAAAGAATTAGTTTGAATTAGTGTCCATTTCACAAGTTACAGTTTAGATAATGTTTCGTTTAAAAATGCATTGATATGAATATCTAAATGATATAAAAGATACGTAAATATTTTTACGTTTTTTAGCTAAAAATACGTAGCGATTTGTACGTTTTAAACGTTGAAATACGTCTAAATTGTACGTTTTAGCATGACTAAAAACGTACAAAAGTGTACGTTTTGTGCTTGTAAATGTTACGTATTTATACCTACGTATAAACATGAGACCAGGCTGTTAAATTCAGTAAAGTATAGATAATACGCCACAACTTTTACGCAATTAAAAGTATCTAGCTAAAAATAATTAATTGTACCTATTTTAAAACCCACCTTTCTCAGCTTTTTTAAATGACTTTTGAAAACAAGAGACAGCAGATAATTTTTCATATTTTTGAAGAAACCTGTCAAAATCGTATTTCTCATTCTGACTATATGTACTTTGAATACTCTCGGACACAGCAGGTATTGTATTAGCGAAGTAGGTCTTGGTCTGAGGGTAGACGGTCAGCATTCTGAAAGGAAATAATAACAATAATAATTTCGCTGATCTAAACATTATACTTTAAGGTAATCGGATAAATGAAAACATGAACTTTTCATGTTATTTAGCATGTGACCTAGGAAGTTTCTATATAGACCTGTCAATAAGTAATCTTAACCTAAATAGGAAGACAGTAGCCTGGTCCAGTATTACCTGCCGAGGGCTTCAGCACCGATTTCATCGGCCTTGGGGCCAATCTTAGCCCATAAGGCCTTCACAGCAGACTTGTCCTTATCAGAGAGACTCATTGCTGCGTGCTAGATCCATCATTATTGGGAAACCTGGCCCAGAGCATCAAATCGGGTTAAGCTATCTGAACCCGCACTAGAGTTTCCAGCAGCACACTAACTGCAGACTGCAGAGACATTAGAATAAAACAGGTTGAGAGCCACTGTTCAAATATTTTAGTAGGCCTATTATGAGTATAGTGTTTTCGCACAGTTTCTTTACGGACACAAACATAGGTTCCTTTGGCTTTGGGACTAACAGAAATCTAAAAAGAAGCCATGTATTTGGCTTTGCGAAATGTTATACATATGTTTTCTTCCGTCATTATTTTCGATAAAATAGCCTAATGAAAATTGTGCGAACCAAATATTTAAAATATCGAAAGCCCTTATATTAAATCACCTGTACACTGCAGGAAAAAAACTTTCAGAGATTTTTTTAAATGAGCTGTTTACTACATATTTTCTCTGCTAGTTCAATAATATCTTTGATAAGTTCATAGAGAGAAATGGGTGTTCACTGTCTGAATTCTGTGATAAATCGTGAGAAATAAATTATCTCACGATCCCCAGTGTCATATTTCATCTGAAAACAGGAATTGGGCCCTTGGATAATCTTATTTGTTGTTGCGTTTGTCTTCTTATAAACTTATAGGGTGATCGGGGATTGTTAATACATGTTGCTGAAACAATAGCAACACATTTTTTGGGCTGTCTCAAACAAACGTTAAAATATTCCCACATTTGTCTGCTACAAATTGAAGTATAGTTCAAAAATCTACAAATAATCCCTAAACTGTGTAAAATAATTTCAATTACAAGCATTGTTGCGACAACTTACCCACTTTTACGAGACACTTTTACAATTGTGGCAAATGTAGCCTACACACTGTCCCGTTTTGTTCAATCTTTGTGGGTCAAGTATACTGTTGCAACCTGTTTCAATCCTCTCCATCTGTTCAGCCCTGATAATTTAATGAAATGTCGACGTTTAAGCTTATGTGGACGCTATATCAAAATCAGCAATAGCCTGTTGATTCAGATGTTGTTTTTAATTTCCCCACGCTTTTTATCTTGTAAATTCTTTATATTTGTACACAGAGACTGCAGCTTCTGCCATCACCCCAGAAGCATAGTGCTTGTTTGTGATAGCGATTTCACGCCAGTAGCTCATTTCAAATAGTTTAAACTCACCCCTGGCCCATCCTACATAAGCCCTGCTAAAGAATTAGTTTGAATTAGTGTCCATTTCACAAGTTACAGTTTAGATAATGTTTCGTTTATGTTTTTGTGGTTAAAAAGTACTTTGAAATTGTGCTTAAATTCAGTAAAGTATAGATAAGACGCCACAACTTTTACGCAATTAAAAGTATCTAGCTAAAAATAATTAATTGTACCTATTTTAAAACCCACCTTTCTCAGCTTTTTTAAATGACTTTTGAAAACAAGAGACAGCAGATTATTGTTCATATTTTTGAAGAAACCTGTCAAAATCGTATTTCTCATTCTGACTATATGTACTCTGAATACTCTCGGACACAGCAGGTATTGTATTGAATTTGAAACCAATGATTTTACAGTGTTTTGACATTTTAATACAGTTGCTTTTAGACTAATAATCAAGACCGAATAAATGAGAACGTGAACTTTTCATGTTATTTAGCATGTGACCTAGGAAGTTTCTATATAGACCTGTCAATAAGTAATCTTAACCTAAATAGGAAGACAGTAGCCTGGTCCAGTATTACCTGCCGAGGGCTTCAGCACCGATTTCATCGGCCTTGGGGCCAATCTTAGCCCATAAGGCCTTCACAGCAGACTTGTCCTTATCAGAGAGACTCATTGCTGCGTCTTCTTTTTCTCAAGCTAGATTGTCTTCAGAAAAAGATGTTGGCGAAAACGGGATTTTGTCTCACTTTTTATATAAAATGAATATATACGCAAACATTTGTTTTAGGCCTATTTTTTATTTATTTTCTTCAAAATGTTTGTTTGTTTGTTTGCAAAGAGACACAACAAATGGAAGCAACAAATGTGGAAGCAAAATATTTAAATATATAAAAAAAAAACATACAGCCAAATTATCTTTGCAAGCAGACTGATGTTTTAGTTTAATCAATCTTTCTTTTTTATTTATCAGATAAACAACATATTTTTTGTCCACAGTAATAAAAAACGTATTAAGTTTTAATTGATAAGATTAAAATACGCACAATAATGTAAATCGCCAATAAACAACAGAAAAAGTATGGTGCGTCCATGGTGACACCTGGATTCGCTGCTCTGTTGAGAACGTCAGCCTTTGTTCTCCTTGTGTAAGTCACTTTGGAAAAAAGCTTCTGCTAAATGCATATGTAAATGTAACCGTAGTTTGAGTTGTCTGAACTTGCTCCCGGTCGGTTCCGTTTTTGTAACCGATAACAGCCAGTATAAAATGTTAATGAACCAAGAGTTCAGGGTTTATGTGAAAGTAAGTAAAAATTTGAATTAAAAAATAAAAAGAGTTGGTAAAATAATGATCATTTTATGGATAGCTCAGTGAGAATCAAGTATAGGCTTTCAGTTTATCCCGACAAAGGGGTTTGAAAACACATATGATCGATTCAAACATAGCCTATTGATAAAAATAAGACATGACTCGTTTAATTCTGTGCCTTTTATTGACACATTTTATTCAGACATCACACTTGAGTTGCTTAGGGGTGCCGCGCAGTGTAACGGATGAATGAATGCCCACTGGAAGTTTAGCGGTACTTCTCAGCGAGAGCCAGGGCCAACTTCTGAAAAAACTTGTCAACTGACACGTGAACCTCTGGGGAGAAGTCTTCAGGGAAGAGCATGCCGATGACCACAATGACATTGTGTATGAATATCTAGAAAAGGAAGAAACAGAAACACATTATCATACTACCATGTCCATTATGAGTAGACTTATTTACACTACTGTGATATACTATTGTTTTGTCATGGTGTACCTTGAAGTTGGCCGGGTCAACACGCAGCTTGAAAGCATGAAGTTCGCTCAGAGCCATCAGACCTCCCACAAGGTCGTCTATTTTTGAAATGGCATCGCCGACTGCAGCCATGATAACACTGCCGTGCTTCTTCACTGGAGCAGACCCAGGGCTCAGGTCAGCCCAGTGAGCGAAGTAGGTCTTGGTCTGAGGGTAGACGGTCAGCATTCTGAAAGGAAATAATAACAATAATAATTTCGCTGATCTAAACATTATACTTTAAGGTAATCGGATAAATGAAAACATGAACTTTTCATGTTATTTAGCATGTGACCTAGGAAGTTTCTATATAGACCTGTCAATAAGTAATCTTAACCTAAATAGGAAGACAGTAGCCTGGTCCAGTATTACCTGCCGAGGGCTTCAGCACCGATTTCATCGGCCTTGGGGCCAACCTTAGCCCATAAGGCCTTCACAGCAGACTTGTCCTTATCAGAGAGACTCATTGCTGTGTCTTCTTTTTCTCAAGTTAGATTGTCTTCAGAAAAAGATGTTGGCGAAAACGGGATTTCGTCCAACTTTTTATATAAAACTAAAGAAGGTCACACCCATGAACTCGGTCCAAACCACACCCCTTAAACGCATTACTGCTGATCCCCAACCTGTGGTGTCCAATCACAAGCGTGCCAATTTTGTGCTTCTCGTTTAATTAAGATAAAGATTTTCTATTCACACCCTTCACGCGCTATGCAAATTAAGTTATTTTATATTTTATTTTCACTTAATCACTATTTTAAACTTATGAATCAGAATTAACATTGTTCAAATGAACTAAACCCATTTGTGTAATTGTTTTTTCCCCCCAAAACGTTGATAAATGATGGTGCAACTCTTGGAAAGGATGACGTGTCTAATAAAATGAATTTCAAGTAATACATTTGAAAATCATCATCAGTTGAAAACGCTTGTAACATAATTGCATTCATCTGGCCATGCATTATAATCACAATATCTTTTTGTAACGGTGCTTTGCTATTTTGCTATTTCACTGAAAATGACTACATTTTATTGTTATGAACGCTTGTTCATGGTAACATAGTGGTAATATTAGCGTGGTGCAAATTTGATCAGCATAAGCATAAGCTTGTTCATGTATAAGACTTCTTACAAAACAACATTTCGTCCCCTTGGAATTATAAGGTTCTGCACTCCGAGTAGTTTTGAGATATTGAGCTTCAAAATCTTTGCATTTCATTCGACTGTGTAGATAGAACCTTTTTGTTTTTTAAATAAAAAGTCCCAAAATGTACACCACATTAAAAAAATCTATCACATAATGTAAAAAAGTTGTCACGGAATAAGAATATGTGAATAACTCTATTTTGACAAAAATGTCAGATGGTTTTTAGACGGGGTCCAATCAGTGATGTCCAGACATGTATGCGTCACCTGCTCAGAGAAATGATCCAATAAGACTTTGCATCTTTTAATGGGCGGAGGCACATCAAGTCAATAAATTATACTCAGGTTTCTGAATTTCTACTAGTGATTCCTACTGGACTTAAGCAAGTACCTAATGACACCCTAAAACGTAGACATGGTTGAGTGGACAGATGCTGAGCGAAGTGCCATCATTGGCCTGTGGGGAAAGCTCAATCCCGATGAAAGCGGACCTCAGGCCCTAGCCAGGTATCATTGCATCACATTCTTTATAGACACATTCTATAAAGATTCTCTCCGTGTTAGATGATGTCAGTTACGCAGTTGATTTAATGCTGTTCTTAATGATTCTGTTTATTTAAGGTGTCTGATCGTGTATCCCTGGACTCAGAGATATTTCTCCACCTTTGGAAACCTGTCAAGTCCAGCTGCAATCATGGGTAACTCCAAGGTGGCAGCTCACGGGAGGACTGTGATGGGAGGTCTGGAGCGAGCCATCAAGAACATGGATAACATCAAGGCCACCTATGCGCCACTCAGTGTGATGCACTCTGAGACTGCATGTGGATCCCGACAACTTCAAGGTAGGTTTGAGAAAATAAAACTAATATTTGCGTGATTTAAATTAGAAAACTGTTGTGCTCATATTATGTTGAATCATCTTTATCGAAAAACACCCACCAAATAGATCTCTTGTTTTACAGCTTTTGGCTGACTGCATCACCGTGTGCGCTGCCATGAAGTTTGGCCCCTCTGGTTTCACTGCTGACGTCCAGGAGGCTTGGCAGAAGTTTCTGGCTGTTGTCGTTTCCGCTCTGTGCAGACAATACCACTAGAGCACCAATGAACAGCTGTATTGCAAAAGATTGCGGGAGCTGTTCACACAAATATATAACTTATAAAATTAGATCAATAAAATAATGTTAAAAGCACTTTAATGTTGTTTGCTTCCATTTATTCCAGAAAACACTGGCCAGAACAGAAGTCTATATGACCAGAATTAAACTCTTTAAAAGAAACATGTTCTTGATGACAACTTACTTTCGCTGGGTTCTTAACTTTTAGCAAGTTTTCGACTAGACATAATGAGTCAGCAACCTATTTCTAGAAGTAAACCTTTCAAAGACAGTTATGATAGATGTGCAGACTGTGGGTGTTAACCGCTTGAAATCATTGATAAAAGAAATACAATTTATCACAACCTCCAGCGGCTGTATAGTTTCAAAATAAGCTGGCACGCTTTGTTATTTTTATAAATATAATTGTTTTTAGTCAGTTAGTTTCTTTGTTTGCAAATTTACTTGCAAATATATAAAACGAAATTTATTTTGATAAGATACATTAGTTGCAATACTTAAACAATATGCTGTTTTTTGTGCCTTTTGACTCTTATAAAATAATAAAAACAACATTCCAAGTTCCATGTTAAGTTCTGTTGGGCCATTTTGCCATAAACGTTTTTAAAGGATCTAAAACAAATGTAGAAGTTTAACTCTGAACCTCTTCGAGTTAACTTAAAAGCATAAAATTGACCCCGGATCCTTTGTGTTTTAGTTTTAATTGCATTTCACGAGTTCGCCTTGCAGATAATAAAGCAAGAAGAATAGTATATGCGTATTTGGCGTGCTGTCCGAGGAGAGGGCACCGAGCTCGGTAATTCTTCCCGAACCCGGGGCACTCCCACCCTGTCCAGGGTGAGGGCTCCTAGCTCGGCATTTGCCCGAACGCAGAGCGCTCCCCCCGGTAGGAATGGGTCGACGGTGATGAGTCGGGGTGGTGGAGGGATGCTGGAAGACTAGAGAGAATGAAGGAAAGGCTGCTACGATTATTTATAGTGGTTCTCTCTCGTGGTGGTTGGATAGATGATGTAGCCTAATTACTGATAGTGAATTGGCCCGGTTGATTATCTGCGCGTGCTCCTCCCGTTATTTTGCTTTTTGTCGTCTCCTTATTGTCCAGGGCTGCGTTTCCCGATAATGGTGTCTCTTAGCGCGCTACGAAGACTCTAAAGATACACCTTAACTAGGGGTATACCTAGGTGTGTTCCCCGAACTATACCTTAGAATGTTGCTTAAGGTAAACCTTCTTACGTGCGACGTTAGCAGGTGCTGTCCATGGCGGTGGTGCTGAACAGGTTGATATCGATGGCTCAAGAATCGATTTTTTCACTATATACAAGAGCTCTTTCACTGCGTTATAGAGCGGGTAAAGTATTGAGAAAGCGATGTTCATTATGAAGAAGCACTTTAGAAATATTAGAAATTGCATTTATCGTGTATATATATATATATATATATATATATATATATATATATATATATA
>NW_015505402.1:2072709-2086261 GCF_001515645.1 Sinocyclocheilus grahami
AACATACTTTCCAGAAGGCCAACAATTCACTAAAAATGTTTTTTTTATTGGTCTTATTAAGTATTCTAATTTGTTGAGATAGTGAATTGGTGGGTTTTTGTTAAATGTGAGCCAAATTCATCACAATTAAAAGAACCAAAGACTTAAACTACTTCAGTCTGTGTGCATTGAATTTATTTAATACACGAGTTTCACAATTTGAGTTGAATTACTGAAATAAATGAACTTTTCCACGACATTTTAATTTATTGAGATGCACCTGTATAAGAGGAGGATATGACTGCAGCCGGCAATGAGGCCGAAACCAGCACATCCAGTGCAAGAAGGCTTTGACTTTTTAATTTGACTTAACATTGTTTTATTTATCTGTTATAATGAAGATACCGTTTTGAAGGATTTTTTTTCAATTTTGAGGTGTTCAGTTTTATTTTGGTTTTAGAAAATAAACATGATTGCTCTTCTCATAAATCAACACTTTCTTGTTTTTGTTACATGCTCTCTGTGCCTTGTCTTAGACTTTTATGTAACTTCCTGTCTCCCGTGGTGTTTGTAGTTAGTTTGTAGTTTCTTCATTGGTTCACCTTGATTAGTCTCTCCAGGTGTGTCTTATTTTGTAATCCCCCGTGTATATATAGCCCTAGTGTTTCTTTAGTTCCTTGTAAGTTGTTGAATGTAATAATTGTCTGTTTGCCTGTCATGATGTTCTTTGTTCCCTGTGGTTTTTGGTTTATTGTTTGTTCTAGTTTTTTCCAGTCAGAACTGCTGATTGTTCGTGTTCGTTTAAGTTGCGTATATATCGGTTCGCATAGCACTACGTGGTCTCTTGGCGCACTATACAATGACTCTAAAGGTATATATTCACTAAAGAATGTATAACATTTCTAGACGTGTTCCCCGAACTATATCTTAGGAGGTTGGTGCCGGGTTCAGACTACACAATATTTTTGTCGGTCATGATAGTCACTGTGTCAGATTACATGATTTTGACTCCTAAAATCGTGTCCTGTCGTGGACAAGAAACATAGAATCAGACTACACGTTGCTTCCCGACCATTCATCGTGTGCAGTCTTTAACGACGTGCGTGATGTCATCGAGAAGGCGGAACTAGCGACTGACTTCCGAAAGCAAGAGCATAAACATTACTGAAGCGCTTCCGCTATAGTTCGCCAGCATTTTTCTTTCTTTGTTCTGTCATGGTAGTCCCTCGATGACACATCATACAGGCAGGAGTACTGTTGCCACAGCTCCACGAACCTTTCCTCCCTCTCATAATTATTTCGTTTCGCCATGTTTGAAACCTGTGTATGAAAGAGCTTCTGTGCTGCTATTGGTCAATGTCACCAATGTGACAGAACTGGTGGACGAGGAAAAAAAATTAAACATGCTAGTCTTTCTGTCCTGATGTCATGAAGCATCACAGACGCGGAATCGGTTGTCGTCCACTATGACACACTACACGAGCTGAAACGATAGAATCTTGCGTCCCGACACCCATTGTCATTTACGAATCCCCACAACACCCTACGTCAAACAAATCGTGGCAAATCGGGCTAAAATCGTGTAGTCTGAACCGGGCAAGGTATACATTCGACGTTACCAGGTGCTGTCCATGGCGGTGGTGCTGAATTGGTTGATATAGATGCCTCGAGAATCGATTATTCATTCTATGCAAGGGCTGCTTCAGTGCGTTATGTGAGAAAGCGGTGTTCTTTATAAAATAAGTGTTGACTCTAAATAAACAAAGACACAGAATGATTTCCTGTTAGAACGCAAAGAACTTGCGTGAAACTTTTACTTTCGCTTTGCAACATAAATCACATCAGGGAAGAAAACCAAGAAAGAAAAATATATCAGCACAACTATTCGCTGTATCGCTGCTATAGTTTGACCAAACTCCCCACCACAATCATTCCATTTAAATAAACTCCTGATGGTTTGCCAGCTGATGTACTTTGTATAATATAATAAAAAAAGCTAACAACCATCAGTCTAATGACAGTTTTAGTCTTACAGAAGGTATACTTTAAGAACGTTTCGGGAAGCACATATTAGGTATAACTTTAGAATGACTTAGCGTTGAGAAGGTTTCGGGAAACGCAGCCCTTGTCATAAAGCATATACTGTCCTCTATTATGTACAAAAATATATTATTTTATTACGCTAATTTGAGTGAAAAAATCATTTGTAAATAGGAAGTTGATATTCAAATGATTTGAGAACTCTTACCTCATGTTTCACGATGGTCCAGCCTGAATGTACGAAACAAACTGCTATAATATCCACAATATTGACATTAAGAGCGCGCAATTTAATTGTCAATCAGATGCGCGTAAAAGTTGTCTTAATTCGTTACTAGGAGTATTGGTCGGTAAAAATAGTCGAGATTGCAGTCACCATAAAGTGATGTTTATTAACAACGGACGAAAATAATGGACAAAATATATTTAGCCTATGAATTCATTAAAAAAAAGTTAATTTACTTAATTTTGTAACATGTTATGTACAAATAAGCAAACTATTGTAAACAACCTATAATTTTGAAGCGTTACCGATTAAAATAAAAATAGCCTTCAAAAATATTTTATGCAATTGTTTTTCACTTTGCATCGAGAAGATGATTCAAAATTATTAAATCTCCTCTCTCGTTTTTATTTTTGCGTTGTAGTTGAAGTACAATTTTACCTTTACTCAAGTATGTTTTTGGCCAGACACTTGTAGGCTACTTTTAACCGAGTAAAATATTTACACAGCTTCTTTTTTTTTATATTACATCTGATATTTTAGCTTTATTATTTGAAGTGCCTCTGTTTGCAGATAAACGAGAAGCCCCGGAATGGTGAGTTTATCTGTATTTATCAGCGAGGGCTGCAGACAGAGCCGCAAGGACACTTCTGCGGTGAAGTCAGCTGGGAAATCATCAGATTTACAGAATCTGGAAAAATAACCCAAGAATTAGTAAATGAACAGTTAAATGAATTAATAATTCACATGTAGGTCTAAGCGAAAGGATTGAGACACTGCAACAGCACATTAGCAAGTATCTTACCTTGACGTTTCCAGGGTCTACGCGGAGTTTTGTGGCATGGAGATCACTCAAGTAGCTCAGCCCACCAATAAGATCATCCAATTTTGCCCACAGCATCAGTGATGGCTCCCATCACAGTTTTGCCGTGTTCACATGGGGGGAGCTGAGAGAATGATCAGGCCAATGAGCAAAATATGTTTTAGTCTGAGGGTAGACAGCAAGCATTCTGTGGAAAGGAGAAGAATCCGTTTATTGCACATAGTTTTGGCAAAACTGTTCGACATTGATGTGTGGGTGTTTTTGAAGTCAAATAAGTCCAATTTAAATGTAGAGTTCTTACCTTCCCAGAGCTTCTTGGCCTATGGCATCGGTCTTATTAGAGATTTTACCCCAGAAGGCCTTGACCAAGGCTTTATCCTTAGCTGTCAAACTCATTTTCTGACCCTTTCCACCTTGTTATCACAAGAGCAGAGTTTTAGGTGTAGGATAAGGGGTCTTTTTATAAAGCGAAGTGCTGCCACACCCAACATCTCACCAGCTCCACCTCTCAGACTTCAGCCAACAATTAAGCTTCGGGCGACTTTAGTCAGTTCATTTCGTCATTCATTATTTGATCAAAAATATTGAATGGTATATATTTATTTATTATTCATTTATTTTTTTATTTTTTTTTATTTTATTTATTTTTAAATAGTTTTCTATCATCACTGAACAAAGTGATGTAATATACTAAAACATTTGCCAGAAATACAGTATCGAACAAAACAATTTACTGAAGGACTGCGACAAGTAGGAAAATGTAGGCTAACTGTTTGTGTGTGTCTGTGTGTGTGTGTGTGTGTGTGTGTTTACATGTTTATGTGGTTTATGAGGACACAAATTTGTATAATAACATGGGTATGACATAGGTATTACAACGAGAAGGTGATTTATGAGGACATTTTCAGTGTCCCATAAAATAAAAAAATAAATAAAAAAATTCTCTCTCTTAATTTATTCCTTCTCTTTCTAGCTTGTACTTATTTGAACAATGTCTAAGAACTTGGTATTACAAGCACTTCCTGTGTCTGTTTGCCTCTTTAAGAAGAATCGCTTTATGTATCCCCCAATTGTAAGTCGCTTTGGATAAAAGCGTCTGCTAAATGACTAAATGTAAATGTAAATGTAAATGCCCCCGTAATTCAAAAGGCTTATAAATAATTCAGAATGAGTTTTTTTTTTAATCTAAAAATGCACAAAGTTTCCTGTGAGGGGTAGGTTTAGGGGTAGGGTTGGTGTAGGGCAATAGAAAATACGGTTTGTACAGTATAAAAACTATTACGCCTATGGAGAGTCCCCATAAACCATAAAAACAAGCCTGTGTGTGTGTGTGTGTGTGTGTGTGTGTGTGTGTGAAATAATACTGTCCTTGCGTTTGTTTGTTTCTTAAATTAACAGTAAGATACCATTCAGTCTACTGTCTTTGCATGTAGGCTAAAAGATGCTTTGGGGTCATTTGGGGACAATAAAGGGTGGAGCAACTCAAAAAGGACAGCACATCTACGGTTATCAAAGTTTATCAAATTAAGAACATTATGAAATGGGAGGAGCGGGTCTGAATGTCTAGATAAAGCAAAAAGAGCTGGCACTCGTTCAAATTAAAAACTTCAATGATGTATTAGATGCGTTCGTTTTGGTTAATTTAACGTTAGATATAACACGAGCTTTTCCTATACAGGGTTGCCACCGATTAAGTTGTCCAGCTTTTTTTCGGGGTAAGCATCCACATTCGTGATTTTGATGATTGAATCCATACTTATTTTGTGATGTTTGAAATATATTCCTGACAAATCTAACTTTGCAGATTCTAATCAAAATGTAGCATTAGCTCGGATCGGGTCCAAATATGAACAACCACACAACCAATCAGTCTCAGCGCCTGATGTGGTGCGGAGAGTGCAGTATAAATAAAAACTCCGGAGCATCTATCTATGTTCAGCATTCACACTTGTTGAAAAAGTAAAGAGATCATCATAATGGTGGAGTGGTCAGATTCTGAGCGCAGTACTATTGCGAGTGTCTGGGGCAAAATCAACGTCGATGAAATCGGACCCCAGGCTCTGGCAAGGTAATTTGATAGTGTGTAAAAGGAGATATAGGCCTACATACCAGGTTGATCATTCAGTGATGTATTTTAAATAGACTTTGATTTTGTGTATTTTCATTGTTTCATATGGCAGGGTGCTGATTGTTTATCCCTGGACTCAGAGGTATTTCGGTGCCTTTGGAAACCTATCCAGTGCAACTGCAATCCTGGGCAATCCCAAGGTGTCAAGAGCATGGCAGAACAGTGCTAAATGCGTTGGACAAAGCCGTGAAGAACTTGGATAATATCAAAGGCACTTACTCTGAACTCAGCCAGCTGCACTGCGACAAACTCAACGTCGATCCAGATAACTTCAGGGTACATGCTACTTCTTTATTTTCTAAGTTTGAGCTTGTCAATAACGATATCACAACACCTCCGTTATACAGTTATGACTTGCCTAACAAATGCACATTTTCTTGACTCACACAGTTGTTGGCCGATTGTCTCACCATCGTCGTTGCGAGCGCATTTGGATCGGCGCTCAGCCCTGCTGTTCAGGCCACCTGGCAGAAATTCCTGTCCGTAGTTGTGGCGGCTCTCTCCAGCCGTTACTTCTGAAGTCCCGCTCGAGATCTCTGCCTCAATTCAATCATGATTCAATGCATTAAAGATTTCAAAAGGTATATAAATAAAGCATTCAATCAAGGGTGGATTCTGAGTCTTTTCATTTGTCAAGTGAATGAGCTAGACTACTTTAGCATATAGCAAAAATGATATTAGGCATTTCTCATTGGCTAATGAGCATCACCATTTCTGTTTCCATCATGTTCAGCATTAGCAGTGGTTATATAATTCTGTTTGACACATTTTGTATTGGGGGTCCCTGCTCCACGTCTCTATCTCTATGGAATATTGCATCTACAGGTCCTTTGATCGCAAGTTTCTTCAACTATAGTTGTGGCCCTATGGGATTATTTTATAATATGAATATTTATTTATTTATTAAAAATTATATAACTGGGTAGTGTCACGCGGGTGGTTGTATGGAAGATGAAGATGAAGGCAAACAGGTAATATTTAATAAGTCCACACAATAATCCACAAGAACTGAGTAGCATACAACACACCCAAGAACTGATGACACCGGACAACTAGAATGAAACAGAACCAAACTTAAATACACATGATAATGAGACACACATACCTGAACATAATGACTAAATCAAATGAACAACAATGACAACTTAAAATCAAAGTCCATGTGATGTGTGACAATACGCCCCCTCCTGGAAGGCGTGTCCTCGTGCTGTGATGATGAGGAGGATGAGGGAGAGGGGAAGGGATGGTGCAAACAGGCAACTGGGAGGAGGATGACAAACAAACTCCAGGGAGGTGGAGGGGGAGGAGATGACCAAGTTAGGAGCCTTGAGCAGTAGGAGGCGAATGGAAACCCACGGTGCATTCCAAACGGGATATATCGCCCTCCGAAGGGCACTTCAGAGTGAACACAATCATGGCCGCCATATTGAAGGGTCGTTCCAAACCGAAGTGCTCAAAACTGGCCACTTCAAAGGGCCCTTCGGAATGAAGGATTTCGAAGGGTACAACTGATGGACACTTTGGGCTCCCATGATCCTTTGCGCAGATTCTTTGCATGATGACGGCGCCTCTGGTGATTTCCGACCCAGGTGGAGTCGACTAACCGAGGGAACCTGGCGAGGCTGAATGGCCGATGGTCCATGCCGGAATCGAGGGTGGGAGGAGTGCAAGCGCAGGTGTCTGGATGCTGGGACGAGGTGGGGCGGAGCCATCCGAGGCCTAAAGCAGAGCCACAGGCTCCTCAGGTCCAGGAGACGAAGACTCCCAGCACGCCTGAGATGGAACCTCTGGGATAATGGGGGACGGAGATGACTGGACAGCAGAAGTGGCTGAGGCCTGAGGAGACTGAAGAAATGCACAAAATCCAAACAAAAATAAAAAGCTCCTTGCTCAAGGCACAGGAGGTGTACGGCAGGGAGGTCCATGATGTCAGAAAAAACAAAAACGTGAACTCACACTCAAAATCAAAAACAAAAAAATCACTGCTATACTTTCCCTTTAGGGTCCGGTCTTCTGTCACACTCTGCTGTAAACAAATGCATGAAGATGAAGATGAAGGTTTTGAATGTCTTTAATCCAACACACAGGCAATCCAAACACAGCGTAACATTGATGAGACCGGGCAAAGGAAACAAACAGAACTGAACTAACATATACGTGATAACTATAGACACACCTGAACATAATCAAATGAATAACCATGACAACCAATAGGGCAGGAAGGATGAAAACACAATACAAACTAACAGAAACCTTGACAGGTAGTAACTGATTACATGTAATCTGGAAAAAATTAAGTACTTGTAGTAAAATTAAATTACATTTTAAAATACTTGTAATCAGTGTTGGGGGTAACGCATTACAAGTAATGTGAGTTACATAATCAGATTACTTTTTTCAAGTAACTAGTAAAGTAACGCATTACTTTTTAATTTACAAGAGAATATCTGAGTTACATTTTCAAATAAGTAACGCAAGTTACTTTTTTTCCCCAATTTATTTATTGACAGCTCTCCTGTCCCCATGTTGAGAGAAATCAGAAGATGTTACTGTAGTTCTAAAATAGATATGAATATGCATTAATTAATCTCACTCACAAAAAAACAACAACACAAAACACAGATTCAGTATTCCTCAAAATGAATAAAAATAATGCAACTCAGAATATGACGCAAACCTGCAATAATTAAATGTTAAACAACACAAATATCCTTTATGTATTTAATCCCATTCTATTAACCAATGTCTTTGCTTCTGACCTTCGATGATCCAGTTCAACCATACTAATAAGCACAAATTACTCTAGACAAACAAAAAGTGTGTTGAAATTTCTTCTTCTGCATTCTACTGTACGGACGTAAATTTACTTTCCCTTCAGTCTGAGGCTTATTCATTTCACTTTTGGTGTGAAAAGGCTTTTATATTTGCCAAAAATAAAACATTTTTATTTTAAAAACAAACAAGCAAGCCCTGTCCAGATTTAAAAAGTAACGCAAAAGTAACGTAACGCATTACTTTCCATAAAAAGTAACTAAGTAACGTAATTAGTTACTTTTTTATGGCGTAACGCAATATTGTAATGCATTACTTTTAAAAGTAATTTCCCCCAACACTGTTTGAATTTCAGACTACAGTTACTCACAGTTTCAGACTATTGATTTACATTGATTTACTATTGATTTACATATTATTCACACAATAGCAATAAATTATTCATAATTTATTGATTCTCCCTCATTCTTCTTTTCCATCTTTTAAGTTTTCCTTTCTAAAATAGCCTAACACTTATATACATTCCGAAAGTCTTTGGTTTTGTAGACATTCACACAAATACCAGTCATTAGTTTATTGAGAGAGGCCCCAGCATTTGACCACTGGGTTTACAAAAATCATTTCCGTATTAAGAAGTGTTTTCTGAACATTTCAACATTGCATCAAATACTGATAAACACTAATTAATTTGTATTTGAATTATCACACAGTGGTTATTTAACCATGTATTACTGTGTCTTTGGAAGGCTTTTGTCTTTGCACAAAATGCACAAAATGCACAAATTCAAGTAATTTCTTATTTACATGTAATGCAAGGATTCCCCAACTTTTTTTTGTCAGCCAAACCTCTTTCACCTAATATATTTACTTAAAGTACCCCTGAGATTTTAAAATAAATATTTTAATTATTAAGTATCACATATGTTAACGGTTCTCTGACGTTGGTTAATGTTCACATGACATGCAGGTAAACAAATAAAATATACATTTTTTTAGTAAGTGTTTTATTTTAATTGTACATTTTTATGATGCAATTAATTATTAACTTAACGTTATTAACGTTTCATTAAACTCACGAACCCCCTGCAGTTCCCTTGTGAACCCCAGTTTGGGAAACCTTGACGTAATGTTATGTTTAATGCACTTCATGTTGGTAATAACAATGAATAAAATATATTTCCTTTCCTTTTGTATGTTTATATCAATATGGTACAAAATTTGATTACTATTTAAAAGCAATCTAAAAGTAATCAAAAAGATCTGATTATATTACCTAAAATGTGTAATGTAATGGATTAGCCTACGTTACTAACTAGAGGCAAACTACAGGAGCGAGGTGAGCCGCCTGGCCGGGTGGTGCAGTGAAAACAATCTCTCTCTGAATGTGGAGAAGACGAAGGAGATTGTTGTTGACTTCAGGAGAGTGCACACTCAGCATGCTCCTCTGACCATCAATGGTGTGACTGTGGAGAGGGTGAGCAGCACCAAGTTCCTGGGTGTGCACATCACAGAGGATCTCTCCTGGGCTGACAACACCGCAGCACTGGCCAAGAAAGCACAGCAGCATCTCTACTTCCTCCATAAACTGAGAAGGGCCAGAGCCCCGGCCCCCATCATGTGCACCTTCTACAGAGGCACCATCGAGAGCATTCTGACGAGCTGCATCACTGTGTGGTATGGCGCCTGCAACGCGTCCTGCCGCAAGTCACTTCAACGCATAGTGAGAGCAGCTGAGAAGATCGTTGGTCCCCCTCACCTCTTTTGCCCCATGCACCACTGAACTCTAAACCCCCCCCCCCCCACCCCAGCTCCCACATCCCCAGGTCCTTCCACTCCCCCCTCCCACTAACACACTGGGCCCTGCACCAGTCACTTTGGGCAGCATTGGTCTGCTCACTACCTCATTCAGCACTGAACTGACCTCATTCAACTACCTCTTCTGACAGTTTAAATAAAGAACTCTCTGAGCTTTGTCACTTTAATCAGTCTGAATAAGCTCTTTTGCACTACAAATCATTATATCTGCACTGTTATTTACTTCACTGGTTTGCACTCTATCTGCCATGTGCCTTGTGCTGCTTTATCTTTTTTTTTTTTTTTACATTTGACCTTATTTGTATGTTTGTATAGTTGTATTTTATGTTTAATCTGTATCTATCTGTATTTATGTTCTACTGTTAGTGTTATCTGTATGCACCAAGGGTCTGAGAATAACGCAATTTCAATTCTCTGTGTGTATGTGCTGTACATATGGAAGAATTGACAAAAAAGCAGACTTAACTTGACTTGACAATTTTTGTCATGTAATTTGGAATCAGTAACAGAATATAATTTTCAAGTAACCTACCTAGCTCTCTCTCTCTCTCTCTCTCTCTCTATATATATATATATATGTATATATATAGATTTAGGTGTAAATAAAATAAGAAGAGACAACTAATATAACCGAATTATGTTTATTTTCACCGTTTTCAAATTGTCAGTTAATAAAAATCAGAACCTGGGACAAAGCTCTTTAAATTGAATAAACATATGTTTAAAACGTGTAAAACTAATTAATTTAACTTAATGTGTGATTTATTCATTCATTTATTCTTTCAGTCATTTTTGTACGATAGGATATATGCGGAACCTTTGCATCTAGCCATTCGTATTTCTACGGCGCACGTAGTGTAACACCAAACACTGATCTGTTGTAATGCTGTGTCTCAGTTAAGGGATGACATTTAGTTACGCAGCTTTCTTTGCTAAACTTAACTGTCAGATTAGTTGCACATATTCACATGGCGCCAGAAGGTGACTGATGGATAAAACATTTTGATTTATTATCTTGTGATTGATAACAGTAACTGTTTTGCGTTAGTGTGGTGGTTTTGGCTAGCGAGCAGGCTAACAGAATTTGTTATGCTGCTATTATCTCTCAAATTCGTTTTGTTCAATTCTTTTCTTTTTTTCCCCTCATGTTATTTGAGATGCAGTTCAACAAATGCACAAGGTGTCTTATACTCATTCAGGTAAATGTTCATGCAGTGCAACCCTTCAGTTGTCCACACCTGTCCAGCTGCAAACCTAATTCGCTTGAGATTATATAAACGTAAGAAAACGCATCAGGATGTACAAGCAGTGGTCTGTAGATTTAAATTCAGATGCGAAGCTGATGCCGAAACAGGTCGAATCCAGCCTGCAGCCAAATGGCGAAAAAACAAGCCCAATAAGTGTTATACTAGTTAGCTCTGGCAGCAGAGGAAATAAACTACTCTTCCGGTACCCGTTTCAGAGGGTATCTGAAAATACTTCATCAGCAACATGTAAGTGTTCCTGCTTCCTCTTCTTCTGTGTGTAATTCTATATCAACCTGACACTGCCACACCAGCAGTTCCCTGTAATTGATGCATTACAAAAAGACTGTTTTGTATTTCCACTGCCACTTTACACATGCAATATACACAGAATTGTCCTTTTCAATGCGTGTATTTTCTTCCATCAAAGCAAAACAGCGGAGTCCATATGTGTTGAATACCTCAGGTGACTCTGTAGAGGACCAGGATGGTGATTCAAGGTATTATGCAAAGACAGGAATTAAGGGTTTATTATTCCTTTTGTAAGTTTCTTTAGAACGATTAATGTTGTTGATGTAAATTATACTAGAGTTGTGTTTTCTGTGCATTCTGTTGTTGTCAGCATTTTTCTGCATGCAGTAATCCATGGTGGCATGATGTCAAGAGATCGCCAGTTTCACCAATAGTTCGTTATATCCATTGTGCTATATGTTTTTGTGTTGGATGATTTTAGATTGTTGTCTGGATATTATGCTGGGTCTGGGTGATCTATTGCTTAAAGGAATAGATCACCCAGAAATGATATTGTACTCACTCTCAGGTCATCCAAGATGTAGATAGTTTGTTTCTTCATTAGAACAGTTCTGGAGAAATTTAGCGTTGCGTCACTTGCTCACCAGTGGATCCTCTGCAGTGAATGGGTGCCGTCAGAATGAAACAGCTGATAAAAAAATCACAATAATCCATAAGTAATCCACACAAATCTAGTTCATCAGTTAATGTCTTGTGAAGTGAAAAACTGCATGTTTGTAAGAAAAAAAAACCATCATTAAAGGGATAGTTCACCCAAAAATGAAAATTCTGTCATCATTTACTCACCCTCATGTTGTTCCAAACCTGTATGAGTTGCTTTCTTATGTTGAACACAAAAAAAGATATTTTGAAGATTGCTGGTAATCAAACAGTTGGTGGTTGCCATTGACTTCCATAGTATTTTTTTTCCTACTATGGAAGTCAATGGCAACCACCAACTGTCTTCAAAATATCTTCTTTTGTGTTCAACATAAGAAAGCAACTCATACAGGTTTGGAACGACATGAGGGTGAGTAAATGATGACAGAATTTTCATTTTTGGGTGAACTATCCCTTTAAGGGTTTTTGTATTAAACCATTGCTTCCTCTATTTTATTTCATAATATTGATATTTCTCTTAATCAGGAGAGAAATAAGCACAAATCGAACACTCTTTGCAAGCGAAAACAGTCCAAAACGGTTCTTAACAAATATGTTGGTGGATTTTGATGTGAGCGGAGAACACGTGATTTTTTCACTGGAGGAAGTGTTGTTATGGATTATGGACTTTTGCCCAGAGGCTACGGTTTAAAGTAAAAAACACCTTATTGATGTATTTGTTTCTTACAAACATGCAGCTTTTCATTTCACAAGATGTTAATGGATGGACTGGACTTGTGTGGATTGCTTGTGAATTATTGTGATGTTTTTATCAGCTGTGTGAACTCATTTTGACAGGCACCCGGAGGATCCATTGGTAAGCAAGTGATGTGATGCTAAATTTCTTTAAATCTGTTTTGATGAAGAAACAAACTCGTCTACGTTTTGATGGCCTGAGGGTGAGTGTGTTTTCAGGAAATTTTCATTTTTGGATGAACTATTCATTTAAGAAACACAATATATTTATGGCCTGATCCAGAAGAGAAGTTAGTTAAAAGTTTATTACAATGTAAAATTTCAAATTAAATGATAAATATAAATTCTAAATCATAAAAAATGCACCTGCATAAAAAAACAATGCTAAACATCATCATGTTTTACTATATGTTATCACAAAGGACACCTAAATGATAAGTTCATATATTATGTATAAAGATTAAAAAAAAGAAAGGACAAATATCACAATTTAAAATTGATGCCACATTAACGTGCTGTCCTTGTTGACCAATCTTAAATCTTAAAATTTGGTTTGTTTTTTGTCACCCTTATGTCATGCATCCTGGCAACTTGTCTGTTGCATTTTCCCTTTTTGTTTGTTTGTGTTTTTCTTTCTTTTTTATGGCCCTATTCCCATTTCAGAGAACAAAGTCCACTAACTGATGAACAGTTGGTAGCAGGGTAAGATTAAACCACCATTCTGAACCACCTCTCCTTTCTCCAGAGCACCCCATCTTTGTTCACCTTTTCTCCCTGATAATTCGTCTGGCATAGTGCACATATATATATATATATATATATATATAGTGGGATGCCAATTTACACCGCAACTCGTTGGCCAACACGCTCTTGAGTCTTCC
>NW_015505402.1:2086305-2095073 GCF_001515645.1 Sinocyclocheilus grahami
CATATATACATATATATATATATATATATATATATATATATATATATATATATATATATATATATATATATATATATATATATATATATGCATTCAAATGACAAGTGTAATCTGGGAAACTGAGCAATTGTGTGTTATTTATTATTTATGTAATCTAAGATCATAATGTCACTTTCAATCTTGGGCCACAGCAACAGATTTGAAAAAGTAGCAATATTATAATTTTGTTACATTCTTTGAAATACATTATTCCACAATAATGAATCGCCTGGGTTAATTTAGCAGTCAAGAAATGTTATTCAATCAAATGCTGAACAGGTGACGGTCCTGCATTAATGCAATGTTCATAAACCCAACACATTTAAAGACCTGTTTTCCTTTCATTTTTTCACTCACAAAATAATTTCACCACTGAAAGAGATTAAATCAGACCACCGACTTTTGTACCATGGGCTTTCTTGGGGTTTGATTCTCTCTAAAAAGCCTTGTATGAATGGGTGAAATAGATAGATACAGTTCAGGTTCATCACTCTGCCAGATAGATCCAATCACCACACATTCTCAACTTTTAGAGGTTATTGATATATTTAGATCAGAAAACAAAAGGTCCAGAGGCTTTACCAAATCATTTGCCCAATCACCCGTCCCTTGTGAATCCCCTAGAAATATGGGTTGGAGTGTATAATTCTCAGTGCTGAGTAGATTAGAGCTTGAAAGCCGATCAGACACACCACTGTAATTAACTGATTTTAGTTTCGCTTCTTCTGTGTTCACTGTCGCCGATACCGATATGGTGGCCGATATATCGTGCATCCCTACTGTCAATTATTCCTTTTTTTTTTTTATTCCTTTCCCTTAAAAGGTTTTCTGATAGTATTCTCGCCACCATCTTGGCCACCAAGTCTGATATGTGCGGCAAGAAGTTTGAACTAAAAATAGACAATGTGCGCTTCGTCGGACATCCAACCTTACTGCAGCCTCCACATACTATTCAGGTGAGACATGCCAAATGTCTATATGAAAGATGTCAGGCCAGTTAAACGACATATGATGTGTCTGATATACATGATACCATTCAAAAGTTTTGGGGTCTGTAAGATTTTGTAATGTTTTTGAAAAACTGCATTTATTTGACCAAAACAGTAATACAGTAATATTGTGAAGTAGTATTATAATTGAAAACGAGATTTTCTATTTTATTATATTTTAAAAAGTAATTTATTCCTGTGATGCAAAGCTGAATTTTCAGCATCATTACTCCAGTCTTCAGTGTCACATGATCCTTCAGAAATCATTCTAATATGCTGATTTGCTGCTCAAGAAACATTTCTTATTATTATCAATGTTGAAAACAGTTGAGCTGCTTCATATTTTTGTGGAAACCAAAATCTGAGAGAAAGTTCTAAAGAACAGGATTTATTTGACAAAAAGAAATGTTTTGTAACATTATAAATGTCTTTACTGGCACTTTTGCTCAATGTAACACATAATTGCTAAATAAAAGTAGTAATTATTTCTTTAAAATAATAATAATTAAAAAAACTTACTGACTGCAAACTTTGGAATGTTGTATTGCTGTTAGGTCATAGTCTGAGGGTGAAGGAAATTATTTTGAACTGTACAATTTGGTGACCATTTATTCTTCCCATAAACAGCTAGAATGTTTGAGTCTTCAGGAAACTATGTGTGATGTATATAATGATAAATGATAAACTGCCAATGCACTGGTGACTGCCGTGATCACAGGCTAAGAGCTCCACCTTCTGTTAGAGAGAAAATATGTTAGTCCACTGTACCAAGAAATACTCCTCCTGCCGACAAATACTCTGCATTTGTTGAATGAAAATGTAACATTTACCAGCTAAGATTTATAACAAATAAAGTCAAGCTACAAGTACATTGAGTATTGATTCAGATTATTAAAAGAACACTTTGTCTGTTATGCATGCTGCATCATAAAATGCACCATGATCTGTTATACTAACCTGCACAATGAAAGTATAATCTTCATAGACTTACTTAATAGTTCATTTATTTCACATTTTCTCAAAAATAAATACTATGTCGTTTCTTATAAGACTTTACTTTTTGAATAATCTGAACTGCAATACTCAGAATACAGAATATTATTTATAGTTCTAAGATTATCATCACATGATTATTTCTTGAAATACATGCTTAATAATAAAATGAGCTTCATCTAATTCTATTTATTAACAATGTTCCTTTCACCAGGTCTCCAAAACTGACCCCTCCCCCAAAAGAGAACTGCCCACCATGATCCTGTTCAGTGTTGTTTTTGCATTAAGGGTAAGAAAACAGTATATTTAAACTCTTAATGAACACAAATCTATTAATACATATGTGAAAGAAAGAAAAAAAAACTATCATGAATTGAAGAGAAAAATATTTTGCACACCACTATTTGAGATACAGTGGCCAACAAAACTAATAAGATACCCTTGAAAATGTGTGACTGTCATGACATTAGGTATATAAAATACCAAACCAGATGAAATTTATTTTAAAGAAAAAAACACAATCACACGTTTCCAGCAAAACACACAGTTTGCTATGCTGTAGGCTATGCAGTATAAAACAATAGTATTTTGTTTTAAATGAAGATGCAAAATGTACAGCATCTGGAGACTTTCATCATTTGGTTTGATATTTGTTACATATTGCAATAAAATGTGTACATTTTAATGTATAAATTGACTTCACTGTCAATTTAAAAGTTTAGCAATTCATATATTATCACGAATATAAGGTGAAATATTTTGGGCATCACCATTTGAGATACAGTGGCCAACAAAAATATTAAGATACACTTAAAATGTGTGACTATCATGACATTAAATCTATAAGATATTAAACCAAATGCAAAGTATTTTAAAACGGTAGTAAAACAGTAATAAAACAAAGCAAAAAGTAATTAAACCGTTTTATTTTGTTCTAAATTGGGGTGAAAAATGTACAGTATCTGAAGACTTATTTGGTTTGATATTTGTTATATTTTGAAATAAAATGTATACAATTTTAATTGTGACTTCATTGCCTAAATAATTGGGGAGGCACTGTATAGTGAATCGGCGGTTTGTGAAGCTATCTGAGTTCAAGATTTTAGTTTTGGTGACTAAAAGAAAGGGTGCAGATTGTGATAAGTCTCCAGTGTGCTGTCTATCAGACTGAGTGACAGGGAGGCGGCACAATCAGACTGCACACGATCAGACCCACCCCTGTGCCACCAAGACTTGACACGGCAGAGTGCTGAGTCAAAGCTCCAGCTGCAGAAAACGCAAACTCACGCTCATATCAGTTCTCCAGCATGCCCACTCCCTTTCTCGGTACACTTCCTCCATCACTATGCTCACCAATAATCTGCAAATTTACCATATGTGCACGTTTGAATCAAGAAAATATTCAATAAAATATTAGGTTGCTAAAGGGTTGTACTTTATGCCCCCTCTAAAATATCTAAATTAATTTTAATACAGAAGTTGTTTACATTAGAAGAGGTTTATTCAAGTCATGAGTTAATGCATTTGTAATGTATTTTTTAACAAATTAATATAGACAAAAAAAAGAGTCACATCCATGACCCAATAAACTGACCAAATGAATATTTACAAAATATCATTGTTTTCATACACACACGTCATGTATTTTGGTGAACTGTTTAATAACTTGTGGATTTAACTGAATACCTTATTATATAATTATAAAATATAAGATATATAAATGGATTATAAATTATAATTCGATGATATACACTTCAGATTATAATAGTTCTTTGATATGTTTAATAAAGATTTATGTCCTTGTATATAATCATGTAACTATGGTGCTTTGCATATGCACGTTCTCCCCGCATCTGAAAAGAAAAACCCCCTTTTGCTGTGTGAAAGGTATTGTGAACAATAAAACAAAAAAAGTTAGAAGCAAAAAACCAACAAATGCCAACAAAGTCATCTTTTTGGCGGAGCTGTACCTGTAATTTAATTTTATATTATGGTCAATGACAGTGAGTCCAGGAAAGGGAAAAATCATCTAAAATGTACTTTTAAAATACACGCTAATTGCTTAGAAATGTACTACTTGTGTTCATGTTGGTTTCATATGCAAATTGAAAATCCTTTATGCTGTTTTCAACAAAAGTTTAAATTTAATGACTCACACCATGAATAGATATGACTGTTAAACCACATGATTTTGATTTGAACAAAATAGTTTGAAATCAGTAATCAAACAGTTTTATGAAAATATTTTTGTTAGAATATTTTTTATATCTAAGAAATAGGAAATAATCATAATTATGCCAACCTAATTGTTTTTGAAATGCATCTATTTTTTCCCCAAGTCTATTTCAAAGTCTATATCAAAATGAATTTAAATACCAATTAAAAACATGCTCATCATAGAAAAGGTGCAATCAAGTACTTGTATGCATGAATTATTGCATTTTAATGTTGTGTAATGAATTAATAGATAAGAGCAAAAAATGTGCATCATGTCACTGACCCACTGATCAACTGAACAATAACCATCTTTCATCTTTATTTTCTACCTTCTACAGGCCAATGCAGACGCCTCAGTCATCAACTGTATGCATAACCTGTCTCGTCGCATTGCCATCGCCCTGCAGCACGAGGAGCGCAGGTGTCAATACCTCACCAGAGAGGCCAAGCTCATGCTGGCTGTGCAGGACGAGGTCACCACCATGACTGAGAGTGAGACATCTCCTTCCCTAGAAATGTGCGGTGTTTGTCCTGCAAATAGAATTACTGAAGGTGTTACATGATTTTCACCAAGCTGTTCACCTTTCATTATAGCGGACGGCACCCCACAGTCGCCGTTTCGCCAGATCCTTCCCAAGTGTAAATTAGCAAGAGACCTAAAAGAGGCCTATGACAGGTGAGTAGGTTTATGTTGAACGTCATTAACCTCAGCACTCTTTATCAACTGTGGTTAGAGGCTTAGACAACAACACAACACATTTCCCTTGTAGGGGTTGGTTATGGTTAATAGTAAGTAATAGGTTAGTTAGGGCTATAATTGATCTAAAAGAACATGTTCTGTTTGGGGTGAGTGATGTTTACAAAAAAGGAAATCTTAATATTTTCTGGGATTTTGTCAATAACAATAATTAGATATTTTTCTGAGCATGTTTTTGTGTAGGTACCTTGGCTGGTTTAGGCCTATCGTGGACAGCTGATTCCCAAAGCTTTTCATATTTTTCATATTCTGTGTGGCTGTTAGCTCACAACAGCAACAAAAGTTAACTTTTTCATTAGTCAACATTAAAATCAGTCAATACTGTAGCACCAGCTTTTCTGTAAATCATATATTTTTGGTCTGTAAACAATGCTGTCTCTTAACATTATACATGTATACGTATTTAAACTGTAGGAAGGAAGGTTTTATTGACCCAGAAAAACTTTTACAATTTTTATCACAAGCACATTTAAAGAATTATATTTTGTAGAATTATGCTTAATCTGGTCTTTTTGTCTAAGTCGAATTTGATCAAATGTTTGTTTTATTAATTTTTTATTTTATATTATGTTGTTGAATGTTTAATTTGTCTCTGCCATGTAATAGTCGATGAAGCTGATATGGCAATACATTTAAATAAAACCAACCAACATGAGTCCATATTTGCCACCTAAATTGATTTCCAGTGGCATATTTACTTTTTTCCCCAACCGTATTAGATGCATGCATCGTCTTTTATGTTAAATTCTTACAATTAATCAATAAATTCTATTAGAATACTAAGACTATAGGCTGTTACCAATCAAATGAAATTTATATTTAAATGTATTTACACTGCAGTTGCAATTCCATAAATAATGCTATGAGAGTAATGTTTGGAAAATAATATTTTGAATATTGAAATATTACATGGTTGTTCAAAAAAATTACATGATACATTAAATATTAACTAAAACCACCAGTAGATGTTAATAATGAGTGAATCAGTGACTAATTCTTTAAATATTAGCATATTCTGCACAAGAATAAAGAACAGCTCTTGTCATTTTTGTCATGATGATATTGTTTATTGTTTTCAGCCTCTGCACAACTGGAGTGGTTCGGCTTCACATTAATAACTGGCTTGAGGTCAGTTTCTGCCTTCCACACAAAATCCATCGTGTAGGAGGGAAACACATCCCACCAGAAGCTCTTGAGCGCAGCCTAAAGGCCATTCGGTGAGTTACAGCTTATATCCAGCTTATTTAGCAACATTTCAAATGTTGTCACATGCCCTCATGTTGCATTTCATTCAGCAAGTTGCATCAAGTTATTTTCTGAAAAAAAAGCTAATTTTAATTTTGCGAACTTTTAGCAGTGTGATAAGACAAGCAGTATTTTTTAATTCTTTATATTTCTGTTTCATGCAAGAAAAGGATATTTAAAAAATTATCTTGCGTCTTTATCCAATGCTCTTCAGTTTGATCACATTGAATTATGGGATGCAGTATTCCTCATTTTATTGTACAGTGTGTACACTATTTACTTCAACAAGCAAGTAGTATGGTATTGTAACCAGTATGCTTATATGACATTCTAAACATAGCCTTAGCCTCTCCTGATTTCCTGCATTTTCAAGTGCACTTGCTATTAAGACCAGAGTGTAATTTGAACTGCAAGTAGTGTTTTGATGGTGTGCCCCCTGCAGGCCGTATCACGCACTGCTGCTCCTGGATAATGAGAAGGCCTTACTGGCTCAGCTCCCACTGGACTGCTCTCCTGCTCTAGTCCGGCTCATCAAGACCTGCTCAGCCGTGAAGAACCTGCAGCAGCTGGCTCAAGACGCTGACCTGGCTCTCCTACAGGTCAAAGACTAGATGGCACTGTGAATCTCCCTTAATGTTTGACACAAGGAAATAGTTCACTGGTTTGACAAAGTGGAACTGTAGATGTAGTTTTGGCAAAAATCTAATGCTATGCTGACACCCACAGGATAAGGGAGTAAAATGAAAAGTTATAGTCACAGCATTTGCTTAGTCTTATACTGCCACCTAGTGGACAGACAACACAAAAAACTACTGTTGTAATAACATTATGCCATAGAATTTTGGATAGAGCTTAACTATTTTTAATCTAAAACAGTGATTCTCAACCTTAATAACCTCAGAGGCCCCGTATTGTTCACAACAATATTCGAAGGCCCGGCACTCTTATTTTTTGTAAATTCAATTTCAGGATTTCAGAAGTTTTCATCGTTCTTCAAGGTTCCCACTCTTTTTATTTTTATTTATTTATTTGTTTGCCTGTTTATTTTAATGAATGAATTGAATTGACTTTTCATGGTTGAATTTACATGTCATTCGTGGTTTACTGGATTACAATTAATGATATGGATTTTAAGAACATATTTTTACCATTTCTTCCTGATAATGTAAATTCATTGTAAAAAAAAAAATGAATTGAAATCCAGGTCTAGAAATAATTACAAATTAGGCTACCTCATATATCGAGGTTTTCTACAAATGTGGGAATCTTGGTTCTTTAAAGAAAAATAAAATAATTGTTTAGAGGTTGAATTAAGATAAGAAATATCTGAATTTTTTAAATAAGTTGTTTTCCCTTATTTTAAATCTAATTTTGTCTTATTTTGTTTAGTCATCTTGAGTCCCCTTGGAAGTTTGCTCAGGCCCCCTAGTGGTTGAAAACAGTGATCTAAAATGTTACATTACTTCCCTCAGGTCTTCCAGATAGCTGCACATTTGGTATACTGGGGTAAAGCCATCATTATCTATCCTCTCTGTGAGAACAACGTGTATATGCTCTCTCCCCATGCAAACATCTGCATGTAAGTATGTGCTTTCGAGAAAAAAATGTTAAAGCTCTAAATTGGTTTGCATTTTCTGTTGTACACACCGTAAAATCTTCTCATGATTTTCAGCAAAAATCTGTAATTCCTTCAAAAATCTCAAACATTATTCATGATTTCATGTCTCCCTCCCCCAGCTATTCTCCTTTGGCTGAGCAGTTTGCCCTCCAATTTCCAGGCCATGACCTGCCCTCCATGTTAGCTAAGTTCTCACTTCCTGTGTCTCTGTCTGAGTTCAGGAATCCACTAGATGCCCCAGTGCATGAGGTAAGAGTCTAAAGCGGCCTTTTCACTATTTCTGACAAACAGCAGGTAGGAAGTCATTCATTTCCAATTGTAAGTAGTACAGGAGCATTGTGGAGTTATGTATAGGAGCATGCAGAATTTTCAGATCCAATTTAAGCTTCAGGAATGTTAACTTTTGGGCTAAACCATATGCGACCAGGTGACCAGATGTGATGCATTCTAATCAAAAGTACGAGAATCAAAAGTAAATAAAAACACTAAAACATTGTTTAAATGGGTCATATAATGCGATTTCAATTTTTCCTTTCTCTTTGGAGTGTTACAAGCTCTTGGTGCATAAAGAAGATCTGTAAAGTTGCAAACACTAAAGTCTCAAACCCAAAGAGATATTCTTTATAAAAGAGTCAACCATGCCTACCTAAAACGGCTCGTTCTAACACGCCCCCACATGTCTACGTCACGATGTGGGAAGATTTGCATAACGCCGCCCAAATGTTCACGCAAAGAAAGAAGGCATAACTTTTATTCTCGCTGTAGTATTGTTGCGGCCGCCATGTCGTGGAGACGCTGTGTGATTCAGTGTGAAAGCGAAACTACTTTGTTTGGCCTTCCAAAAGAGGACGATATCTGCTTTGTCATGCCTGGAGCTGATCCGTGTTGGTCGCTGAGGAAATACATCAAC
>NW_015505402.1:2096801-2161609 GCF_001515645.1 Sinocyclocheilus grahami
TTCGTTGTGAAAGCGAAACTACTTTGTTTGGCCTTCCAAAAGAGGACGATATCTGCTTTGTCATGCCTGGAGCTGATCCGTGTTGGTCGCTGAGGAAATACATCAACTTTGCGCTGTCGATCGCCGGATCGGCTTTCACCGTGGACGAAGCGGAGTCCAGCCCGGGGTCATCACATGTGGTTGCGGCAAGACCGCCGGCCGCGCCGTTCTCAAGCCCGCCCGCCGCTGCTCACTCTAGCCCGCCATGTGTGACGCTGTGTTAGGTTGTGAAAGCGAAACTACTTTGTTTGACCTTCCAAAAGAGGACACGACTAGAAATCAGTGGTTAAGTTGTATTTACAACACTATTCCAGAACAGTTTAACCCAAATATTCAGATGTGTGCAGCACATTTTATGGAAGATTGTTTCCTGATCCTGGTAGAGTAGACTACAATGCCGGCTGTTCTGACTCACAGACTGGAAGTAAATTTTTTTTATTTAAGGAATTTGCCACTGATGATTCAAACGTGAGTTTTGGGCAGTGTAGAGTAGCGCTTGTTGTTTGTCATTTCCCTGATCACAAATGCAGACATGGTTTTATGTTTACGAGGCGCGATGCAACACAACGCGTAAAAAGACAGTATAAATCATTATAATCCGTAATTATGTCCCCACCGGATGCAACAAATGCCTCGTTTATAATGGGTTTTAATATTTTTGTCTCATCGCTCCAGCCGGACAGTGCATCACAATATGGTAAGGGGCGTAACATTTCCGGCACACGCTTGAGGTATTCGGCCAATCACAACACACTGGATAGCTGGCCATTCAGAGCACACCTCATCTTTCAGACCGATGAGCTTTGTAAAAATCGACGTGTTTCAGAAAGGCGGGGCATAGAGGAGAAACAATAATGTACAGTATGTGGAAAATAATGTGTTTTTAAACCTTAAACCACATAAACACATTTCATTACACCAAATACACAAAATAATGTTATTTTTAGCAGCATCATATGACCCCTTTAAATTTTAAATTTTTGTAAAAACTTTGAATACTTATGAAATATTTATTTGCATTGAATAGTCTTAGAAAACCTACTTTTTTTTTTCTTCAGACATATTGCTGAACATTTATTTTGTGTGGATATATTTATACATTCATTATTTTACCATGTGAATAAACAGAAATGGATGCTTCGCAAACAGTTTAGAAGTTCTGTGCAACTGCTACTAGGTGGCGAAATGCAACAATTGTATGTGAATGTTGAAAGATAGTAGAAAGGTGACGTTAGTGTTGGACTTGTTTCAGATGTTAGCCAATATTTGTTGAAAAGTAAGGCATTTATGCATTTGGATCTGATTTCATCTCTGTAAGGGTCAGGATTTGTGTGATCGTCATTGTCAGTTAGCCCCTGCTTGTAGATGCTGTAACTACACCATCATGTGTATGTCTGAGCAGGCCCAGCTCATTCAGATGGTGGTCTGGATGCTCCAGCACCGGCTGCTGTTTCAGCTCCATACGTATGTTTGTCTGATGGTCCTGCCCGTTGAGGAGGAGCCTGGTCTTCGGGAGGAGGAGCCACCCCTAGTCACACGCGTTACAGGCCGGAGTCTGAGCACACCCAGCGCCCTGAGTTTCGGCTCTCCCAGTATGTAACTCAGCCAGCTCCAACTCCACACATAAACACACACACACACACAAGTGAAAATATACTCTAATGATCAAATAAAGTCCCAGGAGTTTCTCTCATTTTCCCTCTGCAGCAAGTAGCGATGACATGACCCTCACGAGTCCCAGTATGGATAACTCAAGCGCTGAGCTCCAGACTGGAGGAGACTCTCCACTCAATAAAAGAATGACAGAAACTCTTCTGGCCAGCCTGACTGAACATGAGCGGCAGGCCATTCTCCGTGTCCCAGCAGCACAGAACCCAGAGGACCTACGCTTGTTTGCCAGGTGACGGAGTGTCTTTTATAGCTAATTTTTCCAATCTCAAACCTAGTTTTGTACAGAACAGTAGGTATGATTACATGCACTAATTTTCATAAATTGGAATGAATTTAGTACTATTCTAGATTATTAATGTTCTGTTTATGTGGAGCCTAAATGTTGCAATCCGAGTCACATATTTGTTTTGTATGTGCTTTACATGTATTCTGAATATATACTTCTGTTGCCACATTCAGAAAACCTTTAGAAAGTCACTGCAATAATGTTACTTGGAGCTACTGAAAAAGTAGTTGTCATATTTGTCTTGATGCCTAAATAAACATAGGCACATTCATAAAATGAAAAAAATGTATGTAAATATACACATAATAGCCTTGTGCATGTGCACAAGGTAGCTTTGAATCTGATTGAGAAAATAGTCAGATTCAAGCATTTACATGTTAATTTTATTTTGGATAATTTTAGATCTACACCATCCCTTCGAAATCCAGTTGAAATTTCATTCGGGCTAAAGCTCAATCGGAGCGATCGAGATGTTTAGATGAAGGATTTTCAGTCAGATTGAGCCAGTTATAAACATATTATTTTGGTGCATGTAAACTAGTGTCTTCTGGTCTTTCTTTAGGCTGCTGCATTATTTCAGAGGCCATCATCACCTGGAAGAGATCATGTACAATGAGAACATGCGTCGCTCTCAGCTGAAAACTTTATTTGATAAGTTTCGTAGTGTCTTGGTGATAACCAACCATGAGGACCCCATCATCTCTCTGTTCCAATCTCCACCAGACTAAACAGATCATTAAGATTTCATCCAACAGTGTGTATTTGCTTATCATCAGTGGCTTAAATAACCTAATTCAGGAGTGAAATGCTTTCATACCTGCTCAGTTTCATAAGTGGCTTATGTAGTGAGCCTTGCATAATCTACTGTATATAGTTGTATCGACTTAAGATTTTTATGTTGTCATGATTTGACCTCATATGTGGTTTATTTTAATAAACAATTCAGGGGTTGTGATGTATTATTCATCCTTGGGCAGGCATAAAATGGGTATTTCACCCAAGCATCACCTATTTGGAGATCGCTCCCTGATGTCATATATCATCTCCTCAAGCAAACAAGACCCAAAACACATGCCATGATAGTAATTCCAGACCATAAGACTGCATGCCCTGAAGACTGAGTGTGGACGGAAAGAGAAAAGGGGGTTGTAATTGCCTTGAAGTGCAAATGGTTTTCCAAGCATCTGTAAAATCAATGAGCACCAGGAATAACAAGACTAAGTAATAAAGAAACATGCTGTTACAAAAACAGACATGTTCAGAACTCAAAGGGTTAGTTCACTCAAACATTACATTTCTCATTATTTACTCACTTTTATGTCGTTCCACCCTGTATGACTTTCTTCCGGTAATTTTGCTGTTCTTTTTGTTCTCGGTACAGTGAAAATGATTAGTCACAAGGAGCTTTCAAAATCCAAAATTGACAAAACGAGCACTGCAACAGATTTGTGTGTTATATTCTTCTCAACTGGATAGCTTTGTGAGGAAAGATGAGAAGATTATTGCTGAATAACAACTTTAAACGTCAGCTTTTTGCTGTCATGGGGCTTTAAAAGATTTACAGAGAATATAAACAAGTCGTGTAACTTTTAGAGTTACTGTCATTTTTTTTTAACCTTGACGGTGCCTGTCCACCATTCCCTTTAATTATATGGATAAGAGCAGCTTGGACATTCTGCTAAACATCTCCTTTGTTGTTCTACAGAATAACAAAAAACAGTTTTGGAACGACATAGTAAGTAAATGATTCCTTTTTTTAGCAAACTATCCTTTTGATTTCATCACTAAACAACATTTCATGATCAGACTGTCCTTTCCATCGCAATGCTATGAAGATCAATGGAGGATTGCATCTGACGCTCTGCATCTCTGTTCAGCACGCTCACACACGGGTGTCCTCTCAAGTAGAAGCGAAGCGGTTTGGTTGCCCATTCGCCATGAGACTCGACTCCTATCCGAGGCGCCGACACCACCTCTCCAGCGCTAACAGTCTCTCGTTCTGGGTCCCTCTCCAGCCACACCTCTGTGTCAGTGGCCAGATCCCTGCGGTCAAAGCAGCGCTGTATATCTAGTGCTTGGCACAACTTGGACGGGCCATTGCAGAGCTCTTTTTCCTTAAGGATTTTGGCTCCCGCCTTGCGTTTGGCTGCTCGCAGGCCCCTCATGACATCCTGACCGCTCAGAGGCTCCAGCGAGCGCAAGAGCACCGCCGCCCCCTCCCCTGCACACACATATAGTAGAGTAGTTAGCAAGGCTCCATGCCGTCTCCTTCCTGTTAGCTTGTGTCTGTGTGCATACGCTCCTAAACCTTTCTCCAGGTTTATGTAATGTGCCAAATTGACCTATAATGAGAAACAGTTGGAGAGAAGCATAGCAGCAGCAAAACAAAACACTTGTTTCTTGCATAACTAGCAGTGAGGGATCGGTGGTTACAGCCTTCCGCCTCAATCTCCGGTGAAGCGCTATTCCTATGTGCGTGTGGTCAATTACAGTGATTTTTGGAGTCTCACCTTGGCTGGAGACATTCATGCAGAGGTAGATGCCGTAGATGGGATAGACGTAGATGGTCCCAGGCTTCATGAACATGGCAGTGTTTCTCTCCGTGCGTTTTCCCCCTGCTGAGTGGGACGCCTTGTCCTCTCCACCCAAATATGCTTCGGTTTCCACAACCCTTCCTCTGAGCTCAGTGCCATCAATTAGCTTCCTCACCAACACCTAAAACACACAGAAACCAGATGTCACACGCTTTCCACACCCTGAGTCTGTACAGGCATCTTACATCCAGCAGGTGGTGCAAAAGTGTCGAATTATATTGACTGAGAAACATTAGACTACAAATGTTAGTGGTTAGTGGATTTTGTTAATGATATCTCATATACAGCATTTGTTTGATTGTAAAAACATTAATGTTATAAAATATTATTTCAATTTAAAATAACTTTTCTATTGAAACATAATTGAAAACGTTTAAAATGTATTCCTGTGATGGTAAAGCTGAATTTTCAGCATACTCCAGTCTTCAGTGGCACATGATCTTTCAGAAATCATTCTGATAGGCTAATTTGCTGCTCAAGAAACATTTATTTTTATCAGTGTTAAAAAAACTTAATATGCTGCTTAATATTTTTATGAAAAAACTGATAAGATTTTTTCAGGATTCTTTGAATAGAATATTCAAAAGAATAGCATTTATTAGAAATATAAATATTTTGTAACATTATAAATGTCTTTACTGTCACCTTTGATCAATTCAACGTGTCCTTGCTAAACAAAATAATGTATTTTAAAAATAAATCTTACTAACTACAAACTTTTGAACAACACAGCCTGGCATAATTTTGCAGTCTTTTATTATTTCTTAGCAAAAAATATTTTCACAAAAATCTTACACTAATATTTGAAAAACGTCCACTGAATCAAATTCATGTGATCCAACCAACTTGAAGAAACATGGAGATGAAAACAAAAAACATCGAGAAAATTATATCATATGTCTCTTACAATTTTGTTCCTTTATCTGATAAGGCAAGTACTGGTTGTAAAATGTCATGAGGTGTGAACTATTTATGAATTGAAAATATATATATATATATTTAGTTGGGGAAAATATGATTTAAAAGTTTTTTAAAAATAATGTTTTATATGTATATTTAAAGTGAAAGAAAAATATATTACAAGACATTTTTAGAGTCATTAAATGCAATCTTTTCTTCAAAACAGCATAAAAGCTCAAAACCATATTAAGGTAAAGTGTACATTTCTAATAACTTGTGACGCGTGTTTTAAACTAGATAACCAACCGTCCTAGAAACCACTAACACAATGTGCTAAAATACTTCAGAACATACGAGCATCGTTGCAACAGCTTTAGCACAGGCAAGCACCACTAACATTGATTTCATAAAATGTACAAATCTAGATTACCACCCAACATTATAACACTCTTCTTTTATTTATGGCTTAAATGAACAAGATAAAGCTGTCGTATATCTATAAAGGAATTACTGGTGTCCCATTTAAAAGAGCAGTATGCAAATGGGTGCCATCCTGCCTCTAAAGTCTGAGTTTATTCAAAGTGGGTTCATCTGGTCCACATATCCTTTAAACAGTTGCTTAAAAGGCGCTAAAAGTTGCTACAGCCAGTCGTGAAGGGAGCTTGAGAAAATACAAGGCCGCTGGGAACCACGTTTGTGTAATGAGCTCAACAGAGTGTGAAAGCCACAAGTGTCACCTTCTCCGGCTGTCACGCTGGACGAGTGCTCGCTCGGTCACACCAAACAACCTATTATGGGTCAGACCGGATGCCCTCCAAACATGATAATGGCTTTTCATGCTTCTCATTACTACCTTGCTATTTACACATTGGTAAACTGAAAACAAACAAGGGCATATTTTGTGCTTGTTAACTGAACCTGAAACGGAAACTCTGCACTGTCATGCAGCAAATGTGGCTAATTTTCTGGTACTTCTTTCCATTTTAAACCTCATTAAAATGCAAATTAGGCCTCTGTGTCCACTCGAGTCTGTTATGTGCTCTGGATTCAAAGGCTTCCTGCGTTTAACTCCACCATTCAAAACGGTTCCATGGGGTTAAGCTGTATTTCACGTGTTCACACTACTCAATCAATGTTGTAGCATGGCTGAAATGCGGTCTACATTTAAAATAGGGAGCCAAAGTCATTCACAACTTTATATCTAAAAACAGCACATTTTATAAGCATTACTACACTAGCTTCCACATTTTGTTCCATTAAGTCAGTATTGGGCTTCTGAACACTGACTTGCCAAGCAGCGAGTATGTGCTTGGGGTGTTACTCATTTCTGGGTGTCACTTCATGATTTCAACACAGCTCTTGTGAATATGAATTTTTCTGTTTTGACAGACTTCCTTCATAGAAAACGATGCAATTTTGATCCATTTGACAGTACATTAACTAATAATACGTTAAACAAATAATGCAGGAATTATTGACAGGAAAGGTGCAATTTGTGTCCCAGCTGAATCCCCTTGATTTACTGCTGATAATTAACAACAAAAAATACTCACAAATGCTCATTTTTAAGGCTTTAACTCTGTTTAGTGTGTAATTCAAATGACATTTTAAAATAAAGCATTTTATTGTTGCATATATGTGCAATATATAAATGATTGCAAAATTGTTTACAAGAACACTTGACTATGGATATATATATAGGGTAATATGAGGGTAAACTTTTAAGCATAAGCCACTTGAGGGGTAAAAAAAATAGTTGGGCACTGATCTGAATATTAGGGGTATTGAGTTGGTTTGAGTATTATTTATATTAGTGTTTATTAAAGGGATAGTTCACCCAAAAAATAACATTCTGCCATCATTTACTCACCCTCAAGTTGTGCCAAGCCTGTATGGTTTTTGTTTTTACACCAGTATTTTTACTCTAACAAAACAGTTGATGGTAGCCATTGATTGAGTTGCATAGTATTCTCCATACTGTGGAACTCAATGGCTACCGAAAACGATGTGATGACAGAATTTTAATTTTTGGGTGAACTATATCTTTAATATTCTGAATTAGCTATTATTTTTTCATTAACATTTTGGTTTGAGTAATTTTGTTATGTGTTTTTGTTATTATATATATATATAATTTACATATAGTTCATTAATTTTTTTATTTTTCAGTTGTAGTAATTTAGGTACTAGTAACTTCATCTAATATTTCTATGTTTTAATAGTTTTAGTTATGGATAACAGTAATGTCTGACACTTTGGGACCATCTGATTTCTGAATTCAGCAGTAACCTTTTCATACGAAATGATTTCCTGAAATCTTACCTTGCCGAGAAAGGCCTTTGCCAGATCAGCGCAGGGCTGACTGAAGAAGCTGTAGCACAGTCTGATGGACTCTCTCGATGAGAAATGAGGGCTGAGATGATGACCCACGGTCTTCGTGGCAGACTGACACTGGATGAGTCTCTTGAGAGGTTCACCATCAGGCTGATCGCTGGCAGATTCTGACTGAGGTGACAATGACTTCTTTCTTTTCCGTGTTGTCATTATAAACATTACAGAATATTAGGCTAACGTTATATATTTTGCCAAACCATAAGCGGTTTGTTATGGACTTTTCTGTTTTTCTGCACAGTGCAAGTTTTAAATGCAAAATAAAATAACGTTAAGTCTAAAAAGCACGCAATAAGATTAACGTACGTCCATATGATCATACATGTATCGTGTCACTTTTTTTTAGATCGATATTTAGCAAAACACTAAAAACAATTCCTGTTATTGTAGATTATTTTGAACAAGTGTAAGTTAACTGCGGTCTTGAGGAAGAAAACCGCTTAAAAGTGTGTACTGTTTGTCTTTATATTGAGTATACGGAGTTGCAGCAGCTATTTCATCCTTTAGCTTAGTTTCAGTCTAGCCCGGGTTTGTTTATCTTTGGCAAACGCAAAGTATTCTGGGACACTCTCTTAAAGGGCCAGTGATGTGTGAGGGACAGAAGATTGTAGGACTGCAGGGTTGTTGGTTTTTAGTTGTTTTGCTTGATCTTCGGTTGAAATCAGGTGCACTACGGTGCAAGTCATTTTCCCATTCCTCCCAAAAACAGATTTGCATCTAAAGAAATGTGAAGAACTTTTGGAAGTGTTTAAAATGATGTACTGTACATTGACATTTGCTTCCTTCGTTTCCTTGGCACCTAAGGTGTCCTATAAAGGTGAATAAAATGTATATCATGACTGAAGAGCACAAACAGTCCCAAATCCATTAGAGACAATCTTGAGCTGTGGCATGAAAAGCTTTTAAAGGGACAGCTCACTAAAAATAGAAAATTCTGTTATTTATTCACCCTCGTGTTATTCCAAACGCGTAAGACTTTTGTTCACGCAATGAAGATTTTTAATGAAACCTGAAAGATTCCTGTCCCTCCACTGAACGTCTGCACAACCAAATCATTAATGTTTCAAGAAGTTCATAAAGAGGTTTTATTTATTTATTTACCGGTACTTATTTAACCAGGAAGGTCTCGTTGAGATACAATAGCTCTTCTACCAGGAAGTCCTGGTCAAGATAGGCAAGGACAAAAATGACAAAGAAATACATATCACCAAACGATGAACAAACACAATTTTCTAAAAAAAACAAAAAAAAACAAATCCTAATCAGTTATTAAAACATGTACACTGTTCTATAAAAACAGACTTTAAAATGTGTTTAAACAAATGATATATCGTAAACAAGAGTAGTTATTCATCACACGCCAATATTTTGAGAGGACCTCAAGAGGGCTATTTCCAGTGTCTAGTGTACGATAATTAAAGTTGTCTATTAATAATAAATCAACAGAGAAATAACAATAAACTGATTTTATAACTATAATATTATAGTAAAATAGATGTGGTTTAGTATATTCATTCTTTAAAAATACCTTTCATACTCTCCGTTCCTCAAGAATGCCCAGAGGGAGTGAGTGTTTGTGGTGCTCAGAAACGTCTCATGGAGAACCACATGGGGATATTAACTGATCAGATTTTCGGTTTGGTTTAAGGTTATATGTAAGGTTAGGCTATATGGCTTGAATAACATTATTATCAACAAACATTTTGTCTCTCGTTTTAGGCAAACCATGATTTGGGCTATGATTGTTTTTTATAGGAATGTTCCAGAAATGATCCAGGAACATTTTTACTTGCGTGAAGTTGGACTTCATTATTTCTGTTGCTTTTTATGGCTAAGATATCAGACGTATACTTATAACAAATTTTTCTAAAACGTTACACAAGCGAATGTTCAGAGTTGGCAAGAGTTTAAAGGGACAGTGTGACGCACAGTGGCTTTAATGGGGCTTACAGATTCAGGCAATAACTGAGCCACTCTCCACGGTCCCAGCATGTCTGTCATCGGTTGCAGCAGGCCGACTCCTAAACACCTGGCTGTTCGCCTGTGGACACTCCCAGAGGACACAACCACCAGCTGTAAAGTTCGGTGAGACTGAAGAACAGACGACAGGATGGACAAATGCCTGTCACAGGCCTCCCATATGACTCATCTGAACCCCCTCCAAAGTCTTTGAAGTGCTTACAATATGTTACTGTGCTTATAGGTAAGGCAGAGCAGAGTGCAGAGAGGTTGTATTATTAGTAGTAGTGTTTGCTAACCATATATTATCAAAACCCATTATATTATATTATATTATATTATATTATATTATATTATATTATATTATATTATATTATATTATATTAGGCAAGACAAGACAAGACAAGACAAGGCAAGTTTATTAATATAGCACATTTCATACACAATGGTAATTCAAAGTGCTTTACATAACAGGAAGTAAAATAATCATTAAAAATAATCACAACAATAAAACAAGGAATTTAAAATGAATTTAAAACAGTTAAAAATAGAAAATGATTAAACATAAAATACAGTGCAATCAGTTTGGATATATATAATAATAATACACAAACAAGTTCAAATGATCTCTATGAAGAATTTCAGCCAGGTCTCAGGCCCCACCATAGCACAGAAACTGCACTTGTTAAAATTACAAATGACTTGCTTCTTGCATCAGACCAAGGCTGCATCTCATTGCTAGTTTTACTTGATCTTAGTGCTGCGTTCGACACTATAGATCATGACATACTCATAGATTGATTACAAAACTATACAGGTATTCAAGGGCAGGCTTTAAGATGGTTTAGATCCTACCTGTCCGATAGCTACCACTTTGTTAATTTAAATGGGGTAAAATGATTTAGAAATTGATTTAAAATTAATTTAAAACAGTTAAAAATAGAAAATGATTAAACATAAAATACAGTGCAATCAGTTTGGATATATATAATAATAATACACAAACAAGTTCAAATGATCTCTATGAAGAATTTCAGCCAGGTCTCAGGCCCCACCATAGCACAGAAACTGCACTTGTTAAAATTACAAATGACTTGCTTCTTGCATCAGACCAAGGCTGCATCTCATTGCTTCCTGCATCTTCAATAAACAAGCTACAGGTAGTCCAAAATGCAGCGGCTAGAGTCCTTACCAGGTCAAGAAAATATGATCATATTACCCCAATTTTACAGTCTCTGCACTAGCTACCTATTAATTTCCGTATCAGTTACAAAATATTAATACTTGCCTATAAGGCCCTTAATGGGTTAGCTCCTGCGTACCTAACTAGTCTTCTACCACGCTACAATCCATCACGCTACAATCCATCACGCTCCCTAAGGTCACAAAACTCTGGATTATTGGTAGTACATAGCAAAGTCCACTAAAGGAGGTAGAGCTTTTTCGCATTTGGCTCCCAAACTCTGGAATAGCCTTCTTGATAGCGTTCGGGGTTCAGACACACTCTCTCTGTTTAAATCTAGATTAAGGACACATCTCTTTGGCCAAGCATTCAAATAATGCATCTCATAATCTTGTACTGCAGTTATATCTGATCAAATGCACATTATTATTCTTTAGTTTAGGTTAAAACAAATCAATTTTGCTTGGTTGGAACAGCAGCTACGCTAATTATGTCTCTATTTGTTTCTCTGTTTTTGCCATCCCGTGGTAACTAAGATTTACACAAGCTTCGGTCTGGATCCAGAACACCTGAGAAGAGATGATGCCAACCCCTCAGAGGACCTCAGATGATTCCAACCATGAAACAACATACAGAACTACCAAATTTTGCTATAAGTTTGATTGCATCATATAATAATTGCTGTTAATAGTGTTCATCGTCTGTTTGATTACGTCTTTAATTGATTACATCTTTAATTGATTTTTCCGTACATTTCTGCCATATGTACATTAACTGACAGTCACCACTGATAAGCTACCACTAAATATTGTAGAAACTTAATTTGCTGTAAAGCTGCTTTGCAACGATTTGTATTGTGAAAAGCGCTATACAAATAAACTTGAAGTGAATAATATTATATTATATTATATTGGCAGGAATGCGTGCATTGGATGTACATTATCCACTTAATACATGGATACTTGCCACAGAAGTAAATAAATGGACACAAAATATTGATTTGAATTTCCTAGCAAGCAGCATTTCGCCAAGATGAACAAACAAGTTCAAACAAGACAAACATTTTAAAGGAATAGTTCACCCAAAAATTTAAATTTGCTGAAAATGTACTCACCCTCAGGCGATGAGTTTATTTCTTCAATGGAACTCATTTGAAGAAATCTAGCATTACATCACTTGCTCACCAATGGATCCTCTGCAGTGAATGGGTGCCGTCAGAATAAAAGTCCAAACAGCTCACATACAGTCATCAAGCATTTATTACAGTCAAATAAGCTGCAAAAACATAAACGACTGCTTTAACTTGTCAGTGCTTACAATGTGACCATGACATAAGTGGGAGACCCTCCGTTGCTTGACATGGTATCCAAACTCAGTTCATCAGTGTGTAATTAGTGGTCACAACCTACTCTTACAGCTAATGTGCGTGTTTGAGTGTGTATATGCACTAGGGTTGCCTGCTAGAAAAGCTAGTTCATGCATTCATGACCTCTAAACTGGACTACTGTAATGCACTGCTAGGTGGTTGTCCTGCATCTTCAATAAACAAGCTACAGGTAGTCCAAAATGCAGCGGCTAGAGTCCTTACCAGGTCAAGAATATATGATCATATTTTTACAGTCTTACAGTCTCTGCACTAGCTACCTATTAATTTCCGTATCAGTTACAAAATATTAATACTTGCCTATAAGGGGGTTAGCTCTATAATCTTGTACTGCAGTTATATCTGATCAAATGCACATTATTATTCTTTAGTTTAGGTTAAAACAAATCAATTTTGCTTGGTTGGAACAGCAGCTACGCTAATTATGTCTCTATTTGTTTCTCTGTTTTTGCCATCCCGTGGTAACTAAGATTTACACAAGCTTCGGTCTGGATCCAGAACACCTGAGAAGAGATGATGCCAACCCCTCAGAGGACCTCAGATGATTCCAACCATGAAACAACATACAGAACTACCAAATTTTGCTATAAGTTTGATTGCATCATATAATAATTGCTGTTAATAGTGTTCATCGTCTGTTTGATTACGTCTTTAATTGATTACATCTTTAATTGATTTTTCCGTACATTTCTGCCATATGTACATTAACTGACAGTCACCACTGATAAGCTACCACTAAATATTGTAGAAACTTAATTTGCTGTAAAGCTGCTTTGCAACGATTTGTATTGTGAAAAGCGCTATACAAATAAACTTGAAGTGAATAATATTATATTATATTATATTGGCAGGAATGCGTGCATTGGATGTACATTATCCACTTAATACATGGATACTTGCCACAGAAGTAAATAAATGGACACAAAATATTGATTTGAATTTCCTAGCAAGCAGCATTTCGCCAAGATGAACAAACAAGTTCAAACAAGACAAACATTTTAAAGGAATAGTTCACCCAAAAATTTAAATTTGCTGAAAATGTACTCACCCTCAGGCGATGAGTTTATTTCTTCAATGGAACTCATTTGAAGAAATCTAGCATTACATCACTTGCTCACCAATGGATCCTCTGCAGTGAATGGGTGCCGTCAGAATAAAAGTCCAAACAGCTCACATACAGTCATCAAGCATTTATTACAGTCAAATAAGCTGCAAAAACATAAACGACTGCTTTAACTTGTCAGTGCTTACAATGTGACCATGACATAAGTGGGAGACCCTCCGTTGCTTGACATGGTATCCAAACTCAGTTCATCAGTGTGTAATTAGTGGTCACAACCTACTCTTACAGCTAATGTGCGTGTTTGAGTGTGTATATGCACTAGGGTTGCCTGCTTGTATGGTTAGGTATGTCTCCCAGCAGGTCACAGGTCTGGAAGCCACTGAGATGCTCACACGTTGCTGCTCTGATGTGTAATGGTGGCAGAAATAGAAAGGGGGCACACTGTTGGCTGCCAGTGTGTAAATCAATATCTTTAAGTAATTCAAGAATGCTATAAACATTCCGAGGTGAAATATGCTCACGGCTCATTTTTATGGTGCTGTGGCAATCAGCCAGAATCTGCACCTCCAAGATCTTACACAAGATTGTGATTTGCACTACTGTCTTCTTTATAATGAATCAGCATAATGTTTTTTAGCTCATTTGGGAATCAGTGAAATGTTTGTTTTTTTAAGAGTATTTATTTTGTTGTTGACATTTTTTTCACCAAGCATGCATTCGTCTGTGCATTCTAGTAGTGCGTGTATTAAGATATTCAGCTGAAGTTTCTCACAGGTGTCATTGTCTTGTAGGCCACTTCTCACTTCTTATATAAACCAAAAAAAGTCCCTTTTTCAGGATACTGTATTTTAAAGATAATTCTGTTAGTAACATGTTTTTCATGCTTGTTCAACAAACCATAAACAGTTATTGCACATGTACCTGCCCTTAAGACACTAAGAGTTTACAGGTGGCAGGCAATTAAGGTCACACCCATAGGAAAGAAAAATCAAAAGTGAGATCTCTTTAACATCTCTAATATTTCTCCTAGACAGAAATGAGGTTACTTTAAGATCGAATTGAGATTTTTGCTTGAGTCTCCTGTTTCTCAAACTTGAATAAAAGTCCAAACAGCTCACATACAGTCATCAAGCATTTATTACAGTCAAATAAGCTGCAAAAACATAAACGACTGCTTTAACTTGTCAGTGCTTACAATGTGACCATGACATAAGTGGGAGACCCTCCGTTGCTTGACATGGTATCCAAACTCAGTTCATCAGTGTGTAATTAGTGGTCACAACCTACTCTTACAGCTAATGTGCGTGTTTGAGTGTGTATATGCACTAGGGTTGCCTGCTTGTATGGTTAGGTATGTCTCCCAGCAGGTCACAGGTCTGGAAGCCACTGAGATGCTCACACGTTGCTGCTCTGATGTGTAATGGTGGCAGAAATAGAAAGGGGGCACACTGTTGGCTGCCAGTGTGTAAATCAATATCTTTAAGTAATTCAAGAATGCTATAAACATTCCGAGGTGAAATATGCTCACGGCTCATTTTTATGGTGCTGTGGCAATCAGCCAGAATCTGCACCTCCAAGATCTTACACAAGATTGTGATTTGCACTACTGTCTTCTTTATAATGAATCAGCATAATGTTTTTTAGCTCATTTGGGAATCAGTGAAATGTTTGTTTTTTTAAGAGTATTTATTTTGTTGTTGACATTTTTTTCACCAAGCATGCATTCGTCTGTGCATTCTAGTAGTGCGTGTATTAAGATATTCAGCTGAAGTTTCTCACAGGTGTCATTGTCTTGTAGGCCACTTCTCACTTCTTATATAAACCAAAAAAAGTCCCTTTTTCAGGATACTGTATTTTAAAGATAATTCTGTTAGTAACATGTTTTTCATGCTTGTTCAACAAACCATAAACAGTTATTGCACATGTACCTGCCCTTAAGACACTAAGAGTTTACAGGTGGCAGGCAATTAAGGTCACACCCATAGGAAAGAAAAATCAAAAGTGAGATCTCTTTAACATCTCTAATATTTCTCCTAGACAGAAATGAGGTTACTTTAAGATCGAATTGAGATTTTTGCTTGAGTCTCCTGTTTCTCAAACTTGTCTCCTGAGACAAAAACACTAACACTCTCACAATGGTCTCCTTTAAAGCTTTAAAAGAGATCTCAACAACATCACACACTGTGCTCAGACATTTCTCCTAGTCTAAAGACTCTGGTGGTCTCATATTTGTCTCCTTTAAAGTTTTAGAAGAGATCTCAACAACATCACACACTGTGCTCAGATATTTCTCCTAGTCTATAGACTCGTGGTCTCACATTTGTCTCCTTAGAAGAGATCTCAACAGCATCACACACTGTGCTCGGATTTTTCTCCTTAGCTAGAGAGTCTGGATCTCTCACATTTGTCTCCTTTAAAGCTTTAGAAGAGATCTCAACAACATCACACGCTGTGCTCAGACATTTCTCCTAGTCTAAAGACTCTGGTGGTCTCATATTTGTCTCCTTTAAAGTTTTAGAAGAGATCTCAACAACATCACACACTGTGCTCAGATATTTCTCCTAGTCTAAAGACTCTGGTGGTCTTATATTTGTCTCCTCCAATGTTTCAAACAAAATCTCAACAGCATCACACACTGTGCTCAGATTTTTCTCCTTAGCTAGAGACTCTGGATCTCTCACATTTGTCTCCTTTAAAGCTTTAGAAGTCCTGACCATTAAAGGTCATTGCAATCAAAAAAGCAACCTCTGAGAAGTAGAACCTTTTTAAAATGGAGTCTTGCAAGAGATTACAGCAAGACAATAAAGAGATCTCCCATGTTTCTCACACGTTTCTCTCCCATTGTCATTTTTTCAGAACTTTCTCATTACTTAATTGTGTCTACCTTTATTTCTCCTAAGGATTTTTAGGAGAGTCATCTGAGACACTGTTGAGACTAAAATGGTGATTTATACAAGATATAGCCTAATAATCTCCCATATACACACTATAAAGTGTATGAGTAACAGAAATATGTTTATTGTCAATTTACAGCACAGTAAGATCACGGAATATTAAATATGCTGGGAGGCAATAAGAATAAAACAATAACAATAACAAAAGCCTAATTCAACACTTCCTACTTCCTGATAGAATTTTCCTAATTTAGGCTACTAACTATAAATTTCCCTGAAATAGGCCTACATGCTGGAACAAAAATACTGAAGGGATCATTATTAAGGATTTCGCCTGGAATCATCCAATCATGCTTTGATTCATGGAATTACAACTTGGGAAAATAATCAGTAATAAACATACAAAGTTTGAATAAGATGACCTGTGATTGGGCAAGGCTTATTTTGGAAATACATGAGAATAACAACTAAGTCTCCAGGGTTAGAAAGAGCAACCACTGAGCAATAAAATATTCCTATAATGGAGTCTTGATAGAGATTGCAGCAAGACAACAAAGAGATATTCTATGTTTCTTCCACCACATTCTCAGTTTTGACTCTTTTTTTTCTCAAATATTTCTCATGTCTCATTTGTGTCTACTTCCATTTCTTCTAAGGAATTTTAGGAGAAACATCTGAAATGCTGTTGGTACTAAAATGAGAGATATATGAGAATCTCATCTAAGTCTCCTGAGCTTAGGAAAAGCAACCACTGAGCAATAAATTTTTCTCATGGGCAGTTACAATAACTTAGGACATTAAAGAGACCTTTCTACCAGAAGAAAGATGATCAGGGTCTCTGATCACCTGTGTGATCTTATATACTTATTATTTTGTTGTGAATCTGGACTTGCTTATATCCAGTTTGCTTTCTTCTTTCAAAACAACAGTTCTTTCAACAGAACAATGAGACTGATAATAAAAGCAAATATCCTAAAGGCTTTGCAAGACAGCTATTGAAAAAAAACACAGACACTGTATTGCCTTTCCACACTCCATTAAGCAGCGCCACCATTTGCAACTGTGCTAATAATAAAAGACTTCCCAAGCAAGCAGTAAATCGGCACATTAGAATAAACATTTTGGGTTGAATAATCTGCCCGAATTTAATCATTTAACAAATGTAACATTTACTTTACTAGTAGATGTGATGTTGAAATGATAATAAAGAAAAACTTAAAACAAAGACATACAAGCTCATTATTTTAAACCGTGTTTTGACTGTGTTTTTTAAATAACTGTTACTGAATTGTTTTGATCAACTGAATAGAAATATTAATTTCTTTAAAAAAATATCTGACTGACCTCAAACTTTTGAACGGTTCTGTATGTGAGAATTACTCTGCGATTATACATTAGCTTTTCAAGAGTGTCATTTATGCCAAAAGTTATGATGCAGCATATTGTGCATCTATTTGGAGAACAATGAGGAGCATATAGGTGTAACACAGTATCTCAGTATGTGCTGAAGTGTTGCAACTGACCTCAAACTTTTGAACGGTTCTGTATGTGAGAATTACTCTGCGATTATACATTAGCTTTTCAAGAGTGTCATTCATGCCAAAAGTTATGATGCAGCATATTGTGCATCTATTTGGAGAACAATGAGGAGCATATAGGTGTAACACAGTATCTCAGTATGTGCTGAAGTGTTGCGCTGGGATGCTTATTGTCTGCTGATCAGAGCGTATGTGCTCTGAGGGCCGGTTGGCATCTGGATCGCGTCTGTCTGCGCAGGCAGGGGCCAGAGATACAAAGCGGCCTGACACGGCTGTTACTAAAGGCCAGAGATGCTTTGACTATGGCTGTGTCATGTATTATGTGCTTTGGCTTTGGTCTCACGTACAATATCATGAGGTGAGCTGGCAAAGACTTCTATCATCACCTAGTGATGAGATGACTGGCACAGACAGCTCGGTCTGTCTGCGCAGGCAGGGGCCAGAGATACAAAGCGGCCTGACACGGCTGTTACTAAAGGCCAGAGATGCTTTGACTATGGCTGTGTCATGTATTATGTGCTTTGGCTTTGGTCTCACGTACATCAGAATCAGAATCAGAATCAGAAAGAGCTTTATTGCCAAGTATGTTTGCACATACAAGGAATTTGTTATAGTGTCACAAGCTTCCAGTACACTGAGACAACAACAACACACAGATAATAAAAGTGAAACCACAAAAAAAAAAAAAAACTAACAAAAACAGTACAAACACTGGAGAGCCAAACACTGCGGCTGCCGTCTGCGGCGCCATCTTAGTATCTATATGAGGTGAGCTGGCAAAGACTTCTATCATCACCTAGTGATGAGATGACTGGCACAGACAGCTCAGCCCCAACTCTTCAGCAGGACATGTCTGTGACACACAGATGGATGCTCTCTACTGTCACGCTTCAGTGAAGCTCGCTGCTTATTACTGCAGTATGAGTCTTCAGCCCCTTCACACTGAGCTGTCACTTTAAGAAGGTAGAAAGACTTGTTTTTTTGTCTTGTATGTCTTTTCATGCAGCTCTAAATAGAAAGATAGGCTTAATTGATCTGAGTTTCATTGTTTCCTATAAACTAGTGTGCATTGCTGCTCCCATGCAAATAGAAGGAAATATGTGCAGAAGGCAGATTAAATGTGCAGGAAAAGATATCACTTGAATGGATAGCGTTTCAAGTGGAGACGATCTTGTTCATTTATTTTCAGTATGAAACTGAAGCAGAGAGATTTATTTGCAAGATAAGGACTGTATCCTAGAACAGTAAAGGGTTTTTATAGCAGCACCACAGGGAAAACCAGAATTGCATTTCCTAGGAAATACTAGTACTTGCAATGCTGTACAACTCTAGCGCTGAAGGTTTTGGTTTTTGTGTAGAAACTCTGAATCAGAGTGGCTTTGCCATTGTCAGGCATCTATAAATTGTTAAATATATGCAAAAAGTACAGGACTCATCACAGTTCAGTTAGCACATACACTATCTCCATTCAAAATTCTTTTATTTTTTATTTATTTATTGAAAGAAATCAATGTTGAGATTTATTTATTCAGCAAGGATGTATTTGATTGCTCAAAAGTGACGGTAAAGACTTTTTCATTGTTACAAATAAAGCAGTTCACAGGGGGACAGCGGGAAATAATTTTCAGTGTTACTTCTAAATCATGCATATAGCTTGCATCCGTATCTGCCTCATTGTTCTGTGTTCCATCCTGCAGCCGGCCAAGATGTAGGTCACCCAAAAACTATTAGCTCTGCATGTGAAATAAAACATCAGAATTTTAAGCAAATTTAAGCGATCAAAATGACCAAAGTTGAGATGTCTGATTCATGAACTAATTTTTCTTTTGAGTCAGGTCTTTTCAATGAATTTGGTTAGTTCACAAAACTGATGTGAATGATTCGTTCACGAATCAGACTGATCTGATTCATTCACAAATCAGATCTCACTGACAGTCACAGTCACATCGGTTAAAAGCTCACTGGAGGGGAAGATTATCAGTGAATAAAAATTTTGGTATTTTCATCATAGAAAGCTATCGACTGACTAGCGCATGAGTCATATGGACCTTTGTACTTTTATGGTACTTTTGTGCCCATTTAAAGTTTGAAAGCTTCTGTCCCCATAGGGACTAAAAGGATGACCAGTAATTCTCTTTTTGTATTCAGTGGAAGAAAGAAAGAAAGTCATACAGGTTTGGAATGACATGAGGATGAGTAAATGATGACTGAATTAATATTTTTATCCCTTACACTCTTAAAAATAAAGGTGCTTCAAAAGGTTCTTCAAGCGATGCCATAGAAGAACCATTTTTAGTTCCACAAAGAACCATTTAGTCAAAGGTTCTTTAAAGAACCATCTCTTTCTTACCTTTTTATAATCTGAAAAACATTCTTTCGCCACAAAGAACCTTTTGTGAAACGGAAAGGTTCTTCAGATGTTAAAGGTTCTTTATGGAACCATTTAGACAAAAAGGTTATTCTATGGCATCGTGAAGCACCTTTATTTTTAAGAGTGTATAAGAGCAAAATGTGAAAAAATACACCAAACCTTTGTTTCCTTCAGAAGGGATGTTAGAAGCTTTTAGGAACCTGTTTGAAACAAAAATTTATTTTTTGCAAAACCATTTAGAGCTGCTTGTGGCACAAAAATGGCACACTTCACCTTTATAAGTGGTTTCTAACTGCTTTCCTTTGTAAGGTTCATACTAACATAAAGGGTCTGCTCTCCACATTGATGGAGTAGGTGTGGAATGTCTGTGGCTTTTAAGATTAGAACGCAGTGTGAAAACATCCACATCCTCTGTTTTCTTTCAGTTCTGTTCTCTGTAACCATTTTTGTTGCTGTAATAAATAGGAGGCAAAATTAGGATCCATATTGATAGCGTACACTGCCATTATTTTCCGGCTTTGTTCCAGGTCACCATGCCAAAAGATAGTGTTTATTCTTTCTCACTCTCACCACCTGGCATTGTGGGATAACTGTACTTGGCAAATGCTCTTCACTGAAAGCCAGTTAAGGAAGCGGGATGAAAGGTCCCTCCAGGGAACTATCTCTACTCAGTCAAACTTAATTTCTTTAATTAAACCCATCGTAATTTAAAGCTCATTAATGTTTAAAGGGACCCTGGCGGTGTTGTGTGGGAAGGTGTCAGGTGTTGGGCGGGCAACTCTGCGGTAGGGAGAAGGCGGGATTATTCGGGAGACTCTGAGGGTGGGTTTCACAGCTCATGTGGTCCTGCTCTGAAAGCCAAACAGCTGGCAGACACACTCATGCTTATTCATTCATCTGTGGGGGGCTCCTAATGGAAAGGAGATAAAAGCTATTTCAAGAATGTGTGGTCAAACATTATGTGCAGAAATATGAGGTGAACATGACCAGAAAGGAAAAAAATTGGCTTTGCTTATCTTATTATGCCTGTTATTCTCCTAAACAGTTCACAGTTCATTCAGAAATTTAAATTCTGTTATTTCCTCAAATGTAATTTTTAATAGACCTGTGGTTATATTTTTTAATGTAGAACACAAATTGAAACCTCATTCTTCTATACATTTCCAAAAAGGTCTAAAGGCCTGTTCACACTAAGAATGATAACTATAAAGATAACAATAACAATAGTGTCCACACCAAAGCACAATAACTTTCTGTTTATTATAAGCACGTGCTACAGTTATTTCATCTGCCACTTTAAATGCTCAAGCTCATTAAAGTCAGGTGGATTATAATTGGCTGACTATGTTCTGAAGCCATTCAATAACTTTATGTGAGGAACAGACCACAATTCAAGCCATTTCAGCTCAGAAATCACATTCAGATCCAAAAATGGTGCCTTTACATATTGCCTGTTTGACATCACAAAACATCAGTTTATTTCGTGTCATAACTGAACACAATGAACTAGTTTGAATATGTGGGATTGGATGGAGAAAGAGAGTTGCAGTAAACTGGATGTTCTTTTTTGTCTATCATTGACTCTAAGATATGAAGGTTTTTTATTGGAATTGTTTCATGAAGAACCTTCAACATCCATGGAACCTTTCCAGTGGACAAAAGGTTTTTCATAGTTGAAAAAGGTTCCTTAGATTATTAAAATGTTCTTCACACTAAGAAAAAAAGTGATTATTTTAAGAACTGTTTGCGAAAAATGTTCTTTGGGGAGCCAAAATCATTCTTCCGTGGAACCGCTGCAAAAAAAAACCTTTATTTTTAAAAGTGATATGGATTACTTTTATAATACTTATCTTCATAAAAATGACAGCATATGGGTTTGAAAATATTAAAGGTGAGTAAATAATGACGACAGATTGTTTTATTTCTGGGCTGAAAAAAAAAATTCTACTCTGGACTGTCCTGACATGCATCTGTAGAAGATTATTTACACATTGTATTGATTGACCACAGAATGTGCCTTGAAAAAAGGCCTCTCTTTCTGGCCATGCTGTGTTATGCTTCTGAGAACAGCCTCCTTGACCACAGCCTGAAGCTCTGCCATTAGACAGCTGCAATTAAGCAGGAAGATAGAGCAGTCTGGACTTTACTGATCCTCTTCTTGTCTCACTGAACAAAGAGGTCTGTGTAACTAACACATTTCCCTCACCTCCATCTTTAACCTGTTGTTTACATCTCACAGTGCATTTTCCTATACCAATAAGATGAGCCTAAAAATGAAATTTTCCTATGTCATTATTATACACTCATATCATCCCAGTCCTGTGTACGTCTACGTACTTTTTCTTCTGCGTAACATAAAAGAGGATACACATATACGTATTTTTAAATGTCTCAATGATTTTGTCCATAAAGTGAAAGTTAATGGGGTCATAGGGAAATGTTTTGGACACCATGGGCAAAAACTGTTTAAAATACCTTATTTTTTGTTCCACAGAGGAAATAGAGTGAATAAATAATGACATGGTTTTCATTTTGGTGTGAACTAACCCTAGTTTGCTTGTTTTACAGATACAAAATACAGATTTGCTGGATATAACATTCATGATGAATTCATATTCAAAACATGTGGCTTATGAGGTTTGGTTAGACAAAACGGTGACTGTGGAATGTAAACGGCTGTTCTTGTGTTTGGTTGCAGCTTTACCGTAATGACATGGTTTCACGCCAGTGGTGTGTGAGGGAAGTAACATGTGACTGAAGAGGACCAGAGGCTGTTGCATCAGGGCTGTCTGAAAAGTCAGACTCCCAGAATTCTAGCATAAACAATTTATTATTTTTTTCTTAAACTTACAGTGACCAGATACAGATTGTCAAGATTGTTTGCCTAGTCAATCTAATACTAGAATTAGCATACAAAGTACAACAGACTAAAATGTAACATTTTTTGATAATTAGCATAAAATTGTAATACATCTTTAATAAATCTTCTGATGGAGATTTATTTTTGATAATTATTGAGAATAATAATTGATTATTATTATTATGTTGTGCTTGACACAACAGAGGCAGAATATGCAAAAAGCAATTCATGCAAAAAGCAGAATATGTAAAAAATACTTTCATTTTTATTTTGTGTTCTGCTAATAAAAGCTTTTGTCAACATGCATCTGCCCTCTTACACAGCCCTTTTTTCAATCCCTGCAGTGTAGATGTCTGAAGAATATTGAGCTATTCTTCTCCATATCTCCTTTCTTTTTGCCCTCAGTAACCAAGGACCAACCGTAACCTTTTTGAACACTTCAGAACTGAGATTTACTCCTGCAGTTTTCTGGACGGTTAACACCAGAGGAAATCCTTTATGGCTGATCTGACTCTCTGTTCCTCTGTTGAACACAGGGCTTGTGCTCAGGTCTTTTATCTTGGACTGACTGATGGGGTTTCAGCAGAGCTTGAGTGCTCTCCCAGCTTCACTACTGCAGTCTAATCAGAGGCCGTGCCCTGGCCTCAGCCCCCCTGCCTCTTCTGTGACCCATAGGAGTATTTCAGAATCTATTCGTTACTACTGGCCCATGGTAGAGCAATCAGATGTTCCTCGTGGGCCTCCTACATCACACTGAGTGTTATGGGCTCATGTATTTTGGTTTTGTCTGTGTTATTTTTGTTCAGCAAGATTCAGTTCCCCCGAAAAAGAAAACTCTGTCATTGTTCAAAAACAAAAAAAGGAGAATGTCCAAGCTGCTCTTTTCCATACAGAAAAAGGAAGGGGATTTATACTACAAGGTTCAAAAGAGACCAAAATACTACCAGGTTCAAAAGAGAGAAAAAATACAAGTAATTATATACAAGTCTTCTAAAGACATATCATAGCTTTGTGTGAGAAAAAGAATTTCAGTTCAAAGTCTTTCTCCTTTTGAAAAAATCTAATTCTAAAATCTGAATTTGTGTTTGCATTGGTCCCAAGATGCACAAGACCAGTAACCTTTGACTTCTTATAAAGCCTAGCATTATAAGTCTTGAAAACCATGTTTGAATGCATGAAAGCATGAATGAATAGATTTTCATATGTTTTCATACATGTGTTTTATAAAAAAGCGCAGCTTGGACATTGTGCAAAATGTCTCCTTTTTGTTCCTTAGAAGAAAAATACAATAGAGATTTGGAATAATATGAGTGTGAGTAAATGATGATTTAATTTTGGGTTAACTATTCCTATAAATGTACTTCCACACCGTGAGGCTGTGGTCATGATTTAGTGCCCTGGATTATACTGTCTGGCTACATGCTGCCTGTCACATGACTCTGAAATTAACCTCCCAATATGAACATAATTGCATGTAATGTAGCAGCACAAGAAAGGTTGCCCTTTGTGGTACCAAAGTCACACCGCATTAACTTGCTTTTCACATCGAATGGCTGGCCCAGACCCAGTGTTTGCCTCGAACACCCAAACCTGTTTTAAGTTTCTCTGAGGTCGAGTATTTGTTGATGGACCTGCTGATATCTGCCATATTCCCTGTGGTCAAGAATAAAGGCGCAATCTGGCAGAAAATTGACACAGTCATCATGAGAGGATCTTCTTCGGCTAGGAGCGGAACAGAAACTCATGCCAAACTGCAATATCCTGAGAAACCTATGGATCCTGCTCTTGCCTTTTAGCAACTAAACTTTTCCAGTCACATGGATATGAAATTGCACAAAAAAGTTGTACACCACTAAGAAGCTTTTTGTGCTAGAAAACAAGAAATAACATATTTATTTAAATTATATATATATATATATATAATTATTTACTGTTGTACTTTGGTATTATATTTGTACTTCAAAAGTACTAATATGCACCAAAAACTGGTTTTGTTTTCTGTATAAATTGGTGAAAATCACTCCGGTCGAGTATTTGTTGATGGACCTGCTGATATCTGCCATATTCCCTGTGGTCAAGAATAAAGGCGCAATCTGGCAGAAAATTGACACAGTCATCATGAGAGGATCTTCTTCGGCTAGGAGCGGAACAGAAACTCATGCCAAACTGCAATATCCTGAGAAACCTATGGATCCTGCTCTTGCCTTTTAGCAACTAAACTTTTCCAGTCACATGGATATGAAATTGCAGAAAAAAGTTGTACACCACTAAGAAGCTTTTTGTGCTAGAAAACAAGAAATAACATATTTATTTAAATTATATATATATATATATATAATTATTTACTGTTGTACTTTGGTATTATATTTGTACTTCAAAAGTACTAATATGCACCAAAAACTGGTTTTGTTTTCTGTATAAATTGGTGAAAATCACTCCCGTACAGTAGAATTATTAATAAATTACACCCTACACTGTAAAAAAAAATCTGTAGTTTTTACAAAATCATTTTGGCAGCTGTGGTTGCCAGAATAATTTTGTAAAAAATACAGAAAAACTGTAAACACATTTACGGCCAAAAACTGTACATTTTACAGTATAAAACTGTAATTTACAAACAAGAAAATTTGAAAGTAAACCAGTAAATTCAACAATTCACACTGCTATTCAAATCTGTTTTGTACCTTTAACATACTGACAACCACCATAATAATGCAGGTGGTAAAAGAGAAAGCCACATGAAGAATCAAAGCTCATCACAAGCAGCTTCGCCACAAGCAGAAGTATATACTAATATATAGAAGGTGCACACAGAGTCATTCATGCAAACACAAAACACCATCATGCTAACACACATGATACTTAAATAATGCATTAAACTTTCATTAAACAACAGAAGATGTAACATAAAGCCCAAATATACATAACTAATAACAAAAACTATTAAAAAAACATGATTATTTAAACAAAATACTTTCAAATGTGGAGTGTCATGCAGGGAATTCTGGGAATATCAGTTTACAGTTTTTGACTGTAAATTATACATTGATTTGTTATTTTTACTTCTAAAAACTGTACATTTTTTACTGCATTTTACTGTACAATTACAAGAAATATCCGGTTAGATATTTTACAGTTTGTCCCTGTATATAGTACGGGAACTTACTGTTAACCTATTAAAAAAAAATTTCCGTAGCGTTTTTACAAAATTTTACAGTTAAAATTACACTTATTTTTTACAGTGTAAGCTATGTAAGCAATAAAAGTGATGGTGTCCCCATAGTTGAAGCAGGCACTGATCATATCAAGATACATATTTGAAATAGCCTTTACAATCATATTCTTCTTGGTTTTATGTGACCAGACAATCAGGTCAAAGGTCATGTGGATGACTGAACACACAAGCCTCACAACCACCCTGGAAAGTCCCCGAAGGAAAATACGGGAAGAATCTCAACAATGTCGAATGAGAAAATGGAATGCTATGCATGTCAATAAAGTCTCTTTGTCTTGAGTTTGAACTCTGCACTTGAGGAGGAACCTGCTGTCCAGAATTAATGCCATCTCTGCCTCATTTTGCTGTATTAGAACCGAGAGGGAACTGACATCAGAATTGACCTTTTCCAAAAAGACACATCAAGGCAACTACAAATGCTTCTCGCCATACTTTCTTCTTGTTAAGGTTTCATGTTTTAGTATTTGCATTCTTGACAAATTTAAGGTAACTAGGGTGTGTCTGTGTATTTCAGTAATGCTCCCCTGATTAATCATTTACTAAAACATTCAGTGAAGATAGTGTGTGGCTTGTGGGTGTAGTTTCATATCTATAAATCTCTTTAAATCCCGTCTATATTTTTTCAAAACAAAACCTTGTCCCATTTTATATTTCCCTGGTGACTTTCATAGTCTATAACTATGGTAGTTATAGCTGCTAATGCATGTTGTTACATTTCTTTTGACAGTGCTGTAAAGTATTTTGTGAAAAAATCCTAGTGAAATGAGGTGTGTAACATTCCAATACACTGCAGAAACAATGTATTAGACTTGTAAATGAGTCTGGATGGGTGCCTGAAAGAAATGGGTGCCTTTCTTTTTCCCCTAAGACAGGCCAGTACTATGTTTGGAATATTATATGTAAGTTTAAATTTTTTTTTTACATGAAGCAGTATGCAGTATGCAAAACAAATACATAGAGACCATCTTCACAGGGTCTTCGAAAATGTTCCACAGCAGAATTAACCATCAAGCATCTCAGAGCGACACAGAATAATGGTGTTACTAAATTAATCAGTGTTTGAATTAATCAGTTGAGTCAATGATTCAGTAATAAATAAAGACAGTATCTATGTCTGAAATTGCCCCCACCCCCTCATTCAGTATTCCCTATTACAGTAGATGACAAATAGTTCACTACATGAGAAAGGAATGGATGAAAATGAGTGAGCGAATAAAGACATTGTTGTATATATGGTGCTGTCTGTGGTGCTGCTGCCAAAATAATTGTCACATACACAATTTCAATTGGCAAAACAGTGTGTTGTGGGTACATGGGTTATATGCTGCAAATCGCATACTGTATAGCAGGTACTACATTTCGTTTGAAATTATGTTTTATACAGCGTGAATATGGGTAGTATGAATGAAATTTATATGTACTATTGTCAAAGTCACAAAGTCACATGACCAACCAGTTCAGTTCAGACCTACATCAGTTGCGTCGCTTCACTGCCATTCAAAACTCTTCTCCCATGGCTTCATATGATAGTAAAATGCGTACTCTAGAATCTTGGCGGAAGTGGTAAGTCATTTTTTTGAATATTATGAATTTGGATTCAGGACACAGCGATACACCTGTTATTGTGGTGCATTACAGAATTGAATGAGTGGACTAAATATGGTTTCGGAGTCGGACACTAGTCACATATAGTCAGTTAGGCCCTCTTTACACCTGGTATTAAGATGCGTTTTGGTTGATTGGATCGCAATTAGACAAGGGAGATACATTCCTGTTTACACCTGGTGTTTTAATCCAACACTTTTGTCCACTTTCAGCCATTTCTGTCCTGATTTTGAGGGGAGGGTCTATTTGCGAGTGTATGAATGGGCTTTTTCTGATCCTTCGAACTAATATTGCGAAATATGCTTAAGCAATTTACTTAAGACTGTGAAAGGACAATGGAAAATGATACAGAGAGGGTTTGATTTAGAATCAGGACTGGTAAGGCCAATTTTAAATTTTTCATACCAAATTTAGGATTTCAGACAGCAAAGTTTAAAACCTGTCTGGCTAACATGCTTCAACAACAAGTTCTGTAATGTTTTAGAATTAGGTCAGTAGGCACCTACTGTGGCTGTTTGAACACATCCGATCACATGAGAGTCCACCCTAATGCCGACTTCACACTGCACGATTTTCAAACTCGTCAGATCGCGTCTTTGATAATCCACACTGCATGATTGTCACTGGCGTGAACGAGCACCAATTTGCCTCCGATGTCGGGCATTTGTCGGCGATTTCGCAAAACCTGTCGGCGAGTGAAAAATCGGGCTAATATCGTGCAGTGTGAACTCGGCATAAGAAAGTAATCCGAACTAATGCGTTTTCGACTACCTCTGGAAGTGGTCGAAAGTGGACAAGCTCAAAACGTTTTACACCCCGTTCACACCTGTATTTAGCATTGTCCACTTGTGATCAGATACACCAAAACACATCTTAATACCAGGTGTAAACAGGGCCCTACTGGTGTAACAATGGAACTAGCAAAAAAAAGTCACCAAAAAATTCAACGATTAATATACATACTGACAGTCAGTCTGAAGCAAACACAGAGAGGCATATAGATACAAAAACAGAAAAGCCCCAGTGCTGTTGGATTGATTGTATATTAGGACTCTTGCAACACTGGGCGACCAAATTCGAAGACAGGAATGAACTCTTGTAGAGTAATATTTTTGACTAAATCAGGCAATAAACTTTACCACATGAAGCATACTTTTATTTTACAGTTTATAAAATACAAAATAGCTGAAATAGTAGCCTACTACTATGGTAATATTTTATTAAACTAAATGTAATATTCTGTCTTCTACTAGAAAGAAAGAAAGAAAGCATAATTTCACAAGTGTGTCATGAGGTCTGAACTTCTGATCATGCACTCATGCACATCTTCTTATCTAAATGAGTTTCTGTCACAAACCGCAGCCAACATATCAGTCTGTTGATATTAAACCCATACAGTAACTAAACAACTAGTTTTTAAATATAGTATAGAGTAGTGTGTTCACACTGAAAATTCCAAAATGAAAAAGTGCACTTCAAATCTATCAGTGTTAAATGACAAAATAAACTTATATAATTAATACACTAGGTTGTGCATAGTATGAATGTATAGTTATATAGTACGTCACTTGGGGCACAACTGTTATTGTGTCATCCTGTCGTGTGTTCAGCTCAGTTTTATGCCAATTTACTGCTCTCAGGGAGAGACTTGTTATCTTGGTAAACAAATGGAAGGTTTAGACGTAAATGAACGTAAATAAATCTATAGTCCTTAGGGTTCATCTTTGTGCTTCTCAAATTCAGTGTTTCAAAGATGGTGAGAAATCTAAGTGTTCTATTTGTTTGCCTGGATATCTGTCAAATACATTGCAGGATGTTCACTAAGAGCAGTAACTTATAAAGCATAGAACTGAACTGAACTGAATGCACAACAGGGAGGAACAGAACAAGATGACATAAGCAAAAGACACATCAACATATACTAGCACACAGTGACTATAGACATGGACAAATGTATAGTATAAAGCAGTCGACTCATTTCAGGCACAAATGGAACATCATACATGGGTAGCGTTTTCATAAACTTGTTTCAGACAGGCATTCAAGGCACCATAATGCCATATCTAATGATCTAAACCAGTTTCAGGGGAGCCGTTGACACAGCTAAGTGAATATTTAATGACTGCAGTATAAACTGAGATGCATCTCTATGCCATGCTTCCTGTGACAGCAGTGTTTTTCAGGTATTGAAACACAGCCTGCATGTTAGTCTGTGTGTCGCTTCAAGCCAGGCTTATGTGTTTTGAAGAGGCATTTACTGGCCTGCATTCAAATCAGTACCCCTGTGAAACATAATCGGTGATGTTTTGCATGCATATAGACAAGAGATATTCAAGAATACAAGCAATCATTTTATTTGGAGAGTGAGAACTTCTGTTCTAAAGTTTGTGGGGAATGCAGTTGCGCGAGGCGTCCCTGGCCCGTCGCCACGTCCCGCACCAGCTTGTGCTCGCAATGCTTTCGAAACATTAGCTCATTCAGGGGATCATCATTCATGGTGATGTAATGAGCCCGATTAAGCAGGGCCTCGATCGACTGTCGTCATTATGTGTTGCAGGTGCGCTCCAACTGGGCTCTAGGTCGGCACAGTAGAGGAAAGGACAAGGGGAGGATAGTGCTGGAGTAGGTTGATGCCGCAGGTGGCTGTAATGGAGAAGCATGGTCATGTGAGGATGAGTCACACGGCAGTGTGTGTCTGTCTGACTGTCCGCCTGTCTTGCCAAGAGTGGATCGCTTTCATTACAAGTGGTTTTACTTTCTATCAAGCTTCCCTATTTAAAATACATTGCGGGTAGAGAAATTGTTTAGTAAAGTGGAATGGGGGATTTCTGCGATGCCAGATTGCAGTGCGGTTGTTGTAATGGCCCGACTGGGTCGGATATAACAACACTGGCTCAATCAGTTGCATGACCAAAAGGCTGAACAATGAAATGTGCCGTTTTTAGCGACAAAGCAACCTGAAGTCATTGATTTTCAATAGGTATGTTTATATGCACTATTTTTTGTCAATCCGAATCCCAATCTGAGTTGAGATTCTGAAAGCTTAGTTTATATGGACCCTACACATTGAAATCTGATTCACATATTCTTTTATATGTACATTGCATGTATTTGTGAGAAAAATTAAGCTCATACTTAAGTCGTTGCGTTCGGAACCGGAGAAAGCCAGTGCAATAATGTCACTGGAGCTACTGTAATTGTCGTTTTTGCCTTGATTACATATCTAAAACGAAAGCTGACAAATATGTCAAGAAGAGCTTTTTTTGCAAATATTTAGTATTCATTCTTTTCCACCGGTCAGACGTGAGATGTAAATAAACATATGCACATTCGTAAGATGCAAAACATATGTAATGTGCATGTGCATATACTGTATGTGAAAGGTATTTCTGAATCCATTTGAGAAAATAGTCGCATTCAAGTATTTCCATGCTTATAGGTCTACAGCATTGAGGATTGAGCTCAGCTGGATCGACCGAGGTATTTACATTAAGATTGTTCAGTCCAATTGAGCCATCAATCTAATTATTGCAGGTTATTTAGTTGCATGTAAACAAAGCTAATGAGAGTTGGTGATTTATGGTGAAAGCTGTGAATGGCTACAAACATAAAAAAGTATTCCACAGAGTTTGGTGACCTCAAGTGATTTTTTTTGCTATCAGTGTGAACGCCCTTTAAGTTTCAGTTGCTATAAAAAGCAGAAGGCTTAATGTTTATATGGTGTTATTGCAGTCTGGCCACCAAACTCAAAAGTGTGGCTCTTCGTTTCTTTTTGTGAGATGAACATGCATCCTATATAGACAAAAATAAGTAAGGAAATTCTTATCAAAGTAATTTTTGTACCAGTTCCTCGTGAGTCAGAAAGAGCTCATCTGAGGTCTGAATAGCACCCTGTAGATTCAGCACATGTTGTGAAATGACATCAAGGCCGTCCTTTGTCACCACACAGAAACCTAGCGAACCATTAACCATTTCTGTAGTACACCAATGGTCTTGTGGTTTACTGTAAAAGGGGTGGCAAAAGAACAATTAGGAAGGTTTGAAGGGAATGGAGTGTGCTGATATTTAAAAAAGGCTGCCCTTTTATTTAACCTAGTTCTTCCTGTTATGTGTAAAATGGACACATTATGTTGAAAAGTAAATTCAAAGTAACAATATCGCTTAGAGAAAGACATGTTAACTGACTTGTTTGACAACTTTTGAAAGAGAAGACTCTGTTGTCACTTAAAGAAGCTTAAAACGGGTCAGACGTTTTCCCCACAGCTCTAATGCATCAAGTTTCATATTTTCAAAGAAGCGGTATTAGAATTGTGTCAGAGCTCTTGGGGCGTCCCACCAGCACACCTCCCTATTCAGTAGTGGACTGAGGGGGAAAAAATCACAATGCACATAGAATAAAAAAAGTCTTCTTCAAGCTTATCCAGTTAAAATGAAATAAAACTTTATTAATACATCACCTTGTTTAATTAGTTTTAGCCTACATATTAATAACTCACATTACATTTTTTTGGATGATCATATGCACTTTTAGAAACATACAGTCGCTATTTGGGTTCTGATTCTAAAAGAAGTTAATGTACCTTTTTTAACTAATTATAATTGCAACTCTGAGCCAGAGGATGTATTAACAGTAGCATGATCTCATGTGATTTCATTTTAGTTGCTGATTTCACTGACTTGATTAGCTTGTCCTCAAAGTAACGATGAACTCAGCATTTTCATTGGCAGCGTTTCCTCAAATTTAATCAGGCACTAACTACTAATATTAACGTTATCTAAAAATGACCTGCTTGTATGTTATAAATGTGGCAGCACAAAAGGTAAACACAGATAATCATAGTCATTATGTGAATAAACAATCATAAATTAATGGAGCATTGTAACATGCATAGTTAGTAAGGCAGGAGAGGCTTTGCTGTATTTCTAAAGGCACTGTTAGGCACAATGTGCAGCTGTGTTTCGCACCTTTATCATATATTTTAGCACATTTTAGTCATTTTTTCAGTGTACTTTTAAAAGCAAAAATGCTCTACTCTGGATCATAGTCAGATGCATGGAAACAGGTTGTGATCTTTTACATATACTTTGCCTATGTTTTGGAGCATAAATCATGTACTCTGAAAATGTATCTTTAGTGTGTCTTGTCAAGTTCAGGTGTTGTTTGATTTGGTTCAATCTGACAGATTGTGGCATGCTGTGAAACATTATTTCTGCAACTATGTATGACGTAATGCTTTAGATTAGTGAGATTAACTATTAAGTCCAGAAGCAGTGCTGGTGGTGTGAAATGATGCGTAAGTGTGAGTGTGTAATTTTGGAGGGCTTTGATAATGTTGTGGGTGTTTCCAAAGGAAGGGCTTTGATCAGTAGTGTCTTGCATTGAGGTTTTCCCTCCAGTGAGATCATTCTGTTAAAAGCCCTTTTACTTTTACACAGCTGCTTCGATCTGTTATTGTAGAATATTGGCTTTTCTATTATACTCCTTGCATTGAGGGTTAGTGTGTGAGATATTTCAGGTTAGGTTTTTATGTTTTTCATATGAAGCACATGTCTTCCTCATCTTGTGTGCCTTGCGCTCATAATCTCTTCACTTTTAGAGGCCTGTGGAGAACATCAGGCTGATGGATGGAGTGACCATAGGGAGCTTCCTGGTGGGCTGGTTGACTTGCTGTCGAAGCCAAATTTAGATACAAAGTAAATATACAAAGATTTTAAAGGGAAAAAAGCTTTGACCGCAGTTTTAGGGGATTTCACCAAGTGTAATAGTGCACTAAAGTAATGCCGAAATGTATTTATCTACAGGTTGAGCACACATGAATGCAATTAACAGTAAGAATACTTTCTTTAAAGTCACAATGAAATGGAAGTAAAGACAAATCTTTTCTTTCTTATTGTGACGTACATTCCAGTGTAAATTACTATTACTAACAAAATAGGGTGAAGATCCATCGGCTGTTTATTGGATTTTGCATTGCACTCAGAATGAATGCGAGCTTGAACATATACATCGATGAATCGTTCACAATAAGATCAATAACATGCATTTGCAAAATATAATTTTCTAGGATTTTTTGCTGACTTTAAGCTCAGACTTTGCAAGTGTGGGGTGTTTCAATTAAAGAGTCATGGCAAATTCTGTTAGTGAGCAAAATGAGAGAAAAATATACAGTACATGAAAAAGTAATTTTCCCTAACTCTTAATACATACCACATACTTGCCCGAACCACATACTTATGATTTCAGAATTTGTAAGTAGGACTTGAACGCAGCTTATCGTGCCCTAGCAGGTAACTCTTTCCAGCCAGCTCCCTAAATTCCCTCCCCACCACTGTCTGCATATGAATTTAGTGGATTTAGTTCTTCTTCCTTTGCAATGTAAAAAAGGCTATTTTAGACATCAGCATACAGAGAAAATCACAACTGACTGCATAATCCAGCAGGCAGTAGTTTACATTGGGTCCTGGGCTGTTGTTCGGTCTCATCTGTAGTTATGCCTGTGTGCTGATATTATTGCAGTGAGGATGAAGGGCCACTTTTATATAGGTCGGCCAGCTCGCTTGTCTCTGTCTTTAGCATACAGTGTGGCATGAGTCTGAGGAGGCTGCCAATCCTGTTTGTCTACTTGAAGTCATGTGCAGTCTGGACGGAATCAAACTTGTCTAGACTTCAAACTGAAAACCGAGGGCGTGTTTTGTGCTGCTTTGTGACTTGGCCTTCAGTGGCCTTTTGGGAGTAGGTGGATGCACGATGACTAATAATAACAGACAAGAAGATTCCCGTAAGCGCACTGTGAACGCATTGCACAAGCTTCCATGGTTTGAGAAGGGCTTTAAAAATGGTTTTCCTATTAATTTTACTTGGAAAAACCGTGTTCTACTGAACATTATGTCACCAGATGTGTCGTTTTGGGCGTGCAACGTACCTAGCATGAAACTATGTGGATGCAATCCAGCCAACTCTCCCTTCCATTAGTCATAACATGGCACGGCTATGTGCCCACCAAATTATGTCAACTCTTTCAAATATGCAGGAGGTGGATCAAGCGCAGAAAAGAAGCATGTGCCGCATGAGGCCTCTTCTTTTGGGAGACTAAAACAGGAAAAAGAGAACAAACGAGCGCTTGACGGGCGAGCATCATGATAAAAACAAAGCAATAATAGAAGCTGTTAGATCGCTGCTCTGGGATGCAGCCCATATTTTTCGCTCACACTCTTGCACAAGCGTGGTACGCACAACTGCAGACTCATCACGGCCCGCTCACTCCCATGTGGAGCGCTGACAAGAGCACTTTCTTTCTGTTCTTGTCTTGCCTGTCCACAGCCATGGTAAGCAAGTATGTGTCACACTCACACATGCTCCTTCTCTGGTGTGTGTGGGGTCTGAAGGAAGGAAACTAAGCCTGCCTGCTTGGGATTGCGGTTTTTCCCTGTTTGTAAGAGGCATGCTGCTCTCCTCCTGCTGTTTTCTTCTTCCTTCTTTCTCTCCCAGCCCAACTACGTATCTCTCCCTGCACTGTAATTGCGTGTTGTCAACACCGCTCAAGGTTACTCTCAGCTCTCCAGCGTGAGCGCTCACAAAAGCAGCAAAATGATTCTGACGTGTGAATGGAAGTGGCCACTTGCTTAGACCTCGCAAGTCGCGACTGTGGGTGACTGAAAATGTACAGCCTTGCCAAGCTGCCTACAGCTTGCAAAACTATATGACTGTAACAGAGATCACCTGTTTAAAGGGAGCTGCTGGCTCCTGTTGTATTTCGCAATAAATTGTTATGGTCTGTTGCTCAAGAAAATCCCACACTTACTTAGAGCTCTCAGTGTGAGCCTTTCAGTCGCATTCGAAATGTGCAAATGTGGAAATTATTTGGGTGCAGTGGTGCGAGTGTGTACTGTTTTTTAGCATCTCATGCCATGAGTGTGTCATTTTTAAAATGGTTCTTCAAACACCACCAGATGTTTTAATCACAAAAACAATTCCTTTTTGCTCGATGCAAAATTTTATTTCTGAAAATGTCTAGTCAAATAACTTCTGGCTGAAACACACTGCTGTTCAGACATCAGAATGTGAATATTCATGAGCAAAACCTTCACTATTTGAGGCAGTTTATGTGCAGCTTGAAGAATATTGTTAGTCGGAATGACTTTAACATCTATTTTCTAAATACATGATTTGATCTTATTGGGTTAAATTCATTCATGCATGTTGTATTGTTAAATTTTTTTACCTTGTAATTTTATTCAAAAATAATTTTTATCATTTCTCTTATACAACAGATATATTCTGGACATCTCCAATCATTTTGTGAGCATAAACTCCGCCCCTTTTTTACAATCCACTTCAAGTTCACATTCAGATCTGCCGCCATCCAATCAACAATGCTGAACAGAACCAGACATGCTTTTTTGGAGCTTTAAATAATGGCGCAAATACCAGTAATCAGCACTAATTCTTCACTGCACGTCTTTAGTAAATCCTGACAGCACTATTTTAACACCAAAAGACGGTTTGCGCTGGCGCAAGCTGTTAGTAAATCTGGCCCATAATGTTTAAATGGATGGTTTACCCAAATTCTGTCATTAATTACTCACCCTCAAATTGTTGCAAATCTTTGAGTTTCTTTTTTGTCTACTCCTCTTTTTTTTTCTTCTTTTTTTTTTAAGCAGTTGGGTTAGAGTTAGGTTTTGTAGGTGGTCAGCCAGGATTGGTGTTGCTGAATAAATCATTTAAACTGTTTTTGTTACTGGATCATGTGATTAAAAACTGTGAGGATTTAAAATTTTGTTACTGGCTGGCTTCAGAACACTTGGAATATCCTCCTAACTACCAGAAAATACGTTTTGTGAATTTAGTATTTTTTTCATGTCATTACATTGTTTAGAGCGTAAAAAAAGGAAAAATAAAATTTTTGAAAAATATGTTAATTCTATGTCCTCTATAGAGCACACCAGGACTCATGAATAGACATGAAAAGGCAAAAACATTGAATTTTTTTATAAATCACCAATAAATAAACATTTTTATACCAAACTATATTATGAAAGATATAACAGAATGATATGATATACCATTTTAATATGCCATTTTGCTTTATGCATTATGTGTGTAAAATGGCCATAAATGGGTTGTCCCATTATTTACAAGGGGTCTGAAGGAAGGAAACTAAGCCTGCCTGCTTGGGATTGCGGTTTTTCCCTGTTTGTAAGAGGCATGCTGCTCTCCTCCTGCTGTTTTCTTCTTCCTTCTTTCTCTCCCAGCCCAACTACGTATCTCTCCCTGCACTGTAATTGCGTGTTGTCAACACCGCTCAAGGTTACTCTCAGCTCTCCAGCGTGAGCGCTCACAAAAGCAGCAAAATGATTCTGACGTGTGAATGGAAGTGGCCACTTGCTTAGACCTCGCAAGTCGCGACTGTGGGTGACTGAAAATGTACAGCCTTGCCAAGCTGCCTACAGCTTGCAAAACTATATGACTGTAACAGAGATCACCTGTTTAAAGGGAGCTGCTGGCTCCTGTTGTATTTCGCAATAAATTGTTATGGTCTGTTGCTCAAGAAAATCCCACACTTACTTAGAGCTCTCAGTGTGAGCCTTTCAGTCGCATTCGAAATGTGCAAATGTGGAAATTATTTGGGTGCAGTGGTGCGAGTGTGTACTGTTTTTTAGCATCTCATGCCATGAGTGTGTCATTTTTAAAATGGTTCTTCAAACAGACCCCTGCATTCGGTTCCACCAGATGTTTTAATCACAAAAACAATTCCTTTGTGTTTGCTCGATGCAAAATTTAATTTCTGAAAATGTCTAGTCAAATAACTTCTGGCTGAAACACACTGCTGTTCAGACATCAGAATGTGAATATTCATGAGCAAAACCTTCACTATTTGAGGCAGTTTATGTGCAGCTTGAAGAATATTGTTAGTCGGAATGACTTTAACATCTATTTTCTAAATACATGATTTGATCTTATTGGGTTAAATTCATTCATGCATGTTGTATTGTTAAATTTTTTTACCTTGTAATTTTATTCAAAAATAATTTTTATCATTTCTCTTATACAACAGATATATTCTGGACATCTCCAATCATTTTGTGAGCATAAACTCCGCCCCTTTTTTACAATCCACTTCAAGTTCACATTCAGATCTGCCGCCATCCAATCAACAATGCTGAACAGAACCAGACATGCTTTTTTGGAGCTTTAAATAATGGCGCAAATACCAGTAATCAGCACTAATTCTTCACTGCACGTCTTTAGTAAATCCTGACAGCACTATTTTAACACCAAAAGACGGTTTGCGCTGGCGCAAGCTGTTAGTAAATCTGGCCCATAATGTTTAAATGGATGGTTTACCCAAATTCTGTCATTAATTACTCACCCTCAAATTGTTGCAAATCTTTGAGTTTCTTTTTTGTCTACTCCTCTTTTTTTTTCTTCTTTTTTTTTTAAGCAGTTGGGTTAGAGTTAGGTTTTGTAGGTGGTCAGCCAGGATTGGTGTTGCTGAATAAATCATTTAAACTGTTTTTGTTACTGGATCATGTGATTAAAAACTGTGAGGATTTAAAATTTTGTTACTGGCTGGCTTCAGAACACTTGGAATATCCTCCTAACTACCAGAAAATACGTTTTGTGAATTTAGTATTTTTTTCATGTCATTACATTGTTTAGAGCGTAAAAAAAGGAAAAATAAAATTTTTGAAAAATATGTTAATTCTATGTCCTCTATAGAGCACACCAGGACTCATGAATAGACATGAAAAGGCAAAAACATTGAATTTTTTTATAAATCACCAATAAATAAACATTTTTATACCAAACTATATTATGAAAGATATAACAGAATGATATGATATACCATTTTAATATGCCATTTTGCTTTATGCATTATGTGTGTAAAATGGCCATAAATGGGTTGTCCCATTATTTACAATGTTTCTATACACGGTATCTAATTTGTTTTTGGGGCAACATGTAATGAAAAAAGAAGTGTAATAATGGTAGTAATAATTGGCAAGATTTTCAAAATAATATCTTATATTTTATAGGAATATTGATATATAATTTCTTTCCCTGTGCACTTGTTGTGTTTACCAAAATGTGTAATAAACATGCTTTTAGTCCTGGTGTCAATCAATGTCCTGTTTCGTAACAGAAAGTCATATTTTGACTTGAAACCCCATAACTTTTTCCTGAGATGTTGATTTATGACAAACAATTAGAAAATTAGTCCGATTTAAATGATCGTTACAAAATATTATCATATTTCCATAAGGGTGTTAAATTTGATCACTAAATTAATGTCAGCCATATTAAAGACCAAGGAGAGGGAGCGGTCATGGGGAAACTTATATTTGGTATCTCTGAAGGACATCCAGACTTAAAACTGTGACGTAAGATCTCACTAAAATATACTGTCCTCTACAGAGAACAAAACTCCATGGTGTCAGGAGGTTATAGTGCATAAGCTGTGAGGTGTTTTTTATGATGATTTTATTGGGCTTTCTTCTTATTCTCTACCACACTCATTATAAGAGCCCAGATTATTCTTCAAAAATTCTCATTTTGTGTTCTGAAAAAAGAAAGTCATGCAGGTTTGTAACGACATGAGGGGTGAGAATAATTCCTTTCAGCTGTCAGTGCGGTAGAATCGAAAGAGACAGTGAAACTGTCATCAGCTCACATTCTTGTGCCCCGGGTTAGACTGTCTTTCTAAACCTCAAGAACCAGATCTGCACCTTCAAACGCTGCTGCCTACTTCCCAGAGGCTCATTTTCATGAGAACGAGCTTCACCTGTGCCGGAGTCATATACACTTATCACTGTTTGCATTTGCGACATGCACATGAAAGGGATGGGCTTTGTGTGATAAGATCATTTCCTTTCCCATGATCTCTGCCATCGGGGTGGGTGGGGGGGGGGGGATTCCAGCAAGACCAGATGTGCGAACAACATGTCAGAAAATATGATCGAGCATAAAGAAATGCCAGTAGCTGTGCGTTGCTATTAACAAATGTTTCCTGACAGTAGTTTATATAAAGACATTCACAAAGTAGTGTGAAGTACTGGGCAGATGTGTTTGCCGCTATTGCTCAGTTGAGCGCAGCTACACTGAAGTCATGTGAGGGCATTAGAACAAAGTCATACCCAACCCTTACACTTCCCTTTCATGCTTTTTTCTAAACTTGCTTCAACAGGGCACTTGGCTAAAACAGCCATCTGAGGTGCCGTTTAAACCTGACAGCATCCTGTTCAACCAGATATTTCACAGGTCTTCCATTTCCATTTTTTTCACAGGTCTTCCATTTTTTAACACAGTGTTATTTTAGTATTATTTTGATCCTATTATAGTTTTTATTAATATTTTAAATAATCTTTTATTTTTCAAAATCTTTAGTTTAGTTTCATTTTTTGTATTTTTTTTACTTTATTTGATTTTAATATTTAAATTGTATTTAATTTTCATTTATTTTTTACTATATATTTAAAAAAGAATAAACCCAAATATATTAGCTACTACTATTTAGGTTTCATGTATTTTTATTTCATTGTTAGTTTTAGTTCAGTTTGATTTATTTTCAGTTAGTAATTTTAGTGCTTTCAGTTAGTTGCCAAGACAATATTTATAATTTTTGTTTAGTTTTAAGTTTAGGTAGTTCATCTAATATGTATATTTTATTTTATTTCAGCATTATTTCAATTAACAGAAATGTTTTAATAGTTTTAGGTTTAGTTAATGATAACAACCCTGTTTTAACATAGAAAAACTCAGGAACAAGGAGGAACAAGGCTTTTTCTATAACATCATGATGACAGCTGGGACTTTTTTGTAACAATGAGCCTGTAAAAAGTTGTGATGATGGCAGGAAGTGATGTAAAGGTGTTTCCCCCTCAGGTTTACAAGCTGCCAATGGTGCTAAACATGACACATTGCTAGAATTCCTGATAACAAGACTTATTTTGTGTGCTATGAATAGACAGGTGCCATATTCTGCCTGGTTAATCTCATACAGCCAGCCATGTCACAGGCTTATCAGTGGCATATCAAAAATGACTCGTGCTTTTTCCATAAATGTGGCTGACGGAAGCAGAGAAGAGTCCCAGACATGAGTGCGTTTCCTTCTTCCATTTGGATCTCATCAGCTCCTCCGCACTGCATTTCCTTCCCTGGCTCCTCAAATAAGCAGAACTCTGACCTCTGACCCTTACCTCACTTGAGGCGGATGTGATGTGAAGGAATCTTTGCTGTTCTTTGTGGGCTATTGTTGGGTTTGCTGCCTTTTTGGAGGCAGATAAGATAAACTCTGAAGTTTAGAGGCTAATATAGTCCAGAATCTTCTTTGTTTATTTTTAGCACAATGTTATAAGCTCAAAAAATTGAATATATATTTTTTATATATATAATGGATGGATTCATATAATATAATATAATAAAGTGTGTGTGTGTTGATTAGCCTGTTCAAGAAAATGATTAAATAAGTCTCTGTGGTTTATAAATGTGTTATAAATATGTTTTGATGTTGTAAAATATTTAGTTTAATGCTAGATTTCATCATAGTGTCTTCAATTTATATATATAACCATCGGTTGGAGCAAAAGACCAAACATTAACTTATAGCCTACAGTGAATTTTGTAAATGTTGGAAACCTAAAACTTCAACTTACTCCAAACAGGGCTGCCAACTTTTGAGTTCAGCCTAGAGTGAAAACTATTCAGGAATAGTTAACAAGCTTGCGATTAAGTACATGTTATTTTTCTAATCTAAACTATACAGGGAACCCTGTTGTTAAAGTTAAAAATAACTATTGATTTGTCTACAAGTTCATATTAGACCTTTTTATAATGTTATATCTATACATTTTTATTAATTATAATTAAAAAAGAATAATTATATGAGTAAAAATATTATAAATGTAATTGTTTTTTGCTAAATTCTCCTCTAGTGTACCTTTTTCTTGCTAGTTTATGGACACAATGGATTTTCATGTGACAGTGTTTTCAAGCTGCTGGCTTTGTGCGTTTGAAACACTCATTGAGTGATTACATGAGACACTATACATTCAGTAAGTTATACCTTTCAACACGCCGTCGGATGTTCATTCATGTTTGTTTCGTGCTAATCATAATGCACTCCTGCTTCAACAACAACAGAAAAAAGAGCTCCAAAACTGTATTAATAATTTGAAATTCTGAAATTTATTGAATATTGAATTTATTGAATTTGAAATAAATTGAAACAGAACTTGAATGCTGAATACGTGACCGTTAGCAGAAGCTGGAAGGTACACCGGATGACATGAAGCACGATGCGACACACCAGACGTGTCGCGTCCTTGAGTTTGATGCTAAAATAAATGCTTCTTTCAGTATGATTAAACAAAGAAAATTAAATAGTGGCATATTAAATTTTGGGGTGGCACCCGGGGTGGCCATTCAGATCTCAGGGGTGTCCAGTGCCACCCTGTACACCCCTCTGGCTCTGCCACTGCAATGAATCAAGGTAGAATGTCTCTGCAACTCTATGGACGTGAAGGCAACTACCAATACAGATGTCAAAAGGATCAATAGTGTCAACATTTCAGTTTGTGGCAGCATATTGACAGGACATTTGACCTCTTTTCATTCCATCTGACTCTCGCTGTGCTGAGTTTCCTCTCAGGAGAGCAGCTTTACAGACAGCGAAACAGCCCATATTTTAAGCAGCTCTCTGACAGAGAGGCTCCAAGCTGCATCTCCAACCTGCTAAACAAGTGACTGATTGTCTGCTGGAGGTCAGACGTTTTCCTGTTAAGCGAGCTAAGAGCAGACTCTCAGTCACAGCGTGCCCAAAAACATGTGATCCCCATCTAAATAGTTTCCAGCATGATATCAGCCTGAATCAGGCCATAGAAGCTCTTATTGTGCTCTCGGTATGAGCCTGACGAGCATCAAGCAGAACAGAAGGTCAGCAGATGGGCCCATCATTGCAAGGAAAAAAATACAGGGAAAAGTCCATCCAAAAATTGCATTTGCCGTCATCTGTAATGCTAATCACTTTTGTTTCTTTTTTTAAAAATAACTACACTACAAGCTACTAACAAAAAGTACCTCACTACACTGAATATATATATATATATATATATATAGCAGTGCAATATGGCTGTATATCGGCATGGCTGAGTGCCGTAGGTAATCACAGCGTGCCGATATACAGCCATATCGCACTGCTACGAGTGTGATATTGCCTTTATACAACAGTTCGATGGCACACGTGTGTAAATACATAAGAAACAACAACGTAGTGTCTTTAAAAACCCTCTTTTGTGCAGAAATACTTCCTTCTGCCACAGATTCAAATCTCAAGTTGACAGTTAAACAGCTGAGCTCAAGCCTCCGTTACTAATTCGGAAACGTCACATTTATGAAATGTCTGTAAAGATGTGGTCCAATGTACACTTTTGTTTCTTTTTTTAAAAATAACTACACTACAAGCTACTAACAAAAAGTACCTCACTACACTGAATATATATATATATATATATATATAGCAGTGCAATATGGCTGTATATCGGCATGGCTGAGTGCCGTAGGTAATCACAGCGTGCCGATATACAGCCATATCGCACTGCTACGAGTGTGATATTGCCTTTATACAACAGTTCGATGGCACACGTGTGTAAATGCATAAGAAACAACAACGTAGTGTCTTTAAAAACCCTCTTTTGTGCAGAAATACTTCCTTCTGCCACAGATTCAAATCTCAAGTTGACAGTTAAACAGCTGATCTCAAGCCTCCGTTACTAATTCGGAAACGTCACATTTATGAAATGTCTGTAAAAATGTGGTCCAATGTACCGTGTTAAAATGAAAGAATTTTCTGTATTGAATTTTCAAAGGCGATTTACTTTCATTTTGAATTATGCATTGCATTGAGTTTTGTTTTTGTTTTCTTATTATTTTTTTTAGGGTGATATATATAATATGTGACTAAGATAATATTTCTTAGATGATATATCAGATAATATTATTTATTTTTGAACTGAATGCAGCTAACACATAATGGACTTAAATGGTGGCCAATGGGTTGAAGGTCCAAAATGCAGTTTCAGTGCTGTTTCAAAGAGCTCTACACGATCCCAGAGGGTCTTATCTAGCAAAACAATTGGCCATTTTCTGAAAAAATAAAAATGTATATACTTTTTAACCACAACTGTACGTCCGCAAATTCACGCATTACATAATCACGTTGGCAAGGTCACGCGCGCTTAGCTCTTCTTCTATGTACTCTGGTTCAAAAAGTTAGGGTAGGGCGAAAAACTCTAATCTAAAAACTAATTTATTCCTCCAACTTCAAAACTCATCTGACATCGTTGTTTTACCTTTAAGGACATTTGACTTTCTTTGTAACCGCTTTGTAAACACTGGGTCAGTATCTGCCTACATCAAGCGTGAGCTTTCCAACGTGACTACATGATGCGTGATGTCGAGCTAGTGCAAGATGAGTATTTGTGGTTGAAAAAGTATATACATTTTTTTTTTTAAGAAAATGACGTTGTTTGGCTAGATAAGACACTTATTCCTCAGCTGGGATCGTGTAGAGCCCTTTGAAACTGTACTGAAACCTTCAACCCCTTGGGTCCCATTGAAGTCCATTATATGGAGAAAAATCCTGCAATGTTTTCCTCAAAAACCTTAATTTCTTTGCGACTGAAAGAAGAAAGACATGAACATCTTGGATGACATGGGGGTGAGTAAATTATCAGGAAATTTTTATTTTGGTAGTGAACTAATCCTTTAATGCTAAACAATTAGTATGTTGTTTGCCCTATAAATAAAACTAGTGTTTAGGGAAGCTTAACCAATGGCGTGAATTTGTTTGCAACTACCATTTTCAGTCATTATGAAAATAGTCATGATTTAGTGACATTTGGGTTTCTGGTAGGCATCACTGTAAATGCGTAAATGTAGTTCTGTGCACTGCTGTGATTGAGAAACGTTTGTTTTCACCTGCTTGTGAAGGCAAAACACATGTTCTTCAGTTATGGTCATTTGAAAACTTTCTCTCACTGTTTTTCTTCTCTGTATGTCCACTATAGTTAGTATTGCCTATATGGAAATGAAGCTGCTTTTGTTGGTCTGTGTAGCTTCGTATCAAAGCAGCGCATATATCCAGTGTCCTGCATGACATAACATCACTGTAGTGATCCCTGCAATATATGCCGGTGGAAAAAAGACATATTTTTACATATAATGCATTTGTAATCAGTCAGTTTAAAGGAATAGTTCACCCAAAAATGAAAATCTGCTGACGATTTACTCATTCTCAGACCATCCAAGATGTAGATTAGTTTGTTTCTTCATCAGAGCCGATTAATTAAATTATAATTATTACATCAGTTTTTCACCAATGGATCCTCTGCAGTGAATGGGTGCCATCAGAATGAGAGTCCAAACAGCTGATAAAAACATCACAATAATCCACAAGTAATCCACACCACTCCAGTCCATCAATTAATGTCTTGTGAAGTGAAAAGCTTCGTGTTTGTAATAAACAAATCCATCAAGACTCATTTCAGGCTAAAATACCAGTCCTCTAGCCATAAAATTGCTTTCTCCAGTATATATATATATTTTTAAATCATCTTGTCTAAATCATGAGAGAAATATGCACGAATCAAGCATAATTTACAAGCAATAACGGTCGAAAACAGGTCCAAATATGTTAGTAGATTTTGATGTGAGACGAGGACAGGGAATGGACGTTTTTACTAGAGTAAGTGTTTTTATGGATTATGTATGAATTTTACCATACATATTTGTAAAATACTATGTATATGTTTAAAATGCATAGCTGAAATATGTATTTTAGCTGGAAGCAATGGTTTGAAGTTAAAACGTCTAAAATGGATTTGTTTCTAACAATAATGCAACTTTCCGCTTGACAAGCCGTTAATTGATGGACTGGAGACGTGTCGATTACTTATGGATTATTGTGAGGTTTTTATCAGCTGTTTGGACTCCAAATTTCTCCAAATCTGTTCTGATGAAAAAACAAACTCATCCACATCTTAGATGGCCTGAGGGTGAGTACATTTTCAGCAAATTTGTCTTTGTGGGAAAACGATTCCTTTAACCACAAATGTGTAAATACTCTAATTAGGTGTATCAGACTGAGTATTGAAACTGGGTGTCTTGCGATTTTGGTCTCACTACAATGGAAGCCTCCTGCTCTATTTTATTTTCTTCTGACACATTAAACAGGCTGTAGTAGGCAGCACAGGAACTCATATTCATACATGCTTCAGACCCTCTGTAGTCAAGTACACCCACTCTATAGTAAAACAACATGGTCTAGACACAAATATAGAAGCTGACGCTTTTAAAATATCCACCTTGAATTACCTCTGTGTTTTTACAAAATGCTGTCATAGCTAACATACTGTAAGTTTGCAATAAATTTTTGGGCATCATGGAGTCAGTAAAATTTATACAGAGTTTGTCATTTGATAAGAATATACTTTTAATTTAAATATATAGCGAGGTCCAAAATCTGATGTAATACTGAAGTTCAAAAAAGTCAGTCATGACATCATGCCACTCTTTGTACAGACTCACAGATGTTCTTCTTCCACTGAAGCTCAAAATGCTCTTTGGATCATTTTCAAATCATGCTGGAGAGCATGATCATCAGGTTTTACACAAGCTTATGAAGTTCCTCAAGAGCTGCTGCCATTAAAGCAGAAGAGAGACCAAATACTGACATTCTAAATAAGACATTCATGTTAATTTTTCTGAGTAGCTTTTCACTCAAATTGTGATGCTGATAATATTGTTTGTACTGTAATGTATCAAATCAGAAAACGCAAAATTGAAAAATTCCACTTGTGGTTTTCAGGCATATGATCCGCTGTGACAGTCACATCTGAAGACACACCTCTTCTGCGAACATTCATGACCACAAGCAGAGGCACACACAAAATATATTGTTCTGTTTTTCTGTATTTATCTAGCGTAGCGTTAGTTCTGGCAGGTCACGTTAGTCAAGCTCGCATCAGCTGACTCTCAGCTGATCCCCATCAACCTATACGACACCTATCTAAGTATTCAAATATAAGGTCCTGCAGTAGTATCAACAGTTTTCGCATTGCTCAATAGCTAATTACCCTCCTCCATCCCCAACTCCTCCTCTGTCAGTCAGGATTCAGCCATTCTCCTTTGAATCAGACTAATTCTAAAATTTGTACATAACATTATTGAACTTTAACGATATCTGCAATACATTTATGTTGGTTCTGTTCTGTTTACCCTGGGGGGGGTTATCGCTGCTCTCTCTGCTCTCATCCATGCTAGGCTGCATGGATGCGCAGGGAGTTCTTGCCCAGAACGGAACCATACCGCCAGTCCAAACTGTATGCTAATTATCTTTGACGATAGTGGTCCTGACAGAACTTAATTTTACATCTGCTTTTTTTGCATACATTATAAATAAACTGCTTGTGAAGTTTCTCAGTAAAGTACTGGATAAAAATGTCTGCAAGATGAATGAATATAAACTTTTCTTTGGTTAACAGTTCTTGTACTTGCAGTGATGGAGTACTTGGAGTTGTCTTGCAGGTTTCGAGAGAAAACAGTTTCTCAGACTCTCTGAGTGCTCTCTGCTCATTTAGTTTAGGTGCCAGAAAGACTTGTTTAGGTGCTCCAAAAACAAAAAGATGTGGTGAATTATTCAAGGATGTTGCATTGCTAAATAATTGATCCGTTTGATTATTCGGCCCTGCAGTACTTTCAGACAAACTACATAAAAACCAAACCGTTTAACTGCAGTTAAAGGGATCGTCCACCAATGAAAGGAAAATTCTGTTCATTTACTCCCTTATGACATTCCAACCTGAATGACTTTCTTTCTTCAGTGGAACACAAAAGAAGATATTTGAAGAACATTGGAAACAAAAACATTGGAGCCCATTGACTTCCAATGTATTAGGTTCGTGTTGTAAAAACATGAGAGCCGTACTCTCCTATACCTGCCATGTTTAAATCAGAAAGTTAATTTGTACATTTATGCAAATGCCTATGGTTCTCTGGAGTCTTTTATGTGAAATACTGAAGTGTTGTGACATTTATATGTGGTTTTGAGGTGTAGCTGAACAGCATGAAGTGTTGAGTGGCACTTATGTAGGGAGGCATGCCTGTTACTGCAGTTTAAGGCCCCCGAGTGATTGTTAAATATATATGAGGCTATTTCTGGAAGGGAGTGTTGAGAACTGTAAGTCTGCACAATACTGTGAGCAGCTAAAGGTCAGTGAACAATATGGTGCATGTGGCCTCACGTCTTACAAAACCAGTGGAGGTTGTTTCAGCAGTGACTCAGAGCTGGATTCTTCGGCCTCTGGATCATAGTGAGAATCCACTGATGATACTGAGTAATTTGCTTGTGATAATTAAATCAGTCCTCCACATGGCTTAATGCAGCCAGAGACAGTGCTGCAGATATAGGACCGTGAGATATAGAGGGAGAATGTGGGTTTGTGAATGCAGACGATTATGCATTGAACTGACTGTCTGGTATTCAGTGTTTTACTTGATTTGAATTTGTATCATGCTTCCTTCTCATGTTTTAATAGTATGCACTCTGCTATCACTTTGAAGAAGGTTAAAGGGATAGTTCATCCAAAAATGAAGATTCTATCATTATTTACTCTCCGTTTTTTTGCTTTGAACCTGTATGACTTTCTTTTTCCATGGAAGTGAATGGATACCAACAGAATGAGAATCCAAACAGCCACACAATTCCAGTAAAGCGAAAAGTGCCTGTCTGTAAGAAACAAATCCATCATTAAGATGTTTTTAACTTCAAACCATTGCTTCCAACCTAAATACGAGTTCTTTATCTATTATATTGTTTTCTCCAGTGAAAAAATTGTCTCGACTGAATCAGGAGAGAAAAACAGGGGATGCGTTATTATGGATTATGAACTCATATTTTGGCCGGAAGCAACCATCTAAAGTCATAACGTCTTAATGATGGATTTGTTTTTTACAAACATGCAGCTTTTCACTTCACAAGACATTAATTGATGGACTGGATTAGTGTGGATTACTTGTGGATTACTGTAATGTTTTCATCAGCTGTATGGAGTCTCATTCTGATGGCACCCACTCTGGACAGGACTTTTCATTTTCAGGTGAACTGTCACTTTAAGCACGACACACATGTTGCAAGCTCACTTCATAGATTGCAGTTGGTCACTTTGAAGTGTTTACTTTCCCCTGCAAAGACCCTGTTGTGCTGTTGAGGCATGCTGAGCAAACATGGGCAGCGGCAGAAGCTCCGCCCACTACTGAAACGGAGCCGGTCCTGGCCACTGCTGCCCTGATACATGATCAGAGAGTCAGCTGCAAAGGGTATTCCTGTGTGCGTGTTTGTTTTTTAATGTTGGATGAAATGGTTCGAGGTGACAGACTGTCACATGTCACAGTGTCAGTCTGCACTCAGAAACGTAATGGTCGCGAGCAGCTCAGGAGTATGCAGTCTGATGGGTGACTGCGGAGTATTTCCGTCTGATGAGAAGGGATGCTGAATGTAAGGCCTGCTGCACAGACCATCGACCCTCCCCCATCTCCTATAAAGACAACATGACATAGAATGCATTTAATTTCGGTAATGTGAGTGAGACAGATTGTACATCTGGAAGTAATGAAGGGTGGGACTTGAATTTATCCAGCAGCTTATCGTTGGATTGCTATTGGATGGTCATGATATTATTAGTGCTCGCATAACTATTACTATTGCTCATACTTGCGATTAGGTATTTGAACAACCCCCTAACTCTAAGTATTATCAGCACAAAACTATTACCATGCATGTCGATTTTTGTAGTTTTTTTAACACTTTTTTTGTTAATGCTTGTAGATCTAATCGAATCCGCGTCCAACTCGCAATGCATTGTGGGCAATACTTTTGGAATTAATTTAACATACTAGGATTTAGGGGTGTGCACAAATAGTCGAATATTCGAATATTCGATCTGTAATTAATATACGAAAAATAAAAACACTATTAAAAAATGTTACTACAAGTTGCTTTGCTGGCCATAAGTGCAGGGAATCCATGATAAATCCTAAGCGCGCAAATTAAAAGTCAGCTATAACTAAATGCACTGAGTTGTGCTGAGGAGCGTGTTAACAAGTTGATTGTACTAGTTGAATGCTTTTGTTATATATACTGTATATAACAAAAAAACTAATTTTTTTTTTCAACAAAAAACTTTGAGATATAACATAACGTTGTTGTAGAACATTGTTGTGTACAATGTCTAATCATAAGCTTGTTCAGAAATGGTGACAAAAACCTAGCCTAAATATTCAAATACAATATTTTTGAAAAATGCCCATTTCTAATAGGATTTGGGACACACTAAGGAGCCGTTCACACAGAACACTTTTTTTCATTCGGATTCGCTACTTTTCTATTGTTTTTCTATGTAAACACGCTAGACGGATGTGTGATCTTTTTCAGCATCTTGCACATGAGCACTGCGTTGTTAAGACACAATGTCGAGTTAAAGGTAGGGTAGGCGATTCCGGAGAGGCTAGCAATAGCAAGCTAGCTTTGAAAGCATAAGATCCCACCCTCCCAACAAATCACTCTCCAAAGCCACGCCTCCTCCAAAACACATGAACACATGACAAGCAAACCAGAGGCTTGGCGCTGGTGGAGGGATGAATGCAATGCTGTCAGATTACCTTGTGTCTCATTCTCTGCATTTTTTTTATCAAACCATTCCTGAGCGCTGCATCTCGCATTTTTAGACGCAAGGACATGTTCTGTGTGATGGGCCCCTAAATCTGTTTTCAAATATTTAGGATGAATAGTATGCGAATTGGGACTCAGTATCAGGTTTCTGCATAGCTATTACCCGCAACACCCCAGCATTATGGCATAGAGTTATGGTAGATTATAAAACTTTTTTCCTTTGGGATTGACAGTGAATTGTGCACAGTAAGACCAGGATTACATATTAGGAAAGAAAAAGAATTCTGATTTCATATTGAAGCATTTCAGAACTTCTTTCTGCTGAAGTATGGTTAATTGTCATACCGGCTTGTCCTTCATAAGAAGACGAAGCATGGGCTCAGCGTGCCGCTCTACTGTTGGTTATGTCATTCTGGCAGCAGTGTGCAGTAGCAGCACAGTCAGCTGGCTTTCTCTGCTCCTAGATGATGGGCTTTATTTTTAGACTCCTAATCGGTTTCAAAAGTTGTCCAGAATCATCCACCAAGCTTGAGCAACTCCCCTGCTGTTGTCAGCTTCATAATTGGTGTGCTATAAAAAGATTGAAAAAAAAGTCTGAGTCTGCACTTGCACTGATTGACAGACTGTAGATGAGCTGGAGTTACACAACAGAACATACACCCAGAGAAAGATCATATTGTTCTTAGGTTGGTCTTTTGTAGCGCTGGAGAATGAGATAATGGATTTCTCAACTGTTTTATCTAATAAATTACTACTACTAATGTATTTTTGCGGATTTTGTAATAGGGCTAGGCGATATGGCCAAAAAAAAATCACGATAAAATTTGACATATCAGTCGATATCGATAATTATCACGATACATTTTAAATCTTTATTTCTTTCCAGTTTAAAGGCAGTTTTTTGCGTGTGGAAGTTGAAGAAACCAGACCATTAATTGTGGTTTTAAACTACTCTTTATTGTCAGAACATAGCAAACACTTCACATTTTTGAATTCTTTACACTTTTCCAGTAATTTTTCTTAATAGAAAAATTTATTTCTTAGTTTATGCATGTTCAGAGTGATGTTGTTTCAAATCATGAAATAGGTTTGTGTTGACTGACTTTTATGATGCGTATCTTCAGCACAGCTTGCAGTGCAGGCTGCAATATTAATAATAAAAAAATTTTGTCTCTTAGAAATGCACATTTGACAGTAGCTTGAGCTGACAGTAGTATTAGCTTGAGTAGCTTGGCTGCAGATTGTTCACAAACGCCATAGCTTAATCACAGAAAAATACTGTAATTATTTTCAATTACTCCTTTAATACATTTAATACATGTCTACAATAATAATATAATACAATTTTATATGAATATCCCACATTTATGCCACAATAGCATGGTACAGTTAGTGTTGCTACAGTAAACCCATGGTAAATGATGGTGATTTGTAGATTGAAAAGTCTCGTTGCGCAGTTTTTCTCCTTATTGTCAGCGCTGTTTCATCTGGCTTTAAACTAGTTTAAATCGATTATCGTTATCAATTTATCACCCAGCCCTATATTGTAAATATGCTTTCTCATATTCCATCCACAGAGACCTCATCCATCCAGCCTGAAACATAGCATTGGCTGAACATTTTCTGTTTGGCCAACCAACTGTAAAACAGCGCATTCTGTTTACGTTTTTGAATTTTTTTGGTAATTCTAGTGGTGCAGAAATTACAAGCTTCGCCATGAATTATTTTGTTTCTATTAAAAGTACTTAAAAAAATATTGGAGATGTTCACTCTTGCCATTTTATTTCAAACGTAATTAAAATAAATGTTATTCAATGTACAGTACAGTACAATGTAAAGTCACAAATCTATCCCCTCCTCTTACAAAAAGGTTTTTTTTAATAGTGTGACTATTGTTCCTCTAAACTAGAGGAACAATTGACATACTGTAATAAAGGGATAGTTCACCCAAAAATGTAAATTACTCATCCTCAAGTTGTTTCAACCCTGTATTAATTTCTTTCTTCGGTTGAACATAAAAGAAGAAATTTTAAAGAATGTTAGCAACTGAACATTCGAAGGATAGCCACTGACTTCCATACTATGGAAATAGAATGGAAGACAATGGCTACCATCAACTGATTGATTTTTGTGAATCATGATCGCACTGATTGTGCACACTTCCCATGTGTGTATCTTTTTAATCATGACCATTGACTTGCACAGTGAAATAGTTACACAATGCTACAGTTTAAAGTCCAACTGTCAGTCTTTCCATGTTTGGGAGTAAAGGGGGAATTCCTTTCAGGCTGATTTGTTGAGACTGAGCAGATCCTCTCAGCACACTGCTGGTAGTGTACAAGAGGAAAGGAGAAGTCAGCTTGGCATGGGCGGAAATAACATTGTTGGCTGCTTTATGGTATGTGTGCAACTGGGGGAGCTTAAATGCTGTGAGCAGAGTGGCCGCTTGTGTGTACGAGAACTGTGGGTCCAAAAAGATTGTGGGGAGCGAGACCGAAAGAGAGGGAGAGAGAGAGAGCGAAGCCTTCCTGAAAGCCAGGATGTTCAGTCTTTAGGAAGGAAGTGACTACTGTTTCAAACACACAAATAAATGAAGTCATCCATCACTGTGTTTCCTAATCCACTCATTAAACCACTTCCTTCTGGCCCAGGGCTCTTTAATCAAACCCTGTTACCCCAAATAAACACAAACACATGCAAGACTTGAGTACCTGCACACAACACAGTGTCCATCTGTACTGCTTGAACCAACAAGCAATTTGCAATACTTAACTGTTTTCCATTTGGCCAATTGGTGCTGAATTTTTATGAATTCATTCATATGTTTTTGTGTGACCTGCCAATTAGGGTTTATGTGTGGACCTTCATGCTTACTTTTTTTCTAAAAATTGTATGTTTCTGTTTGATTCACATTGTACAAATTCATATTAATTCACCTCATAAAATAGTTATGTTTTTCTCATAAGATCGGCTTGGCTTGAACTCTCCTCTTTACATGAGTCTGAAGTGCTTTCTAGAGGAATTGTTCTCATGAAGGATTCACACGGCTCACCCGTATGTTCCAAACCTCTGTGAAACACGAAATAAGCGATTTTGCTGAAAGTCCAAGCTGCTCTTTTCTATCTTTTCCATACAATGAAAATGAATGCAGACTGGGACTGCTGATCTTTAAAAAACAAAAAAAGCACCATAAAAGTGGTCATTATATATTGTGATACACAGCTTTTTGTGAGAAGCAGACCAATTTTTAGGGCCCAAGCCCATAGGGGGCGCAGAATGTCCTAAAATGTTGTGGTCCATATATCATACATACATGCGTTTTTACATATGAAACTATGTAAACATATAAGATCTCATTGACCTGAACAACTTTCAAAGTGCAACTCATATGCTCCACCCAACAGGAATTTGGCTATTCAGGGATTTGCGGAAAAAAGCATGACATTTGGTATTTGAGTTTGATATTCTAATCCTAGAGTTTATCCAATTGCCACCAAACTCGGTCAACATGATCTCAAGATATTGAGAATGCTAAATTGCGAATGGATTTTTGATATCTTGAATGGTTTGGCCATGGCGAGGCAATAAATATATGGTGAAAAAAAAAAACTGAAACAAGAAGTTTGCTATAACTTTAGCATGCATTGACAGAACTTCAGCAGTTTGTTTGTTGATGGAGGCTGATCAAAGTTATAGCGCCACCAACTGACAACAGGAAGTGTGTCATTTTCAATATGCTTTGAAAGCATCATCTTATATTTACCCGATTTGATTTAAGTGAGGGGTCCAAGATGATTTTTTTTAGCCCTATTCCTCACTCTGGAGATGTAAAGATCTTGGAGACTGGGCACCAATAATCCTCTCAGCAGTCCTGACTGTCCGTTGTAGTCTCTTGATGTCTGATTTGGTAGCTGAACCAAACCAGACAGTTATGGATGAAAATATCATAACTTTTCATATTCATAAGTTTCATATTCATCAGGATAATATCAAGACAAGTCAGATGTAAAACTGTGAAAGGATTACTGATATCTTAAAAAGTGTTGCCATGGCAACACATCTAACTTTAAAACTCTTCTTTGGTGTTTTTGAGGCTCTTAACATGCTTAGAATTTCATGAAACTCGACACACACATCAGAGTTATCAGCCGTTAGACATTGGCAGTGGCAGGTCATCCAATCAGATAGATTTCTCCAAAAACAATCGTATCTGGCTTGGCAGGGTTTTCTATATTAGGCTCAAATGGTGGAAAATCTCAGAGAGGAAGTTTCCATTTGGTCTGCTGGTGGTGAGGGTCTGTCCTGAGTGGCTTGAGATGTGGAAACAGAAGGCTTGCTGAAAAATGCACAATATGCAGTTCAGCAGTTCACCACCCCAATACACACACTCACACATTCAGCATCTAAACTCTTACCCACTCTAACTGTTGCTCTATCCATTACTACACAACCTGCCATGCATGACTAGCACTCATTCAACCAGTTATTGTATTCTGTTGTGGTGTGAACAGATCATACAAATCATAAAAGGAAAATAAAGCCCCTATAAAAGACTTTCGTGTCTCAGTGAGAGAAAACTCAACAGTCAGTCTGTTTTTGCATGTTATCCTATGTCTTGAATTCCCTATTTTAAATACTGCACCTGCACTAGTTTAAGCAACACTTTAGTTTTCTGTAAATACCAGTCGTAGTTTCAAATGTTTCAGATGGATAATGTCTTAAAGGGGTCATATGATGCAATTTAAATTTTTCCTTTCTCTTTGGTGTTACAAGCTCTTGGTGCATAAAGAAGATCTGTAAAGTTGCAAAGACTAAAGTCTCAAATCCAAAGAGATACTCTTTATAAAAGTTAAGAGTCAGCCACGCCTACCTAAAACGGCTCGTTCTAACACGCCCCCACATACCTACGTCACTATCTGGGAAGATTTGCATAACGCCGCCCAAATGTTCATGCAAAGAAAGAAGGCGTAACTTTTATTCTCGCTGTAGTATTGTTGCCACCGCCGCCATGTCGTGAAGGCGCTATGTACTTCATTGTGAAAGCGAAACTACTTTGTTTGGCCTTCCAAAAGAGGACGATATCGCTTCGTCATGCCTAGAGCTAATCCGTGCTGGTCGCTGAGGAAATACTTCAACTTCGCGCTGTCGATCGCCGGATCGGCTTTCACCGTGGACGAAGCGGAGTCCAGCCCGGGGTCGTCACATGTGGTTGCCGCGGGCATCACAATATGGTAAGGGACGTAACATTTCCGTCACACGCTTGAGGAATTCGGACAATCACAACGCACTGGATAGCTGGAAAATCAGAGCACACCTCGCTTTTTCAGACCGATGAGCTTTGTAAAAATCGACACGTTTCAGAAAGGTGGGGCATAGAGGAGAAACAATAATGTACAGTATGTGGAAAATAATGTGTTTTTTTAACCTTAAACCGCATAAACACATTTCATTACACCAAATACACAAAATAATGTTCTTTTTAGCAGCATCATATGACCCCTTTAAAACAGGAAGTTTTAGCTCGTGGCAGGCTTTTGCCTGGGGTAACACACGGGCAGGAAGCTAATCAGGAACAATGTAACCTCAAGATGAAAGCCAAGATTTTCTTTCTCTTGATCTAATCGGACAGTCAAAACAAATCACTACATGGCTACATAAAGAGCTTGGATTTTAAAGAAAAACATTGAGTGACACCACATGTGGTTCAGCCAGGAAGAGAGAACGCTAAAATGCAGATTTTGTCCCATTAGCACAAGCTGTCTTGAAATGCAAGTTTTGTTCAGACAAGCGTTCCTCAAAAGTATGTTTGACATCTCGATGTGATACTATTCACTTGCTTTGTAACTTTCATAACTAGTGATCTTTTTGAAGCTTTTGAGAGGGGCAATTTCCTTTTTTATGTGGAAGCATAAATCTGAATGAATACCTTTAAAGAGGTCTCATATCCTTTGGATGACAGCCATGTGTAGAATTCAGTCTATGGTATCCCTCCTCAAGGATATCCTTCCCATGACCTGCCAAACACATTAGAGGATATTAAAAAATCCTTCATAAAATACCCTAATTAATAACTTTGTGTGATGTGGATGGGTCAGGATCTGGGCTGCTGACTGAAAGGCTGTATTTTCAAACCTCACATGAGCTATGTCTATCAAACTCTCAGCACTGTGACTTTGAACAGGGCACCTAAAAAGATTGTTCAAAAATGAAATTTCATTCAAGATTAAATTTGAATCCGTTCTTCACACAAGACTATCGCATGGCTTCAAAAGACAAAAGACTTCAGTGCATGAGTCATGTGGACCACAACTTCCACTGGTCCCTATCCACTTTTATTGAATGGAAAAGAGCGGCATGGACATTTTGATAAATCACTTCACATTTAAGTTCTGTATGTTATGTAACATTAGGTAATGCAGTAACTAACATGAAATAACAATGAAAAATACAGTTACAGCATTGATTGTTGTTAATTTATAGACACACTACCTTTAAAAAGTTTAGGGTTAGTAAGATTTTTAAATGTTTTTGAAAGAAGTCTCTTATGCTCACCAAAGTTGCATTTATTTGATCAAAAATACAGCAAAAACAGTAATATTGTGAAATATTATTACAATTTAAAATAATTGTTTTCTCTTTCAATATATATTTTAATTATTCCTGTGATGCAAAGCTGAATTTTCAGTATCATTACTCCAGTCTTAAGTGTCCCATGATCCTTCAGAAATCATTCTAATATGCAGATTTGCTGCTCAAGAAAAAATCCTATTATTATCAATGTTGAAAACAGTTATGCTGCTTAATATTTTTGATTAGTATTGGAAACTGTGATACATATTGTTCAGGATTCTTTGATCAAAAGATCATTCTTTGATCAGAAAGATCAAAAGAAATCCAAATATAATATATATAAAATATCATTTTTTGTAAAATTATTTACTGTCACTTTTGATCAATTTAATCCATCCTTGTTGAATAAAAATATTAATTTCTTTTAAAAAAGTGACCTCAGACTTTTAAATGGTATTTTTTTTTTTTACTTTTTAAGTTGTGTGAATTAAAAAGGATAAAGTGTTACAGATAACTCTTTTTGCATTCCACAGAAATACAAACATATGTTTGAAGTGAAAGTGAACAGATGACACAAATTTTTATTTTTGAGTGTGAACTTACTCTAAAGTTCTGTCCTTGTAAAAATCGCTTTGGTTAGAATTGTCAATAGAATATAACTGTATACAAAAATAACGATAAATATCTCATCACATCTACATTATGCATTGAACACAGCTGCCCTGTGTCTTACACACATGCTGATAGTTTAGGGAGTGTTGCAAAACACACAGCTGGCCTTGTGTGGTTCTTCCCATGGTTCTCCTGGGGATTTCTGACATGTGCAGCCTTGTGACGGATGCCACAGTGTCCATGCATGCACAGGCTAGAGAAACAGCTTGAAGTCTAGCCCCAAAACATGCTTCTGTGATTGACAGGTGCTATAATGTTTAAGATGTGACAGTAAAGCTGAAGGCAATTAATTGCTGGCGATGTAACTTCAGTGCTCTTTGAAACTAACCTTAGGCATCTGCAACATAAGCCCAGGCTGTGCCACATGCTACATATGAGCTTTTCAGGAAGCACTGCTGTAGGGGTTCGAGTCAAATGACAGGGGTGTAGAAGATAATCACCGCAATCCCAAAATGTGCAGACCCGAGGCTGATGGCTCTCATGCAGTCAGTAATCAGCCTGTCCTTTGATTTAGTAGCCAGATTAATAAGATGATCATGGATACTGATACAGACATTAAACAGTCACGGTGGTCTGTTCCGGCTCAAGGGTTGACGGGAAGCTTTCATGTGTGTCCCCTCAGGCCTCTCCAGCGGTCTATCACACAGCACAACTGCGTCTTCTCATTTCTGACTCCTGTGTCAAACATAATCGTTGCCTTTCAGAATTAGCCAATTTGGGTTCTGACATGCTTGAATGTCAGGATTAGATTTCTGTAATGCGTCTGTTTTCGGATATTGAACCTGACAGGTGGATCCTATCTGTGGTGGGGCTGGACAATATATATCAAATCGTTTTTTAAATATTTGCGATAAGTTCGTTGACTTTTTTTTTTTATAAAAAAAAAAAAATCACCATCAATTCTCTAAATGCATTTTATTGATCTTTTTATGAACGATTCGTCGATACTTTTTTTTTTTTTTTGACCTTGTAAATTTTAATCAAAATATCAACTTGATCTTCAGTTGAAACATGACATGTGCCTTCTCTCTGGTGACGTATGCCATACTGCTCCAATCATTTAGTCTGCTTAATCCACTGACCCTTTCTTACAAACAACTCTCATTCAGATGTGCTTTCACATCTCAAAATCCAATCAACAACCAATGGATGCAAACAAAACCCTGCACCGCCTTAATCGATAATGTACATTGTATGTCCATATTTAAAACTTTATAAACCATAATCTCTCGCTTCTACTAACTGTCGTACGCGCATTCACCAGAGAGTGGTCTTCCAGTGTATGACGTAGGCATAGCGTAAGCTTAGGTAAGAAGTGATGAGCGCGGAAGCACAGAGAGAGCAAAACAAAACACCAGTCATGAATTAGAACTACAAAACGAGGATTTATTAGTGTGAGAGGAACGTAATTGATTGTTGGTTGAACATCATTTCATTAGAAGTTGTCATAACTCAAAAAGACTGATGCAAACTGTTCAGTTCATGAGACTGATTATATTTTGACCGATATCGCCCAGTCCTCGCCTGTGGTGGAAAACCATTGGCATTGCCCGACAGGGGTGTCCTCAAAGCTGCGGCTTTGCTCCTGTCTGCTCTGTAATCTCACAGTCATCACACGCCACGGCACACATACTGAAAGGCCAATGATGTTATCAGTCCGCATTCCTCTTCAGCGGGCAGAAACTTTCTCATGGACAAGGAGAGTGTTTAACTTTCCACCATGAGCTACAGATGCAGGGCTTCTTTCTTGCATGGTGCCACTGATGAGTGACTAATTTGATAAGTTTTAAGTTTAAACTTTCAAGTTGGGTTCTGCTAGATTCAAGGTTTATGAACTTCAGTGTGCCTCTGTGTTTCTGTGATTTATATTTTTCACAGAGGCTTTCATCATCACCCATCATGGGAGCTTAAAAGAGTGGTGTGCTGTGTTAAACCTGTTTTGTTAAGTGTAACCAAGAACAGATTTGGAGGCCTTCCCGAGGGGTGAATATATATCCCAGAATGACTGCTTTTGCCTCCATGTCACTCCCTAGACAGAGCGAGGGTTTTCTGAATAAAAAATGGGTTGCAGAAGAATATTGTCTTTTCCTCTGATTTATGAGTTTGAAGTCTGAATTGAATGTGATGAGATATGTGAAAGAATACAAAGACATTAAACTTGTCTTTCTGTTGTTTTGTCTTCGCTGGCTGCATGCAAAAGCAAAAACACAGCTGGACCATTGTAGTCATGTATAATTGACTCAATAATAATGAATGTGAATAGGAGTTATTACTCAGTCGAAAAGACCCACAAACTGACAAGTTACTGTATGATTCAGTCTTACTCATGAATTACTTGTTAAGTCCATCAGAGCAGTTATTGATTTAACATCTGACTCATTGATGACTGGATGTTTACTCTATATGACAATGTGTAGTTGAAGATACATACAAGTGTTTAAAAAATTAACAACAACAAAACATTTTAATAAATTATAATCAGTATTTTTGTTTTATTTACTATGTAGTTAGGAACATATTTCTGCAAATTCGACAGAATTATGTTTAATTTTGTCTATATTTGCTTAATTTTATTTTTTATAACAATCAGGAGTCATTTTCTGCGTCATTTATAAATTTATATTTTAAAATTATATATTTTGCAGTCCATTTATTTTGCAGTTCATTCGTGGTGCACTGCAAATGATTCACTTTCCATTTACATTTGGCAGATGCTTTTATCCAAAGTGACTTTGCTTTCATTGCACACACACACACACACACACATATATATATATATATATATAAAATAGCATGAAGACCTGACCTGAACTCGACTCAAAAACACACAAACAGTCTCAGGTTGGGTGGCAGATCTCTACTCTGTAGACATACAGGCTGCACTGAACTGACATATTGACAAGCAGTATTCAGTGAATGGAGAAAAGCAGAAAGAGTGTCTGTTTAGTGCTCTTCAGCTGCTGGTCGCATACTGCAGCGATCTGGAAAACACTCTGCTCAGGCTGTGTGGGAATATGCAGCGGGAAGACACAATAATGATGGCCTCTCACAAAATTCCTTCTTCGCCACAAAACAGCACTTTTAATGAGAGGGTAGTGTAAAGTCAGTGGCTTTTTGCTTAATCTATTGACAATAAACTTTTCCATCCCCAAAGTACAAATGTTTATTAGTCAGTTAAGTGGAGCTGAGTATGTTGAGTGAATGCAAACATATGAGAAAACTGCTCTTTATTTACATTTTATGGTTTCCTCCTTAGCAGCAGGAGGGTTTATTAAATTTGGGGGCGTTCAGACATCTTGTGGTGATTTTAGACTGCCATCTGGTGGCTTAGCAAGTACTTTTAATTAGACATTTGGTGTGTTCAGAATAGCATACTAATATATTGTGCATAGTATGCAGCGATATGTGTACTGGATTTCTAACCAACAAACATGTTTGTATGCAAAAGTGGTTTTATAAATGTATAGCATATATTAATATATGGAAGTTTATTTCAAATTGTAATATTTCACAGTATTATAGATTTGAATGTATTTTGATTAATAATAAACTTCTTTCAAAATTATCTAGTGTACAGTATATTATAAATAATTACAATAATTATAAATTTAAATATATAATAATTAAATACAAGTTCCACAATTTAAGCAAACTTGGTGTTACTGAAAAATTAAATGCACTTTTTTATGTGACATGTATAGAAATGTGTTAATAAAAATAGCTGTTGTTGTTGTGGCGCTCATGACAATATTGACAAGAAAAATCCATCAGGAAAAAAAATCCTTATTGATGAGCCCTGAGGCAGTATACAGCATATAGTGTGCAGTATGCAGTGAGCAATGCGCTAGTGTCCCATTCCCTACATTAGTCATGAAACTTATCAGTACAACAAAGCCTCAACTTTGAGGATTACCTGTTTGCATTTAGGATTTAATGGCACACTGTGCAATACTTTTGAGAATTCACCTCTCTCTTCATCTCATTTTCCCTCTCTCTCTGTAGCTGGCAGGTCTAGGGAGAGGCAGGCAGCATGGCTGAACCCAGACGCGACAGCACCAGCAGCCTGCAGCGCAAGAAGCCACCATGGCTAAAACTGGACATTCCCACCGCTCAGGTGTCCGTGGACGAAGCTCCAGCTTTTGTTCAGGTACAAGCACTGTTGTCTACCTCATTTTAATTCTATCTCTCACTTCATACCGACTTTGTAATTCCATTATTTCATACACAGTGTAGCTCTGGTTTCCAATCCTGTCCATGTCTCTCTTTCTGCAGCCCGTGAAGAGACATGGTTTCCATCGCAGCGTCAGTATGCCTGTGGAAACCTCTCATCTCCCCTCTCCTCCACGTGATGTCTTTGACCCCCGTCGAGCTGCTTTCCAGCGTCAGTCTTCAATCACCCAAACCATCAAGAGGTAGGAGAGGCATTACATGTGGCTGCTACTCACATAGACTCTTACAAACCCATCAGGTCTGAGATTCATGTCTTTACCAAAGGTCAAACTCTGTTCCAAAACCTAGTAGGCTGTATAAATAGACACTGTATAGCAAGACTGTTCCAAATGGTGGTACAAGATTTGCAGCATTGCATGTGTCATTTGAGAAGTCCATTACATAATGCAATGAGACAACCTCACTAAAAATATTAATCCAAGATGGTGGATGAAGCAAGAGTAATGTCTCAATATATTTAGTGTTGTGACTGTCAAATGATTAATCGCGATTAATCGCATCCAAAATAAACGTTTGTCTTTACATAGTGTGTACCGTATATATTTATTATGTATATATAAATGCACAAACATACATGTGTATATTTAAGAAAAATATGTTTTAACATGTATATATTTAAGAAAAATATGTTTTGTTTATATGTAATATAAATTATATATGAATATAATTATATATAGAGATGTAAATATTTTTAAAATATATACATGTATGTTTGTGTATTGCGATTAATCGTATAACAGCACTAGTTTAAAATAATAAAAAATGGACTGTTTTACCTAATATTTGTTTGTTTTTATGTTATGCTTTTAGAGTGCCACTGTTTTAGCTTAGCAACGTGCTAACATCAAACTAAAAGCAAATTAAAAACAATTGTAGGCCAACTCACCAAAAGAGTTCTATCCCAGTTCGGATGCTACCTTAAGGTACATTAGCAATAAATCACAAGCAAAAAAGGTCTATTTTCTATTATCACTACAGAGAAGTATGAAGCACAGTTTAAACAAACCAAGCAGCTTTTTGTAACAACGCAGCAATTCGCACGACCAGATTGAATGCATTGCAAAATGTGTAAGGGGAAATCTTTCGTCCTTCGATCACATGTATTCCTATTGAAATGACTGGATTTCGTATGCGAAAATTCGTCGAACAACAGTGAATGTAACCAATTCCTTAGAATATAGCTCACTACATTTTGGAACAAAGCTAAATGACTACACCAGCATTCATTTCATAGCGTTTTAGTCTTGTTGTAGTAGTTTTAATTGGATGGATGCACATTAATGTGGCCCATGATCTTGCATACTTTGTTCTTGATCTTGCATCTGTGAATCGTGTGTGCTTTTGTAGTCGACACTGTGGCACCTTTTTGGTTGCAAGCGAATGTTGCCAGGCTTTTTTATGATTTGTTTGCTGAGATTGTTTTGAGCTGAGATGTAATAGGAATGTGCATGTGATTCCCCGTGCCGGAGGGTTTGAAATTCCTAATTTCATGGCTGATAAACCAAATCTGAAAAGAACCAGTGTCTGTGCGCCTGTTTACATGGTTTCTGTGTGGACGACGCCACTTTTCAGCCTTGTTTTGTGTATTTCTGTGCATCTGTGTGTGTATGTGTGACTAGCACATGTCTCTCCCTCATATGCTACTCATTAACTCTTGCACACGAGTTCACTGATAATAACCCTCCTGCTGGCATACTCTGTTTTTGCTCAATTTGCTAATCTTGCTCTCTGGCTCTTGTTGATCTGTTTTCCAGTTCTTCTCCTTCACTCTTTTCTTTTTATCTCTTTTTCTTCTGCTTCCTTTCTTCGTCCTGTTCTTCCTCTCCTCCCGTCCTCCGTCCTCTCGGGCCGTCCACAGCAGCAGGAGGGTGCACTTTGAGAGGATTAACACTGTGCCCATTAAGGGTCAACGTGCAGGGCGGCATGGTTTCAGAAGGCATCAGTCCCTCTCCAGAACCCTGCTCAGGTACAGCGGAGCGCAGGAGGCCTGGCGGGGGAGCTCTCACACACAACACACACTATGCAGGGGAACATGTTGAAGTGGCACTGTACAATCTCCTGCTCAGTCAGCTTCGGTGTGAGAGTTGTAATAATAGTAGTTGTTGCCATGTAAAACACCATCTATTAACATTTACAGTACATAGTCTCAGGAAAATAAGGCACACAATCTGTCACTAACTAATGTATGCCATTTGTGTACTAATATGTACACTTTAGGTAGTAATGTGTAGCTTTAAGGCACTAATATGCACCGTTTATGGGTAAATAAGGTACCACGGTGTATCTTTTGAAAGGGTATAGCCCCAGTGACAGCCTTTGTATCATTTTTTTGCTGAGCAGCATTTTAATATAATAATATAATATTGATAGTTACAATTTAAAATAGTTATTGTCAGGCCGAAAAAATCTTAAGAAATTGTTAAAAAAGTAATGGAAATTTCTATAGTGGATATGCACTTTCCTGTATGAAAATGCTGTTTGTGAGTGCAGTCCAATCTGCAAAATCTTTTTTAAAAACTCTTATTCAGTAAGTACAAATCACTGGAAAAGTTGTATTTGATTCCAAAGAAAATATTGGCATAGACAGTTTAAGGTTTAAATAAATATATATATACAGTGGGTACGGAAAGTATTCAGAC
>NW_015505402.1:2162984-2164747 GCF_001515645.1 Sinocyclocheilus grahami
GGGGGTCTGAATACTTTCCGTACCCACTGTATATATAAATAATCATGAGTAATTCATAAAATTCAGCTTTGCATCACAGGAACAAATTACATCTTAAAATTTAATGAAATAGAAAACTGTTATTTTAAATTGTAATACTATTTCACCTCTTCTTTAAAAAATAAATAAATCACATTGACCCCAAATTTTTGAACTGCAGTATAAGAAATGTGTATGCTGTGTATTTTTACTGCTTGTTTAAATATTGTTTTTGTTTTTTAGCTTAGCAATAAGCAATGAGACAAACTGAGACTGGTTTGTGACAGTTTTTGTATGTCTTGAGGTTTTTAATCGGGTTTAGGCTTGTAATTAATGGAAATATATGTAAAAGTAATTGAAAGCACACATGGTCCTTCATGTTTGAGTCAGAGCTTAGCATTAGCTAAAAGACAGCACTGGCTGCCACATACAGTACAGCCTTGTTTACTGGTCACTTTCTGGTTTAATTCCTCACAGACCTCCAGCCAGAAACAACCAGAGGTCACCCATTGTGCGCTTTAAGTCTACAGTCTTTCTGTCTTTATAAAACTTTATATACTTCATCACACCACAGTCATATGCTATTGGTAACATTCTCCCTCAATGCATGTTAAATTGGGAATGACTTTGTCTTAATTCACTGAATCTTTTTGGGTTGTTTTTATGTTCACATGGTTGTCATGCCTTTCGTCAGTCTTTTGTTCTTATCACGACATGCTTTCACTGTCTCTGACCGTTATGATTTCAACATGGCTCATTGTTGCCATTTTTCTAATCTGAATTGAGCTCATCACAGAAAACATTCCAATACTTCATACTGCTATATGAGCCCACGGCACATTCATCTTCAGATTTTTTGCGTGGTTTGACACTATTCCCAGACTGGCAGGCTTTATTTGTTTTCTTGCAGATGAAACAGAGTAAGCCGCAATTTGAGTCATGTTTGTTGCCATCTCCAGTGAGTCAGAAAGATGAGATTAGATTGCTCTCTGTGTGATGCTGGTCCAGGTGTTCTAGTGAACAGTGTCCTATTTATAGACTCCCAAATAAGAACTCCGTTTGTTCTGAACTACAATGGAAATCTCAGCCATACTAACCAGTATTATTTTAATATTATTTATATACTATTATAGTATTTATTAGGGCTGTCAAATGGATTAATCGCATCCAAAATAAAAGTTTGTTTACATGATATGTGTGTGTACTGTGTATATTTATATGTATATGTAACCCCTCTCTCCCGGGTCCTCACTGCCACACCTCGTTCTCGCTCTGAGTGGGTCTCCAGCATGGGAGGCGGACGCACTAACAAGGAGGCTAAAGACTGCAGCCTCTAGCGTCAGTTGCTAGTGCGTCTCTTGAGATCAGAGGAGTGAGGTTTACCTGCACAGCACTTACTCGCTGGCCTCCGTTACACTCACCCCCCTAAGCCTCACTCCCATCCGGGTCACGGCACCAATGTAACCCCTCTCTCCCGGGTCCTCACTGCCACACCTCGTTCTCGCTTTGAGTGGGTCTCGAACCCGAGTCTCCGGCATGGGAGTTGGACGCACTAACAAGGAGGCTAAAGATTGCACAGCACTTACTCGCTGGCCTCCGTTACATATATATAAACACACACACATAAATATTTACATGTGTGTATATATATATATATACAGTGGGGCAAAAAAGTATTTAGTCAGCCACCAATTGTGCAAGTTCTCCCACTTAAAAAGATGAGAGAGGCCTGTAATTTCCATCAT
>NW_015505402.1:2165663-2170817 GCF_001515645.1 Sinocyclocheilus grahami
GTCTGTGAGAGCCAGAAATCTTGCTTGTTTGTAGGTGACCAAATACTTATTTTACAGAGGAATTTACCAATTAATTCTTTAAAAATCCTACAATGTGATTTTCTGGATTTTTTTTTCTCATTTTGTCTCTCATAGTTGAGGTATACCTATGATGAAAATTACAGGCCTCTCTCATCTTTTTAAGTGGGAGAACTTGCACAATTGGTGGCTGACTAAATACTTTTTTGCCCCACTGTATATATATGTGTGTGTGAGTGATTATCTATGATTTTTATTATATATAAATGTAAATAAATATATTAGATATATTTCTTAAATTAGTATGTATGTGTGTGCGTTACACTGTAATATACACTGTACACACACATACATATTATGTAAACACCAACTTTTATTTTGGATGCGATTAATCAATTTGTCAGCCTTAGTATTTATTAATATTTTTACAGTCACATATTCAAATGGAGGGAAATACATATATGTATGATTTAAATCATATATCATGCATCATATATGCATACTCCAGTCCTCAGGAGCTTATTATAACACACCACTTAAAAAAACATACTTTGATAACCTTAATTTCTGCCAATATTTTATGTTTATTGATATAAAAAAATGTCAACCACCGCTGTCATGAAACATGAAATAAAACATGACAGAATGATTCTGACACATATTTTTTTTATTTGATTAATCCTGCACTAATGCAGATTGTTAAAGAGAGGGTGAAAAGTAATACTTTTTAAGCATAATTAGGATCATTTCCATGAAACTGGCTGTTTCATGGTCAGTAAAAAAATATTTATGGCTGGTAAATTTTCTCAAGTCACTGGCCTTCGGCAGGTGTGGTAAAATGTTCGTTTTAGGCCCTGACTATAGATAGCATTGTGGTGATGAATTCTGTATCTCAACACCACTCCTATGCTTCAGAAAATATCCAAATCTATTTATGGATTCATGACAGTAACAACAACTCTAGTAACTATGATATTTTGCCAGAAACTATGGTTACCATGGTGCATTTTTGTAGTGGACCACCACAGAGTATGTACTGTTTTGTTTTTGTACGGCATTATTTCCTAAAATGGGATTATTTTTGTGGGTGAGGCTGCAATTTGCTGGACTATCTGTGTTTTTATTTTACACTGGTTGAAATCGATTTATCTGTTTGACTAAAACACGAGTCATAGTTGAACTTTAAAAACATGTCAGCTATTTGACATTATGAAGCAGATGTTTCCCTAGTTTTTTTTTTTTAATGGCACAGCCAAGCAGCTGTGCAGACGGGTCGGACACCAGCCTAGTGTTTCTCAGTGTGTATTTGTGCTTGGTTTCATTTTTTACTCTGAAGCATGCCTGGGCATGTCCCGTCTCTATTTTCTTAGAAGTTTGTTACAGTTACCTCACTTAAATTTCCTTGATCTCATTTGTACACAATCGGGAGGAGATGGTGTGACACACATTTGTGGAAACTACCACAGCGTCCAGATATTGTGCAAGAACATGCTATAGCACACAGCTGCAGGGAAACACGAGAGAGTCAGGGATCGCATGTGATCTGTGAATGAGTGAGCTCAAGCTGAACAAGGGTTGTGTCGATCGCTCTCAGGGGCACGGCGGACTGGTTCGGGGTCAGTAAGGAAGGCGACGCCACGCAGAAATGGCAGAGGAAGAGCCTGCGACACTGCAGCCTGCGCTACGGCAAGCTGAAACCTCAGGTGATCCGTGAGATGGAGCTGCCCAGCCAGGACAACATCTCCCTGACCAGCACAGAAACCCCTCCGCCTCTATACGTGCCCTCATCTCAGCATGGCATGCAGAAGGTACAGTACCAGAAGTTGTCACTGGAATAGTTTAAGTGCACCTGCTCCTCTTTTTAACGATGCTCTCTTTGTTCAGATTGTGGACCCGTTGGCACGAGGGCGTGCGTTTCGCATGGTGGAGGAGGTAGATGGCTACAGTGTGCCTCAAACTCCCATCACCCCCGGCGGTGCGTCCCTCTGGTCCTTCAACAGCTCACGCTCAGGCCTAAACCGCATCCCACGCAGACGCAAGCGTGAGTCTGTGGCCAAGATGAGCTTCAGGGCGGCGGCAGCTCTGGTCAAGGTGAGCATCATCAGACGTGACAGATATGGGATTTCAGGATTTCAGTTGACTTTGTACATTTGGAATCATTTTGGTACTTTTCTGGAAATAACAGAGCAGTATTTGGTCTAAATAATGTCTCACATGACCAGATGTCAAGTCATTTGTATAGCGCTTTTCACAATACACATGGTTTCAGATGAGCTTTGCAGAAAATCATGATGTTAATGTCTGTAACATCTTAATGTTTTCATACCTTCTTAGCCATTTAGCAGATTAGAGCTGGGCGATAATATAGTTTACATTTTGGGATGATACAAGCAATCAAGCAGTTTAGATTTGCTATATAGTGTGTATCGCCCTGTGAGTATATCCTACTTTATATTAAAAAAAAAGTATGCAGAGATGTAATGTTTTGTTACTTAAAATGATATAATAATAGGCCTTAGGATAATGCCATCTTTCATTTTTGACAATGGTTTGTACTGTTGTTTAACAACACACTGATTGTTCAGTTGACAAAGCATCTTTCTGAAAAAGCTCTCATTAGACCAGTGCCGAATGCCGATCATAGACTTCTGGGGACCCTACGCGAAACTGTGTCGGCGGTGGAGTGGGGGTATGAGTGGTTATGAATGAATGAATGAAATGCATTTGTCCGTGTTTCACTCTGTCTTGAATCGCGCCCGCAGAGAGCCTTTTAGAAACAGTGTCTCTTCTGCGTCTCTGTACGCTTTCAACTCTTTTTTTTAGTCTCGAGCAAGACTGTACGACATGCACATTACACGATTTGACAGATTTTTATGTAGAAAGGGTGACAGCGCACCGCATTAAAATAAATTATCATTCATATTTTCATAACCGCTGGCCAAATTCAAAAACAAAATTAAATCATCTTTGAGAGCATGGGGACCCCCTGGTGTTTCGGGGGCCCAACGCAGCTTGCATATTTTGCGTATAGGGAGGATCTGCTCTACATTAGACAAATACTCCATAACACAGTTTTAAAAGTTGAGTTGTGAAAATTACCTGATCTACTATCTTTATACGTGACATTGTAAAGACTGTAAGTCTATCCCTCACAGCCTCATTAAAATTCAATTAGGCCTGTCAAGATAACAACTTTTTGTTGTGCGATATATTGCCCCAGAAATGATTGCGATAAGCGATATTATTGTAATTTTAAAGACCATTTTATGCCACTGAATATATATAACCATAATGTAACAGCATAATAATGCAAGAAGGCCTACACACTTATTTTGCATTAAACATTATTTTGGGATAATTTCCTGAACAAATGCACAGATTCTCCACAGACCTACATTAGAACAGAGCAGAAGCTTGTCTGATAATGTCGAATGAGAACAGCTGCTAAGTATGATTGTTAAGTAACATTTGTAAGGTGGGGCTTAGCGAAGGGGTCATCTGAGGTTGCCTGAGTTCATGAGGACACGTTAGATAAATCAAATGTGCACATTCAATCTTAAAAATTGCCAGTAACATGAAGCAAAATATACAGGCCAAAGGTCTCACAACACAGTCTCTTTATTCACCATCTTTGATGTACATTTTAGTGATTTATTCTTAGTAAATAGTGTATGGTATTTATAGCAAGTACTTTTTATACCGCTTAGTATGCTGATAAAGTGTCTGTTTGTCTGTATTTTAAGGGTCGTTCGCTGCGTGAAGGCACGCTAAGACGAGCTCACAGGCGCAGCTTCACACCTGCTAGCTTTATTGAGGAAGATGTTGTGGACTTTCCAGATGAACTCGACACATCGTTCTTCGCCAGGGTAAGCAAACTCCACCAAACACATCACATATACATTTGCTTTTGGGAGACTTTTTCAGCATGTGTGTGTTTACTGTGTGTCTGGCCTCAGGACGTCCTGATGCAGGAGGAGATGTCCACCTTTCACGATGAGGTGTTTGAGTCTCCATCAGACTCCACCATGAAGGATGTGGACAGCAAACAGCTGGATGAGTCGGAGCTAACAGGCAGCGCGCTGGACAAAAGCGAGTTGGAGAGGAGTCACTTAATGCTGTGAGATTCACAACACATTTACATGATGCCATATTTCCACCCACAATGATTGTGTTGGGATATCAAAACATATTTTACAGTAGATAATTATTAGCTGCAGAGGTATTTCAGAAACTGTATTTTCATTCTCAGTTTGAAATATCAGTTATGATACAATTTAATTGTAGAAATATTTTAAATTGATCATTCAAAATAGTCATTACATATTTTAATATTAATGTTTTCATAATTAATATGTAATATTTTTTAAATGTCATTTAAATAATATTTAAATATAATAACAAAATTATTGTCCAAACTTTTACAAGCTAGAAGGAGGAGAGAATAAGATCTTAAAATGGAAAACTATTAATTAATTGGGCTCCGATATTATTCTAGGACTATAAATATGCTGTTCTTCAAACAGGCCTCTAGAACGCGGCTGGCGAAAGGTTAAAGAGGGAATGCAGGCGCCCCCTAAAGTCCGACTGAGGCAGGAGGTTGTGAGTGTGAACGGTCAGCGCAGAGGCCAACGGATAGCTGTGCCAGTCAAAAAGCTCTTCGCAAGAGAAAAAAGACCGTATGGATTGGGCATGGTGGGAAAGCTGACCAATCGAACATATCGCAAACGCATCGACAGCTACGTGAAACAGCAGATAGAGGACATGGATAATCGCAGGTATGAGAACTGAGTTCAGTTCAGATTCTTCTATTAGACTTTTAGAGATGCGTATAATATGAGGTGGTTTCTATTTTGTTTCTCAGGCCTTTCTTTACATATTGGATAACGTTCGTTCACATACTCATCACCATTTTGGCAGTGTGTATTTATGGCATTGCACCAGTGGGCTTCTCCCAGCATGAAACCGTCGATTCTGTGAGTCCTGCTAAGTTTTCAAAAGGTCCAGCATGTTTGATGCTCTGTTCCTGTTTCTGACCATCTGGTGTTTGTCAACACATTTCCCCCCCCCCCCCCCCCCACAAAGGCCCAAAAAAAAAAAAGGGTTTTTGAAAAAGCAAAATTTTTTCCACAAGAGACA
>NW_015505402.1:2170938-2195298 GCF_001515645.1 Sinocyclocheilus grahami
CCCCACACACAAAGGTCCTAAGAAATAAAGGCGTTTATGAAAATGTCAAATTCGTTCAGCAAGAGAACTTTTGGATTGGACCAAGTTCGGTGAGTCACTACTTTCTAAAATCAATGTGCAGGAGCTTAAGTTATAATTTAAAGGGGACACCGGATTCCCATTTTCCACAAGTTGCTATGATTCTTTAGGGTCTTCATGAAATGTCTGCAACATACTTTGGTTAAAATTCCTCAGTAGTCATGTAAAACAACACCTTTTTACCTTGTCAAAATTAACAGCTCTGTTCACAGCGACCTGTTTGAGTGTATGTCTCTTTAAATGGTAATGAGCTACTGCTCACCCCGCCCCTCTCTTCCATTTTTTGTGTGGCGCCTTACCATCAAAAAATAAATGAATCCACTGCATCCTCAGTGGCTCTGATGTCGGGAGAAAATGAAGCCCAACTGTTTTCAACATTGATAATTATAATAAATGTTTCTCGAGCAGCAAATCAGCATACCAGAATGATTTCTGAAGGATCATGTGACTCTGAAGACTGGAGTAATGATGCTGAAAATTCAGCTTTGAGACCACAGGAATAAATTACTTTTTAAAATATATTCCTATCAGAAAATAGTGATATTACATTGTAATAATATTTCACAATATTCAAATTTTTTCTGTATTTTTGATCAAATAAATAAATTTTTAAAAATCTTACCAACCCAATCTTTTGAATGGTGGCCTATGCCTCTTCAGATGGGGCTTTATTTCTCAAAAGTGAAACTCTGATTATGTTGAAACATGTTTCATTTTCCTACTGAATTCATTAAACATGAACAACTGTATAAAACCCTATCATAAGACAAGTCATCGTCGTTGTCCTCTTCTCATCAGGAGGCCTTGATTCATCTGGGAGCCAAATTCTCACCTTGTATGCGACAGGATCACCAGGTACACAAACTGATAAAAAAAAAGCGTGAATTGGAGCGAAATTCAGCTTGCTGTGTGCGCAATGACCGCTCTGGCTGTCTGCAGACCTCAGAGGAGGAATGCTCTGTAAGCATTCTACTATCAAGGTTATACGTTTGTTCACCTGACTGAGAAGCTGTCAGGTCAGTGACAACTTTCTATTTCTATTTCAGAGCACTTTGGCTGTGTGGGTGAAATGGCCTCAGCATCCCAGCACTCCTCAGCTGGAGGGGAAGAACCGGGAGTATGGCTCTGTGTGTCATCAGGACCCCAGGTGAGGGAATACGACATCAATCGATACTTCAGTTCACTATTTTCAGAGAGACATTTCAAACATAAAATCGTACTGCGTTTTTGGCAGGACATGTATAGAGCCGGCTTCAGTATCTCCTCATGAGTGGCCTGATGATATCACCAAATGGCCGGTAAGTATTACAGCAAATATACTGTAGTATATATGAAAGAACTATGGAATTAGATGTGGCAGTGCCACAGTACTTTGTTGTAAGAGTTGGTTAGTTATACATTTTCCTGACATATGTACTACAGATCTGCACCAAATATAATTCTGGGAACCACACTAATCTGCCTCATATCGACTGTACTATCACCGGCCGGCCCTGTTGCATCGGCACTAAAGGGAGGTGAGGACAACTGCTACTACTGACTCTCACATTGCATTCTCAACACTGGAACATTTTACATGCACTTATGAATAATTTACCACCATCATGTAATCTATAAAAAAGTAACTGTAATCTGATTATGAGCATTTTCGAATGGAATGTGATCTAATTACAAGTACTTCATTTTTGGAATCTGATTACGTAATCCAGATTACATGTATGTGGGTTTTTGAAATGTCTTGTGTGTTGCTTTGCAGGTGTGAAATCACGTCGAGGGAGTACTGTGACTTCATGAAAGGATACTTCCATGAGGAGGCAACCCTCTGCTCCCAAGTAAGAAGACTGAACCAGCGAAGCACAGAAAAATGTCTAAGATGTGCTATAAGTGATATTAAAGCACATTTATTCATTACTGTACTTATGTAAGATGCAATGAAAGCAGATGAGATGCAAATACTGCTAAAAATGTATTGCACACCTTGTTATTATATGATATGGGTCATGATAATCTGAGCTGATAAATCAATCTTGCATGATTGTCAAAGCAAATGAATTTGTTTGCCAGGTCTTTATGAAAGTACATTACTATTCAAAAGTTTGGGGTCGGTAAGATTTATGAATGTTTTTGAATGAAGTCTTTTATGCTCACTATGGGTGATTTCTTTCATTAAAACACAGTAAAAAAAAAAAAGAAAGGTCATTCTTTTCAACAGTCATTACTCCAGTCTTCAGTGTCACATGATCCTTCAGAAATCATTCTAATATGCTGATTTACTGCTCACGAAACATTATTTATTTATTTGTTTATTTTTGGAAACTGTGCTACATTTTATTCAGGATTCTTTGATGAAACGGATAAAAAGAACAGTATTTATTTGAAATAGAAATCTTTTGTAACATTATAAATGTCTTAACTGTCACGTTTGATCATTTATTTATTTGTTTATTTTTGGAAACTGTGCTACATTTTATTCAGGATTCTTTGATGAAACGGATAAAAAGAATCTTTTGTAACATTATAAATGTCTTAACTGTCACGTTTGATCAGTTTAATGCATCCTTGCTGAATAAAAGCAAGCAATATTAACTTCCTTCCAAAAAAAAAAAATCGTACTGACCCCAAACTTTAAATCTACCTTCTGCTTAGTGTAATCTGTAATCACCATGAAGGTTGCCTTGCTAATCCGTTGTCATCTGAAAGGGCACACCGTGATTTGCCTGTGATTTATGCGTGTGCCAGCTTCAGGGCTTTAACTTAAGACTTAGTGCTAAAAGTGTGTTAAATGTCTGAAGCTTAAAAATGCTATTTCATTTATTATTGGTACAATTTCAGGATGTTTCAATTTTAGATGTTTTGTAATCTAAAGAAACCCCCTACTCTGTCCCTGTCAGGTGCACTGTATGGATGATGTTTGTGGTCTCCTTCCTTTCCTGAACCCTGAGGTCCCAGATCAGTTCTACCGCCTCTGGCTCTCACTGTTTCTGCATGCTGGGTGAGTGCCCCTTAAGCCCTGTTCACATCAAAAACAAAATGAGGAGGCAAATCTCACTGCAGACGAATGCTCTGTTTACACCTGGAGTAAAACAACAACAAAAAAGTGAAACATTGTAGACGGAAGACAAAAATGAAATGAGAAGGCAAAATATCACAGACAGTGTGTGGTCATGGACTGGTCACACCAACAGCGAAACTATGCAAACAAAAGGTCCGTTCAGATCAAGAACAAAACAAAAGCAAATGACCGGTCTATTCAAGCCAACAGCAAAACAAAAGGTAAAAACTGTCAAACAAAATGTCTATTCACGCCACCAGAGAAATAAACATTCACAAATCCACAGCATTCATTCCCACCTAGGGCAAAGCTAAACATTGCAGACAAAAGTGAAACGAAAAAGCACAATATCACAGTGTGATCATGGACTGGTCAAACCAAAAGCCAAACTAAAAACTTCATCTAGGCAAACGAAATGACACCAACAGCTAAATGAAAAATGCAAAAATGGCAAATAAAGCATCTATTTACACTAGGAGTAAAACAAAAATTCACAAATACTCATCATTCATTCCTAGAGCAAAACAACAAAGTAAAACATTGCAAACGAAGATGAAATTGAGACAAAAAAGCTCAATATCACAGACAACGTGGTCACACCAAAAGCTAAACAAAAAAGAGAAACTATGCTAATGAAAGGTCTGTTTAGATCAAGAACAATATGAAAGACAAATGACAGGTCTATTCAAACCCAGAGCAAAATGAAAAGGCAAAAATTTGCAAACAAAATGTCTGTTCACACCATCAGAGAAACAAAAATTTACAAATGCACATCATTCATACCTAGGACACTGCAGACAAAATGTCTGTTTACCCCAGACCAAAACAGTGAAACACTGCAGACAGGGCAAAACTGAAATGAAAATATCACAGACAACATGGTCACAGACTCATCACACCAAAACAAACAAAAAAAAAAGTTCAACTATTCAAACGAAAGGTCTGTTCAGACCAAGAACAAAACGACAAGCAGAAAATCACCTATTACAGGTTTATTCACACCAATAGCTAAATGAAAAGGCAAAAATTGACAAACCCACACCATTTAGTCAGACCTCGGGTGAAGCAAAAAAGCGAAACATTGCAGATATTCACGCCAAGACCATTGCTTCACTTTAATGCAGCATATCCAATCATGCATATTTCACTCGCCCATGCAACAATACAGATATTGGTATATAATAATGCACGTCTCCTCGAGAGTTTCAGAAGATATTAAATAATGTCTGCCTTAAACTGCTCAGACTGCCAAATTACTAGTCTGCAGTGACAATTCAAAGATATTATGAACTCAATTTCTCATCAAAATCGTTTCAGACCAAATTGTTAGAGCTATGCAGTCAATATTCCTTTTACAGCTCTACTCTCACTCTTACTTTGTCAACAATTGCCTCAGGAGTTTCAGTTTTTTTTCTCTCTCTCTCTCTCTATTCTATTTGATAGTTCATACTCAAACGAAACAAAGAAATCTTCTGAGCTATGAAACAATAACCCATAAGCTATAAAAATTCCTTTGTGTTTTAATTACGCACACATGCTGGAATGCTCTACCCATAAGCACCATATCCCATACTGCACTGTTTATCTCAGATGCTTCAAAGGCTGACACAAGATTATCTGCTTTAAGAAACAGCTGACACTTGGAGAAGATGCTGCTATTTAGTATGGTGTGATCTGTAGTAGTAATCAAAGAGAGTGCTTCACTGAGCTGCACTTTGGCTCTTTGCCTTCCTTAAGAAGGCTCAGTAGATTAACGCTTCTGCACGTGCCTCTGTCCCACACCTTGATCATCACACTCTCAAACGTCCTTGAACCTGCTGAAGTTGGATTGTTGTGGTTACTGTTGCATATTTGTTCGTGTTTGGTGGCCATTGCACAATGCATTTTATAATAACAGCATTTGTGGAGACTCTTGTTGTGACATGCCTTTGCCACATTTTTATGAGACAACTGACAGAAGTGTAATTATGACACAGGCGGTGGTTTGTTTGGACATCATTGGCATCATATGTTGTATGAAGGGAATGTTTATGACCGCTGTAGCCATGTCAGAACGTTGTGGTGTGTTGGGAATGAAAAATATGCATTCAAATCCATAAAGATGTCATAGCAGCTAATAAACAACATGCTTGAAAAGTTCTCTCTGTTCCCATCTGTTAAAAACAGGATTCTGCATTGCCTGGTGTCGGTATGTTTTCAGATGACAATTCTTCGAGACCTGGAGAAGTTGGCTGGATGGCTACGAATATCTATCATCTATATCCTGAGTGGCATCACAGGAAACCTGGCTAGTGCCATCTTCCTCCCCTACAGAGCTGAGGTGAGCCCGCTTGACCCATCTTGCCTCTTTTGCGCCGATAGGGTGCCACAACCGGCCCCTAAAACCTGCTGGTCTAGAACTAGAAATCGCTAACATTAGACAGACGGAAAACTAGGTTGCTCACTTTAATCAGTGAAGCTATCTAAACCCCAAATGCTCAATGTGGTGATGTGACACACGTGGATTTGATGGATATCCTGTGTACTTTGGGTTGCACAGTGGCTACAACTGCTTTATTTTTCATCTGTTTAAATACTAATAGTAAAAAATGCTATTTATACATACAGTCATTTGAATCCACTTTCTTTGAATAGAATTAAATTGAAAATTTTTCAAAAATGGCATAAAGGTTTTTCAAAGCCATATGAATAAACGGTGTACTCGTGTTTTTTAAACTGGATTTTTGAATGATTTTTCCTTTTCTTTATCATGGGCGTCATTCTTTGTCATTGACCCACACGCACTGTAAAAAACAAAGATTATTTACAAGAAAATACTATCTCAGCTTTTCTACTTCACAATTTCACGCTTAATTCAATGAGTTACTTGTTGTTTCAATGTAATTATTTCTGAAATTTACAAAAAAAAATATTGTTTCTACAATCCACCAATTTTTTATATATTTTTTGTCAGTGTGACAGTTGTTTGGGAGCTGTTTGATGTCATTGTTTAGGAGCATCGGCTATGACATGATTTCCCAAAATTTTTGTCAGCCAAACTATTAAAATATTATAAAATATTTTCTTGAAGCGCACTCTGAGATTTTAAGTTATTATTTAAATAATTTAACAACACATTCACATTTACAGTTCTTTAAAAAAATAGTGTAGAAACCATTTTCACTTAAAAATTGCTAGTAAATTTCACAAATAATTACAATGAAATGGCAAGTAACACAGTAAAATTAAAAATACATTTGTGTTGGTCACATGACATGGTAAAAGAAAAAATATTCCATATTTGTATTGTTTTTATTTTAGACTTATTTTAAATAATAATTTATTTTGTACATTTTTATAACTGAATTATTAGCTTGTCGTCAACTCCCTCATGATCCACCAGGGGTTTGTGAACCTGAGTTTAAGATAACCCTGGGCTAAGAGAACCAGCACCATGTTGGTGGAAAAGGGGTATTTTACTCTTGTATCTCTGGCACTGAGCTTGTGCCTCTTTTGCTGTCTCCATGTCACTCTAGGTGGGTCCGGCTGGCTCTCAGTTCGGTATCCTGGCCTGTCTGTTTGTGGAGCTGATTCAGAGCTGGCAGATTCTGGCTCAGCCGTGGCGGGCCTTCACTAAGCTACTGTGCGTGGTGCTCTTTCTGTTCGCCTTTGGCCTGCTGCCCTGGATCGATAACTTCGCCCACATCTGCGGATTCATCTCGGGCTTCTTCCTCTCTTTCGCCTTCCTGCCATACATCAGCTTCGGCCGCCTGGACATGTACCGCAAGCGCTGCCAGATCATCATCTTCCTGGTGGTGTTCGTGGGCCTGTTCGCGGGACTCGTGGTGCTTTTCTACGTGTATCCCATCAAGTGTGAGTGGTGCGAGCTGCTCACCTGCATTCCTTTCACCGACAAGTTCTGTGAGAAGTACGACCTCAATGCGCACCTCCATTGAGGGCGAGGCGGGGCTTCGGGGACAGAGGAATTCGATTGGTCATTGATCTGCATCTGCCAGTCCCCAGCTGTCAGTGTTCATCCAGTTGCACTTCGTCTCGCCCCAAATGAAGCCCTTTCTGTGAACTTGGACATTATGCTTGTGTTGTTGTTGTTTTTTTTACTCAAGTGTAAGTTGGATCTCCAACTCTTGACCATGATTTTAGGACTCTTGAGATTGAAGAACGCTTTTTAACGTACTCTAAAGTTTTATGTAGTCTATTGATAAGGGTGTCTGATAATCATACAAAAACAGGGTCACCCTCACCCGAAAACTTACTTTACACTACAGTCTCAGAAGGCAGTGTCATCATAAAAGCACTGGTACACCAAAAGGAGAACACGTCTTCAATTTGATTGTTGTACTTTTTTATGTTTTAGCATGTCAGGGGTAGGTTTGTCTTTGTTTAGTCGACCTCAGAATCCAGGGACGAAAAAACTCTGTACCTTTGGTGCCTTTATAAATGTACCTACTACTGCCATATTTTCGTGACACGTTGAGCACTCAAATGATATTCTTTTATTTGTGTGTTACTTCTAATGGAGTAATGGTTGATTATGAAAGGGTAGTGTTTTAGCTACCCAATTTACTCACTTGTTACAGAATACAGCTAAAAACAACCTGCACCTCTGAAGTGTGTCTGTTTTTCTTGTCTACTAGACCTTAAACTAGTATTAAACTATGGAAGCCCATTTCCACCTCAGAGTAAAATAAATAAATAAATAAAACGGTAACTTTCTCGTAAGTGAGATGTTAATTGTGATATTGTTTCTCGTAATTGCAATGTTAGAACTTGCAATGTGACAATTTTCTCATAATTGCAACTATCTCAATATCTCACAATTGTGACTTTATTTCCCATAGTTGAGACTTCATCTCACAATGTGACTATTTTTCATAATTGCGACGGTACATCTCGCAGTAAGAGTATATCGCGATGTGAATTTTCTCACTTTTTTTATAACTCTGAGGCAGAAACAGACTTCTATACTAAACCAGTCTGACCAGTTTTGTAACTAAATTTAAGATGGTACGAAGGATAATAAATTGTATCCATAAACCCAAAGAAATGCTGGTAACACTTTACAATAAGGTTCCATTTGTTAACATTAGTTTACATGAACTACAGTAACAATGAGAAATTCTTCTAAAGCGTTAATCAATCTTTGTGAATGTTAATTTCAACAATTACTAATACATGATTCAAATCAAAAGTTTTAACTGTCAATATTATGGACATGAGCTAAAAATTAACGTTAACTAATGGGACTTTATTGTAAAGTGTTACTGAAATGCATAGAAAATACAAAAATATAGCTTTGTTATTAGATTTTTTTATTGATTAGATATGCATGATAGTGACTAATGCCACAGAGAACGTTTATGGACATTCTAATTAAAGTTTACATCAGTTCATACACTGTATACATATTTCGCATTTCCAAAACACATTATCACAAATGCAGTAATATATTAGGAATTCTACAACAATTTATTTAACATTTCCAAGGGATGGAAAGTTATAAAAAAAAAAAAATAAGATTTTTTTTCTCAAATGTTCAATTACATTTTTTTATTTTTCTGACCTAATGTTTTGAATGTTTGAATTTTTTTCTATCAAAATAATGTTATTAATGTTAAATGTTAAAAAAATGAAAGAAAATTATTTTTGACTGATCAAATTAAAAGTTTTTGATGAATATGGTGATTTTTTTCCCCAAAAAATAAAAAAATCTCTTTATTAATTGTTAAAAGCAACCACTGTGTTTTGACCAGTAAAGTGTGCAGTGTATCTTGGGCAGTACAAGAGAAAAAAAAATGCTGTAAACAACCAACATCTTTAGCCTTCATATACCCAAATGTAACTGCTTCGATCTCTGTAAATGAGTGCATAGGTAAGTCTCTGGTTCCTTGCTCAGGTGGTAGTAGGGCTTTAAGCCTGTGACTGCCAAGAGCCATCCAGAATCTACACATGGTGTCCTGAATCAGGATTTCATGAGCTAAAGAAACTAACATCCGCTGTTTCGTCGTGCATAAGCCAGGCCTCCAAGCTGATACTCCATCTCTGTGAAGGCCAAAGCCGCCACAGTGATGGCCGAGGGACCCTTCTCCTTAAAGCCAGCTTTCTGGTAGAAGGGCACCAGGAACTCCTCACAGACCAGCAGGGCTCGGCGGAGACCGGGAAGACAGCGCAGGTACTGCAGATAGCGCCAAAGCAAGATAGAGCCTTTGCCCTGCTGCCGACAGTGGCGGTGCACAGACAACACATGGATGTGAACTGTGGGAGAGTCTGGGACGTGTGTGGTCATGGCCTCCTGGATCAGATGGTCAAAAGAGGGTTAGAATGTGAACTTACGGTGATATTCTTGATCTACATGATAACAGGTTTCTTTAATAAAGAACCATGTTTCTCACCCGTTTTAATTTATCTTTGTCCCAGCCAGATCCAATGACGAAAGCCACCAGCTGGCCCTCTTCAAACCATCCCATCGAGAGCTCAGGACACTGGCCCAGGAAACTAAGCACCTCATCAAGGGTGAGTGGACATTCACCAGAAACAGAGATAAACGCTGCAGAGGGAAAAATACAGGGATGAGTCAACCCTGTTATACCAATGCAAACAAGAGCTTATCGGCGGATTCTCAGGTTTATCACAGATCAGATCTGCATGTTGACTAGAGTCTTCTAGAACTTGGGAAGTTCTTAAAGAGTTTAGTTTTTTTAACAGGTATGAATTATCAACTCCCCTTAACTGAAAGAAAAGCAATCACAATTATAAAACATGGTGTAAATTACCATTTGTCTTATTTTAGTCTTATTTTATTATTTATGGTATTCTATGGGGCACCAGATGTAAAATGAACTTAAACCATTTTTTCTTTTCAAATTAATTTTGCATTATTGATATGACATACACTACCTTTCAATCAAAAGTCGGAATAATTTTCAAAAACATTTATGAAAGAAGTCTCTTATGCTCACCAAGGCCGCATTTATTTAATAATAAAAAATAATAATATCATGACTTACTTTAAACTTATTTTATTTTCAATTAAAAATTGAAATTGCAAAATACTATTACAATTTAATATAAGTGTTTTCTATTTGGATATATTTTAAAATTGTATTTATTTCCATGATAGCAAAGCTGAATTTTCAGCATCATTTCTCCAGTCTTCAGTGTCACATGATCCTTCAGAAGTCATTCTAATATGCTGATTTGCTGCTCAAGAAACAGTTATTATTATTATCAATGTTGAAAACAGTTGTGCTATATGATATCATTTTTCAAGCTTCTTTGATGAAAAGAAAGTTCAAAATTACAGCATTTATTTAAAATACAAATCTTTTGTAATATTATGTCTTTACTGCATTTAATTCATCCTTTCTGAATTAAAGTATTATTTTCATACATTTTAAATTATTTTATAATATAAAAAAAAAAAAAATACTGACCCCAAACTTTTGAAAGGTGGTGTACTTCAGTACATACAAATTGCCAAAACTTTACAGAAATTGAAATAAAAATAAATAAGGTAGATAGCTAAATAAGTATTTACGTTGTCAACCTGTTGCCCACAAATCTGACCTAAACCCAACCATCAGATTTCCTAGAGAAATGCCTTCAGCGAGGGATCAAGTGTGTTAGAGCTGCTTAAACTACATTCAGCATCTGCTGACACACTCAGGACAACTAAAACTAGATGTGTTTTTATCTAAAAACATTTTTCACATTATTGACACTCACTGCACAATAGTTAGGTACTTCTGGCTCTGTATTTTGGTAAATCTATTTGCAGCACCCCAATATAACCCCACCGTCTGTGCAAAACATCTTACCTTCTCTCTCTATCTCAAACACACTAATGGCGTCCTGTGGGGTGAGATTCCGGAACTCGCTAGCAGGTAACGTGTGTCGTCGCTGCCGTCGAGAACTGGCCACGCTCAGCGGCGTCTTCAGAAAGAATGGCTTCAGGAAGGGTGAGCTGACGACCTGCGGTGCCATCATCTGACACACACACACTTCTGACTGCTGGAGGACAGTGCTGTCTGAAATACCTCTTCAGCTCTTAGTTTTCTCTCACTTCAAAGTTTGCGGACACTGCTGGCTTTCCCTCAGTGGATTTGTTCGGTGGCTCTCTTCTGCGGTCTGATGTGTTTGAATCCTAACACTCTACCCCGTCGCTGTCACCTCTCCTCCTCTTTAACCCTCCCCCTCGTCCCTCTCTTTGTCCCGGCCCGCCCAGATCTGCTAAAGTGTCCCGTCTTTAGAGGGATAGTACTGTGCGCACGTGCCAGGTGAAGCTGCAGCAATTTCCTAAAAGTCTCTGTGCTAATAGCCTACTCACAGCGCAGCTCCTAACGCTCACCCAGAAACTGTTTGTACAGCTAAAGAAAGCTTTGTAGTGTTTACGCCAGCCCTGGTAGCCCTGTTACGTATTTGGTGTTACCAAATTCAGCAAGCTGGTACTTAGTAAGAGAATAAGGACACTGAGAACTACATACCAATATGCCATTTTGAGATTGTCAGCATCGGCTGAAAAATAAGCCCACTGGGTCAATTAACAGAAGTGGCGTATAAATCTCATTGTATAAATTTCACTCAATGGTGTAACATTTCCAAAATCATTGGGTTTTCATCAATTTGTCAATACATATTGCACATTACACTACCATTCAACTGCATTTATATTTAATCAAAATACAGATTTAACTAGTATGAATTATTAACTACCCTTAACTGAAATAAAAGTAATCACAACTAGCAAAGTACAAAGTATTTACAAATTACAAAGTAGCATATAAGTAACCCATTTGTTGCCTATCCAGATGAGTGTTTTTACAGTATTTTATTGGACACCAATTGTAAAAAATAAATAAATGAATAAAAAATAGTACTGTAAATAAATACCCAACTTTTTCAGACTAGCCTAAACAATATTTTTTTTTAAAGTCAAATTAATTGATTTGGTATGACATACACTAAAGTTCAAACGTTTGGAATCAGTCATTTTTAATGTTTTTTGAAAGATATCTTATGCTCACCAAGGCTGTGTTTATTTGATCAAAATCACAATAAATCAATAATATTGTGAAATATAATTACATTTTTAAATAACTTTTTTCTACTTAATATATAAATTAATTTGTGATGGTAAAACTGATTTGTAAAACATTTCGTATTATTATCAATGTTGAAAACATTTGAGCTGCTTATGATGCACTTTTGATTCATAAAAGTATACATTTCTTTAAAAGAATATTACTGACCCCAGGCGTTTGAACAGTGCTGTGCATGTTTTGATATTTATTCATATTAATAATTTAAAATGTATCAATATTAATATTTTTTCACATCACAAAAGGGTTAGACACCTAAAGTTTAATTAGGTGTCTAACCCTTTTGTGATGTGAAAAAATATTAATATTGATACATTTTGTTTTTAATAACATGGTTTACATTTACCTAAACATCCGCTCAACTTGCCACATCAAGTGTGATTCTGTATATAGTCTCTATATAGATTTATGGATAGTATATTTTCTAGCCAAATAGTGTGTCATTTTATTGGTTTATTTTCAGTGTTGGTTAGTTGTTGTGTAACCCAGCCTTCTGTTTAAACGAGCAAGAAAATTAGACGTATATGTGTTTTTGTCCTTTATTTACTCAGCATTTCTAAAGTACATCACATTGTGTTTCATGTTTTAATTACTCTGAAATCATCACCAGTGTTCATTTTGCTTAATTTATCAATTTCATTATGCAAAGGATATCATTCAGATGTTCATTGTTTATTTTGAATACTGCTTGCTTCATTTATTGATTGCATTTATTTGAACATCCTTTGTTTTTGTACAGTCCCATTTTTATATAGTTTAAAGATCATTTTACAACCTATTTAGTGATAAAATTATTCCCTTGGAGAAGAATGTATTACCTTTAGCATATAGTATAGTCCAGTCAGTGATAGATTAGTAATTATTTGATAACACAGCATGAGGCTTAAACATTTACATGTTTTTTTTACACTCTGCTGTTCATTATTGTCCAATGACTCTTCCTTTTCAAAAATACACAGTTTAAGGAGCTTTCAGACTTCCCAGTATTGTGCTTAAGGTGTTAATGCCATCTGACAAACTAAATATATCTAGTCTACTGACTTACTGTTCAATAACCGGCTGAAGCCTGATGAATCCAGCTCTTTACCTTCCAATACATCAGACTCAATGAGAGGAAGCTCTGGGTTAATGCTGGACCTCATCTGAGGAGGAGCTACTTCAATTTAAGATGACTTGACCTTTAAACGACCCCTCCGAGTAATTCCAATCATCAGCTGAACTACTATTTAGTGTAGAATCTATATTGGCATCCTTATATTTTACAAGTCCTGTAATACAAGACAGTCTTTTAATAGTAGGCTATTTTAAGTAGGCCTAATCATCACTTGATACATACTAACATTTGATCATTTAGATCAATCGTGTTTCACAGAAGTTGAGATTATCTTAGAGAGATAATAAATCGCTTGTTGACCTGTAAAATATAGGCTAAAAGCTATTAGGAGGCAAATGGATGAGTCATTCAGGGCCAACACAAGCTGACTCACTCAAACACTGTGGCATTATAGTCTTCTGTTTGAGCCATCAGAAGTGTTTATAACTGTGTTTGACTCATTATTTCTGTGGTCCTCCACTAACATGCTCAGACAATGACCATGGAGTCTGTGGTTTATTTTATGACTTAATAACTTACCTGCTTTTTAAAGCACCAGTGTCGTCGCCAGTGTTGGGGGTAACTCATTACAAGTAATGCGAGTTACGTAATCAGATTACTTTTTTCAAGTAACTAGTAAAGTAACGCATTACTTTTTTAATTTACAAGAAAATATCGGAGTTACTTTTTTTATAATTGTTTTACGTGTATTCATGCCCCACCTGAGCTGCATTAAACAGTCTGCGTTAAATAGCCTACTTCTAAAGGTAATGCCATTACAGACGCAGCTTCTGTGCCACCTCTGCCATGCAAGCATGGACTTAATAATTTAATTAGTTACTTCTGATGTAATTGCATTAAATACTGTAGAGTACTATAGAACAATTCTGTATAAAACAATAGCCTAGTGTATTTAAAATCAAAATATAGCATCTAATGTTAAAATGTACGTACGTACATGTAAGAATATAAATGTAAGAATAATTTATGCGATTTTATATTATACATCTGAAAGAATAAAAAGAACAGCTTCATGTCTATTCAACTGGTCAAGGTTGATATAGGATTTAGAAAGTAATTAGTAATAAGTACTTCAATACTATTTAGAGAGAGTAATTAGTGCAGTAATCTAATCACATGGGTGAAGATGTAATTAGTATCTATTAATAATTTTTTAGAGCAACTTACCCAACACTGCTATAATGTTATATTATTCTAATTAAACATGTATATTAAAGAATCTGCCATAGAAGATGATGCATAAATTAGGTTAAAAAAAATAACCCCAAAAAATGTATAATCAATTTTTGTGCATCTGTAAATAAGTACTAAAGGTTTAAATATCTAAATAAATAAATCAAGGGAAGAAAATGAAGTAATTTTTAATAAAGTAAATGTTTCAGGAAGTGTCTGGAAGGGTACTGAAGTGCACTTTAGTATCAGTACACAGTAGTAAAGCACTGCACAACAGAAGTATATGCTAGTGCAGGGTAATAATAGTAAAACACTCTCAAGTGCAGTAGAATTATTTTTCTAAATTACAGTTGCTTTGAAGTACATTTTATTTTCAGTGCCACTGACCAAAGTATATCAGAAGTACATGCAAAAATAGCGTATTAGAAGTGACAAAATCACACATTTTGCTTAAGTGCTGCTAAAATAAGTCAAAAAACACTCCAAGGTTTAACTTCTTACATTTAGGATATAACACTCATGTCATTTATATACAACAGTTTTTCCATAATGATACATTAGGTACACACCGATGTATGAAATATTATCTCTTAAAGTATATTGCTTTCATAAATAGTATTCATTTTGAAAGTACACTTTAAATGCACTTCTCACAAGTGAGGAACAAGAAGGCACAGTGGAATATTTAATTGAAATGGCACATTATTTGAGGAAATAAATATGCATATTCCAGAGCAGTGATAAAGCTTACATCAATATTATCATGCAGAGCTGTTATTTTACCAAGTACTTTAAAATCAACTTCCACTTTCATGGAATGTAAAACAGCAGACTGGACATTCTGCCCAACTTTTTTAGTGATTCATGGAAGATAGTAATGCAGAGTTTGAATAACGTAAGGGTGATCACTTTGGGTGAAGTAAGCTTGATAAAATAGTCCTAAAAACCAAGCGCAAGAAATATGACACACCACCAGAACAAGCTCATCGGCCTCAGCCAGTTATGTTCAGAAACAAAAGGCCTGGAACAAGAGTCAATCATGTTCAAAGTGGGATACTGGAATGGGAGTTCATCAAACTGCAATGTGGAGACATGTCGGGCTGTACAAAGAAGGAGATGGGCAGGGTTAAACATCCAGTTCATCATCATCCATGTGAAAATGGCTTGAGGGACCCAGGAGAGGCTGGCTAGAGCAGCAGGTACTCTGAGTGTTCAGACTTTCAGTTGAGCCAGATAATCCTACAGAAATGACAAATACTGCAGTTAAAAAAATCTACTCTACACAAATATCAAAACATGTAACATGCCATATTTTATAAACAGGCACATCAAAGTTGAACAAATATGTCAAAGCAACAATTTAATGATTGATTAAACCAGTAAAACTGGAGAAGAACTTTTTGTGCCGTATAGGTTTGCATGGCACTGAGAACAAGAACATGGAGGAACAGCCGAGAGAAGGACACAGAAGCCTACATACCCATTACTCTTCCATACCAATAGAGCAGGAATCAGGACCTAGAGCTGCCCAGAGCAAGACCACGAGAGAAGGCAGGAAGGCAGGGAAAGGAAGTCAAGGAATAAATGGCACACAGGTTAGAGCTGAATGGCCGAGAGCCAGAAACACAGCGTTTGTCAAATTGCAAGAGAGAAAGAACGAACAATGTTTTTCGAAGAGTGCACACACGCTCAGGACAATAATGTCTCTGTAAAGGACACACTCAAAGCATGCACAATAGGCTCTTGTGTCCGGATGTGTACATACCAGGGAGGGACAGGTCTCCAGGGGGGTCACTTTCAGTCTTGGTAAAGCTGCTGTGCTCACTGCTGCAGTCATTCATCACCTCTTCCTCCAAATTCAGTCGATCCTCTGTATATATATATAAACAATAGATGCCAATAAAAAAATTTTTAAAAAGTATCCACAAATCAGCAGGAATTTCACCTGCAACAACCATCTACCATTTCACTAATGAAAATGATCATCTATCATCATTCTAATCCTTTATTTTCTTTTTCCATGAAAGGATGGATTGTGAATCGCCAAAAGTTCATTAAAAGTAGACCATGAAGGCATTTTGTAATTGGAGGGAATATTATTAGATGGTTTAGAGTTTGGTCTGTTCATCACAGATATTTCATATGACTTCTGAAAACTTGATTTCTTGATATGTAGTATGGACTAATCATTTTATTTTACCAAGTACTTTAAAATAATAGATTATTCTTTATTTAGTAAAAATGCATTATTAATGCATACACGACACTAGCAATTTCTGGATTCTTGATCAGTATCTTATGTTCTCCACTTGTTTTCAAAATATTTGTAATATGCCCTTCAACAGCATGGGGTTATGAAGTTTTTTTATTTTTTTAATTGATACTTCTATTCAGCAAGGACACATTCAATTAATCAAAACTGGCATTAAAGACATTTATCATGTTACAAAAAAAATTCAATTTCAAATAAATGCTTTTTTTTCTATTCATGAAAGAATCTTGAAAAAATAAAAAATGTTTTCCACAAAAATATTAAGCAGGGTTATTATAGTTAACTAAAACATTTGAATTACTGGAGATAAATTAAACGTAAAATAAAATATATAAAAAAATGAAACTTCAAATCAGCATTATGCAAGTCAGCATATCTGAATGATTCTAAATGATGAAAATGTAATAATATTAATGCAGCATTGCTGATCATAAAAGACTTCTTTCAAAAACATTAAAAAAAAACACCACATAATATGTAGCCAAAGTGGTAAACAATATGACTTTGAAATGTTCGCTTCTATGACAGCACATCTGAACATGCCCCTATCAACACTTTCAACCAGGGCTGTCGATCTATTAAAATCCATAAAAACATGCTACGCTAATTAATGTGTCAAATGTATTCCAATTAATCACATATCAATATGTCCAGAGAAAAAAACAACGTAAGACATTACATTATTGTGATGAAAGCATTTAACCGACACAAAATTAGCTTTAACGTAATATAGCACTTGTTTTATTTTCCTATTTCCAGTGAGACAGTGATAACAGTGGAGTCACTCACCATCTTCAGGAGACAGTGAATCAGAGGCGTCCTCCCCAGCCGTACCCTGACAATACAAAGACAGTGAAGAACATGAGAAAGGTGCAACCCCATCAAGCAGGCCGTGTGTAACATGTTATATGGGCTGTGCTGCTGACCTCAGTGGGGGCAGGACTGCTGGACAGCAGCATGTGAGCTTGTGCATCAGACATCTCAGACAGTTTTTCTTCATCCTCCTCCTGAATGGGTGACGATGGAGAGCGTAGAGTGCTGCAAACACACAGACTGTCAGGACTAGGGATGATGTACTTATTAAGTCTTCTAGTACAAACACTATTTAATGTTTGTGCATTTGTCCTTATAGTAGGAAACATTAAAGGGGTCCTATTATGCTCTTTTACAAAGTCTCGATTTTGTTTTGGGGGTGTACTAGAACAGGCTCTCATACTAGGTTGTTCGAAAAACACATTATTTTTCACATATTTTACATTATTACAACACCTCTCTCCCCCGTCTGGCATGAACGACTCGAGTAGTTCCTGTATAAAATGAAGGCCCGCCTTCTGAAATACGAAATGTGCTGTGATTGGTTAGCTGGGCCAGTGTGTGTTGTGATTGGCAGCACTCGGCACCTGGTCGGGAAATGTCATGACCCTTACCATCCTGCTGCGAGCTTCAGTGTAAATATTGTGTCAAAATCATTTCCACTGATCCGCGATTTAGACTCGGATGATTGGAACCACTCTAAGTTCGTCTGCCTTGTGGAAACTTGCGCATCTCCGACATAGTGATAACACTCGTTGCCTTCTCTAGTGCAGCTCAACCAGGTCTCGTCCCATTCGTCGATATTTGTGATATCACAAATCCCGGAAAATATGCGTTGTAGTCCAAACGAGTCGTTCATTGGAGATTTTTGAAAAGTGATTTCTGTTAAATAAAATATCTCCTTTTGAAGTGGACTTTGAACTTTGTAAATCTTTTTTATGCTCAAACAGCAACATTACAGACTAACTAAAGTTGAAAAAGTGAAAAAGCATAATATCTCACCATTACAATTAAATGCACTGGGTGGCGCTGTGGACATGTGACACTGGTCTGATGAGCGGTGAAGAAGTAGGAAGTGTTTATATTCTAATCTGTATATTCACAGTCCCACAGGATGGGGATCTGCTTTCACGGTGGAAAGAGAACACAAGCTCCTACAAAAATGGGGATCTGCTTTCACGGTGGAAAGAGAACACAAGCTCCTACAAAAAATGTGGACACTCATCAAAGAGGTGTCTGTGTCTCAGCAACCTTTGTGCCGTAAGGGCAAATTTTTTCTACAGCAGACCCTGTGATTAACAGGATAAAACGTTCACCTTTTTTTTTTAAATATATATAAACATGTGAAAGAATAAAAATGTAATCGCTTTTATACAGACACTAGTTTTGTATATGTGCACTACCCTAATTACAGGCATCTACTTCTCCACTCTATGTCAGATGAGTGCTTTTTTATGGTTACTTTTTAATCTTGATGTGCTTATTGATATATAAATATATTATATATAAACAAATGTGTGTCATTCAGTTATTATTATTATTTATTTTTTGCCTATTTTTTTTTTATTTGACCATTTTCTTCGTCAAGTAATTAATCAATCAATCAATCAATCTTTTTATTTGTGTTAGAACCCTCAACAAAATTATTTGAAATGGGCACTTTTAGTTAAAACAGGAAGACGGACTGTTTGAGTCAACATGCGTACTTCCTGAGATGCTGAGTATATTTTCCTTATTGCTACAACGAAAAACAGGATGTACTGAAAATGGCAAGTGGAGTCATTATTCGGGTTTATGGAAAGGAGAAGTTCATGACATCTTGCTGTGACAAGCAGATGCAGGAAGTTCAACCCTTAACTGGCCATTAACTAGCTATTATTACTCAGTCACGAGAAAGCAAAGATCACTTATCAAAAAATCCCACCTGAGATCAGCCAAAAGCATTATTTTATTTTTGAAAGCAATGTTACATAGTCCATGAAATAGTTTGACAAGTGCTGTTTTTATTCCTGTGTTAACACATTTCCTAGTAAAAAATCTGTGCAGTGCTGGATACGTTCAAGGGGACAGAGAATCTTGACTTGTTCACATGACTGTTTTTTTTTTTTTTTATTTAGCAAGGAGGTATTAAATTAATCAAGTAAGAGTAAAGAAATGTATAATGTTACAAAAGATTTCTATTCAAAATAAATTGTTTTTTTCATCAAAGGAATCCTGAAAAAAATGCATCACGGTTTCCTCAAAAATATGAATCAGCAAAACAGTTTCAACATTTATAATAAGAAATGTTTCCTGAGAAGCAAATCAAATCAATGATTTCTGAAGGATCATATAACACTGAAGACTGGAGTAATGATGCTGAAATTTCAGTTTTGATTTGCAGGAATAAATTACATTTTAAAATATATTCAAATGGAAATTTGTTATTTTAAATTGCAATATTTCACAATATTACAGTTAGGGCTGCAAGATTAATCGAAATGAAATCGCAAAGGTGATAAATCGCGATTAGGCACAAGCTGCGATTGTAATGCGTATCTTTCAGTGAAGCACGGTTCTGTGATCAGTAGTAAATCTCCATCCGAAGGCCAGAGGGCGCTCTCGCACTGAAACTCCAAATACGCCTCGCAGAAGAAACCCAGGAAATCACTATAGCAGTTGTTGAATAAACATGATTTAACTGCTTTCATTAATTCATCGTGACAAATAAACCAACGCCTACGACAATATATGGTTTATCCGAGTTCGTCTTATTATAATTATTATTATAATAAAGTATATAATAATGCAATGCTAATCGACATAGCCTTTAACACTGCGTAGAATACTATGACATATGTTGCTTGCTTTATTCTGTGTAAGAAGCCACATCATCTCACAGAAGGATTTACACACACGTTATGAAGTGAGTTTGGAGTAAAAAACATGTTATTAAATGTGGTATTTTCACGTGCTTTCAGATGAAGCAGCATTTACTACACAGAGCCGTAGTTCACTGTCAAGCTACGCAAACAGATTTCATAATTGCAGAACGATTTCATAATCGTGTGATTAAATCGTCTGCGATCATGAACGCGATTTTGCGTAGCTTGTCAGTGAACTACGTCTCTGTGTAGTAAATGCTGCTCCATCTGAAAGGACATGCTGGAGATTTACTTCTAAACACAGAACCGGCTTTACTGACAAGATGCGCATGACAATCACATTCGATTAATCGTGCAGCCGTAATTACCGTTTTTACTGTATGTTTTGATCAAATATAAGCACCCTTGGTGAGCATAAGAGACTTCTTTCAAAAACTTTTAAAAATCTTACCGAACCCAAACGTTTGAATGGTAGTGTATTTATCCAAACAATGTTGTTCGGCTTAATTGCTTGTTTGGGTCAGTATTCAAAAACAAACGAAATTTCAGTTTTGATTTGCAGGAATAAATTACATTTTAAAATATATTCAAATGGAAATTTGTTATTTTAAATTGCAATATTTCACAATATTACAGTTAGGGCTGCAAGATTAATCGAAATGAAATCGCAAAGGTGATAAATCGCGATTAGGCACAAGCTGCGATTGTAATGCGTATCTTTCAGTGAAGCACGGTTCTGTGATCAGTAGTAAATCTCCATCCGAAGGCCAGAGGGCGCTCTCGCACTGAAACTCCAAATACGCCTCGCAGAAGAAACCCAGGAAATCACTATAGCAGTTGTTGAATAAACATGATTTAACTGCTTTCATTAATTCATCGTGACAAATAAACCAACGCCTACGACAATATATGGTTTATCCGAGTTCGTCTTATTATAATTATTATTATAATAAAGTATATAATAATGCAATGCTAATCGACATAGCCTTTAACACTGCGTAGAATACTATGACATATGTTGCTTGCTTTATTCTGTGTAAGAAGCCACATCATCTCACAGAAGGATTTACACACACGTTATGAAGTGAGTTTGGAGTAAAAAACATGTTATTAAATGTGGTATTTTCACGTGCTTTCAGAGTAGAATACTATGACATATGTTGCTTGCTTTATTCTGTGTAAGAAGCCACATCATCTCACAGAAGGATTTACACACACGTTATGAAGTGAGTTTGGAGTAAAAAACATGTTATTAAATGTGGTATTTTCACGTGCTTTCAGATGAAGCAGCATTTACTACACAGAGCCGTAGTTCACTGTCAAGCTACGCAAACAGATTTCATAATTGCAGAACGATTTCATAATCGTGTGATTAAATCGTCTGCGATCATGAACGCGATTTTGCGTAGCTTGTCAGTGAACTACGTCTCTGTGTAGTAAATGCTGCTCCATCTGAAAGGACATGCTGGAGATTTACTTCTAAACACAGAACCGGCTTTACTGACAAGATGCGCATGACAATCACATTCGATTAATCGTGCAGCCGTAATTACCGTTTTTACTGTATGTTTTGATCAAATATAAGCACCCTTGGTGAGCATAAGAGACTTCTTTCAAAAACTTTTAAAAATCTTACCGAACCCAAACGTTTGAATGGTAGTGTATTTATCCAAACAATGTTGTTCGGCTTAATTGCTTGTTTGGGTCAGTATTCAAAAACAAACATGCAGTGGGTCAGGTTTACCTGTCGGGTGACTTGCTGACTTTGCTCTTCTGTCCGCCACTGTCTCCAGAGTGGTCAGGTGAGCTGAGCTGCCTGCTCTCTCCACTCAAGCTCCCAGAGAAGTTGATCTCGTCATACAGAGGTGCAGATGGAAGGCCAGGGGACATGGCACCAAGACCGTTCAAAGCCTCCAGCAGTGAGATGGGCTCAAAGCCAGGGGGAACTGAGTCTGAGCTCTGAGAAAAGGGACAAAATAACGAGAATCAGAGAGTGATGCCATGCTGTCTTGTATGGAGACAACACAGATGGATATGTGTCATACCGAGTGCTCATCATGATCCATGCTTTGAGCCAGTACTGGACTGAAGGAAACAGGAGAAAGTGCTCCAGGCTTCTTTCTTACAGCTCGAATCTGAAGAAGAGCTTGAAACGCTGGAGACAGACAAAAAAGGCACTTCTAAATTTCTTCACAGGCTTTTCGGGATGTTACTCAAATGATACACAACTGTGGGAGTGTTAAACTGATAGTTCACCCAAAAATAAAAATCATGGCTTAATTTACTCTCCACTCATGTCATGTTTCAAACCTGTAGGACTTACTTCTATGTAACAGAAAATAAGATATTTTGAAGAATGTGGGTAACTAAAGAGTATTAGTTCTTTTTGACTTCCATTCTATGGTCACAAAATAGAGTGGAATTCAACGGGAACCGAAACTGCTTGTTCTCAACATTCTTCAAAATAAAAAAAATAAAAAAAACACTGAAACCATTTTATCAGCATTCTTCAAAATATCCTTTTGTGTTCCACAGAAGTAAATGATGACAGAATGTTTATTTTTAGGTGGACTATCCCTTCAACAGCAGTTACATACGCAGTCGGCAGATCGGGCAGTTGTTGGCCTGGTAGCGTAGAGTATCAGCGCAGGAGTTACACAGGCACAAGTGCCTACAGGGCAAAATCAGAGTGTCCCGCAGATCTGACAGACACACTACACACTCGTTGCTGTTGTCACTGTTCTCATCCTCAGATGGCTGGGGGGGGAAAAATCACAATGACATTTTCCATTACTAATAATACAGAGACCTATATAAATATATAGAAAATGTAATGAACAGCAGCAATCATCTTTTTACCTTTGTCTCTTGGTTGTTTTTGTTCTCAATTCCATAAATCTCTTGTAGCAAGTAACTGACACGGTCCACCTGTGGTGTATAAGCAAATATTTAGGAAAAAAAATATTATGAACTGATTACCATCTCTACTTCAGAATGTTACAAACAGGACAATATGGAAATCATTAAGACTCACTATTTGTTTCTGCTTCAAAGGTTTGACTGAGAAACTGCCATCAACATGCTGTAAATGTAAAAAAATAAAAAACCTGTGATGCACAAATACACAACCGCTACAAATAAGCATTTCAGAAATTGTGCATATGACATCAAATTCAACTCACTCTTTCAAATGCTGCCAACAGTACATGTGCATGTCCCAAACAATCTGAAATAAATGGTTACAATTAAAACGCAGATTCATAACAGCACTAAACAAACACACTGATTGGTTCTCTTTTGAAATATTCGGGGAACACTGTGCTGTATAGACACAACATGAAAAAGTGTTGTTGAGAAACTTTCTCTCTTCAAACCAGCAACAAGCATCAACAGTGTAATGTTAAGAGATGTGACAAAGTGTTAGAGCAAATCCTTTAAAGGGGTCATATGATGCGATTTCAATTTTTCCTTTCTCTTTGGAGTGTTACAAGCTCTTGGTGCATAAAGAAGATCTGTAAAGTTGCAAAGACTAAAGTCTCAAATCCAAAGAGATATTCTTTATAAAAGTTAAGAATCAACCACGCCTACCTAAAACGGTTCGTTCTAACACGCCCCCACATGTCTATGTCACGATGTGGGAAGATTTGCATAACGCCGCCCAAATGTTCACGCAAAGAAAGAAGGCGTAACTTTTATTCTCGCTGTAGTATTGTTGTTGCCGCCGCAGCCATGTCGTGAAGACGCTGTGTTTCGTTGTGAAAGCGAAACTACTTTGTTTGGCCTTCCAAAAGAGGACGATATCGCTTCGTCATGCCTGGAGCTGATCCGTGCTGGTCGCTGAGGAAATACATCAACTTAGTGCTGTGGATCGCCGGATCGGCTTTCACCGTGGAAGAAGC
>NW_015505402.1:2195656-2200597 GCF_001515645.1 Sinocyclocheilus grahami
CAGCACATTTTATGGAGGACTGTTTCCTGATCCTGGGAGAGTAGACTACAGTGCCGGCTGTTCTGACTCACAGACTGTAAGTACGTTTTTTATATTTAAAGGATTTGCCACTGACGATTCAAACGCAAGTTTTGAGCAGTGTAGAGTATCACTTGTTGTTTGTCATTTCTCCGATCACAAATGCAGACATGGTTTTATGTTTACGCGGCACGATGCAACACGTAAAAAGACAGTACAAGTCATTATAATCCGTAATTATGTCCCCACTGGATGCAACAAATGCCTCGTTTATAATGGGTTTTAATGTTTTTGTCTCGTCACTCCGGCCGGACAGGGCATCACAATATGGTAAGGGGCGTAACATTTCCGTCACACGCTTGAGGTATTCGGCCAATCACAACGCACTGGATAGCTGGCCAATCAGAGCACACCTCGCTTTTTCAGACTGATGAGCTGTGTAAAAATCGACGCGTTTCAGAAAGGCGGGGCATAGAGGAGAAACGATAATGTACAGTATGTGGAAAATAATGTGTTTTTTTTAACCTTAAACCGCATAAACACATTTCATTACACCAAATACACAAAATAATGTTCTTTTTAGCAACATCATATGACCCGTTTAATCTTTTATACTCTTCTACTATAATGAAGTCCTGAAAACATACCATCTCCTTCATCAACCACAGCCTGAATCACCATGGGAAAAACACCTCTGTCCAAATCAAAGTTGAGCTAAAAAAAAGAAGAGAAATGCATCAAGTCAAGTCAAATAATTTACATTTTCCAATGTCAGGACATTTTAATTTGATTAGATTTGCTTGATCTTGCCCTTCATTATGTGCAAACTAATTAATGCTAAAGGTCAAATTAATATTTTAGAAGCCAGTATGGATTTGACCATCAGAGGAGAGTGACAGCACTGAACTAGACTCAAGGTACTTACATCTTCTTCCTTCCATTCAGAGAAATCGATCTTGAAGGATGGCAGCGTAAACTGCTGGCTAACTCCTCTTTTGTAATATACGGTTTCAGAGACTAATACAGGGGTTTTCGGGCTGTATCTTAATAAGACGACAAATATATTGTTAGTGCACAGATATCATAACCACATGTTTATATAATGCAATTCAGTTAGTTCAGATGATAATCATTGCATTTACAGAACTTTTTCATATGTAAATGTATTTCTCTGTGGCTCAGTGTGCTCCAGTGACTGATTGCAATTACTAAGCTTTTGCATATGCATAGCTTTAACAATGAACTTTCAAAGTAAAACAAGAACAATTGCACAAAAGATTTACTCAAAAGACTGTTATGTAATCTCTTTATAAACTGCTATTCTTACACTACAAACTAATTGCTAAAAGACACAGAATATTTCCATGTTCACAAATGATTGCTACTTTCATTTTGTAGTGACATTAAATGTATACCTGTTCAAACAACATTAAACATGTAACTGTCCTTACAATGCCATCCCATTGGAGAACTCCTCAAAAGCCTGGCAGTAGATAGTTATGGCCACTCGTGCATCAGAGTCAAAGGTGAACTCCACTCCATACAAGGCCCTTGGTTTTGATCCTTCATCAGTAGGAGTATCAGCGTCATCTTTATACCTATAATCACACAAATTGACATTGAAAATGCAAAATTACTTAAAAGCAAATACATCAATAACAGAACAAAAGTGACTACATGCAGCACAGAGATCATTTGTTCTCAGGATATGAATGTTTATATTTTATATAGTAATCCTGAATCAGTACCTGACCAATCGTAATGAGTCTTTTCTGATGTTGACAAGACTTCTCAGTGTCTTGACTGGCTCATGGGGTGCCGGAGTAACATAGGGAAACTGTGGCAGGTACCGCACGTGAAAAAAAAAAAAGAATAAAATAAAGGAAAAATTTATTTTTTATTCAGATTTTTATTTATCAAATGCTTTTATCTAAAGCCAACACAAGAGCTCATCAAAAAGAGACAACAACAGTGGAAACATCACAAAACCAAGTCTCAAATCTGACAACACAATCACAAGGCATTCAAAATTCAGCTGTACCTGCACTGGGCGGTTACCAAGAAAGTTGAGATCCATGTTCTCTCCAAAAAGGTAACCCTCTGGATGAGGAGTGTCAAACTTCTCTCCTCCCATGAAAAAATGGCTGGCAAAATAGTTTCCTTGGGGAAAGAAAATAGTCATTATCCAATCTGACACCTCTATGTAAATGTATAAACAGAGCAACGCCATCAGTGAAGGCATTCTTTGTCATTTTGCCATCGTTTACACTGGTATTAAACTTTGTACATACTAATCCGGTTTCATATGGATTTTAACTACATCATTTAATCAGTTTGTTGACAGTATGACCTTATTAGATAAATGTTTAAAATGGGAGCTTATCTGAGCTCAAGAAATCAGTTTATTAGAGATGATAAGTGTTATCAACAAGAAGGCAAGAGCACATAAACGTCGCCTTCTATCACAACAGTCCATCTTACCTGATTTTGGAGGATATCTGTATGCAGAATTGGCCTGGATGTCGATGTCCTCAACACCAGCGATTCTTCGACTAAGAATTGAACCCATTTCTCCAGCACAGTCCGATCGGAACAAACTAACTTAGCGGTTATTATATGTACACAAAACAGCAACGCGGCCGGTTAAGTGAGCTAACTAGCTAACCTTAGCCGCGTAAAAACAGCAACAGCTCCGAAACGAAAAAGTGTTCAAATTAACATGACATGTGTTTGATCGGCATTTCTTTTCTTCTGAGTCGGATCAGATGTGTCTCGTACAGTCGTTTATGTAATGTTCAGTTCAGTCAGCCGGATCAGACCCAGCAGTTGACACACTGGCTAACTAACTGACTAGCAAACCCGCCAGCACCTAGCTAGTCACGAACTGGTACGCAATAAAACAAGAAGTGAACGGGCATATTAAACACACTAAAGTAAATTATAAAAAGGAAGACAAAAGACCTGCAGGTAATTTTGTCCGTGGTGCTTTCTCCAAATAATAATTGCCGTTTTCTTCGTAAACACAACACAAGGAAATCGTTGTTACGAGGCGACACCGGGAGGGTAGCATATCACCATGTGATTGGCTGAGCTCGTCACGAGACGCGTATGCTCGTCCAATCAAAAGAGCACAAGCTTCTGCGATTGGCTGAGCTGACCATGAGAAGTCAGGGGCAAGTTCAAGCTCAAACCGGTGTGCACTGTGCACCGTTTTGCTACGGTTTCCGGTTTGAACGACATGTTTCCTGGAAACGGTGTGCAACGGCGTTTGAGATGCGTTTTCTCTTGTTTGGTGGGTGTGTCAAACATGTCAGCCCAATCAGCAGCAACATGTATATAAACCACGCGGTATTAAAGAGACAGCTCGCACAATGTAATTAACATCCAAATAAATTCACAAGAACAAGTATATTGTTTGCACATGTTTATTTACATTAAAGGCAAAATAACTGAAATAATAAGAGCACAAGTATAGATCTGGAACTTCTTTAAGTCTGTCTAAATATCATTTAGTAATTGCAACGTCTTCTGGTCCATATCCTTTCCTTAGGAAGGTGTGCTAGACACTGATTAATGTAACATAAAAATACTTTACATATTTATATATTTTGTTATTGTATTATGGAGGGACACTTTCATAAACTTTTCTATACCTCTCTGATTATATAATGGTAAATATTACAATATCATAGCAGAACAGTGATCAGCAATAATGATAAGCCTAATACTCACAATAAAAATAATAAGGTCATATAGATCATAACACAGTCTCGGAGGTAAGAAGTGGATTATCCTTCACCTGAAATGTTTGTCTTTTCATCCTGAAATGCGAGGCAAATGTTGGATCACAATAATTAGGAACCACAGTTTCCACAAATCCCTTCATTTGATTGGGATGTTCTCTTTTATTCTGGAGGGCAAGGGCAATGACTGTACCATCGAGCGTATTTTGCAGTATTAAACACGTACAGTATTTATACCGATTTCATCAGGCTCCGAAAATTCTTTAAAAAGAACACAAAGAATGGCCTTCTCAGCTGCCATTTGCAACTCTTGCGTCATCAGAACAGGGTGTTCAACGGACCACCGTTTCCCTTTAAAAAAACGTTTTGCACCATTTTTGGCGGGGCTGAACGCAGCCCTGTTTTCATCTAGTCAAGAGAACACAAGCTTCATTTGTCATCTCACTGATACTAGAAATTAATATATTTTTGATAACCGAAAAGATCTGTAATATCTATAAATATAGGTATAACATATATTAAAATCCACAATGATTGGCAGCAGTGATGCATTGCTTATAGTTAGAGTAAAATGACCTTATTTATGAAATGGAGGGATATTTCCTTGTTCAGTGGTCAAAATATAACTGAAATCACACTTGTTATTGTATATGTTGCGGGTTCCATATACTATTATTATTATTATTATTATTATTATTATTATTATTTATTATTATGATGTCTGACCCTAACTGGTTGTAATACAATTCACCAAAAATCACACTACGAAAAAGAGTAAATAGTAAGCATTTCAAAATGCAAAGACATCAAAACAGTTTTATATTATAACATGACTTTACACAAAACAAAACACATTACAAAAATAAAAACAAAATAAATATGAGAATGAATGGTAAATAAAACTGTATCTAACAAATATATTTAACATGTTCTAGTTGTATGTAATGTTTTCATTTTCACAAACTGTGAATAATTACAACTTTAACTTTTTAAATGGTATTTTACGTTTATGCTTTTTGAACATGGATTTTGCTATTTTAAACTAGGCTTATTGTATTTTATTGCATTCTGAGCACAAAGTATGTGCTTTCTTCAAATATAACTCTTGCAAGTGTAATTGTTTATTTATTTAGCCTATTTATACCCACGTTTTGAAAGCTGTTTAATATATATATATATA
>NW_015505402.1:2203982-2280348 GCF_001515645.1 Sinocyclocheilus grahami
TATATATATATATACACACACACACACACACACACACACACAAATTTAGGTAATTTAAGGTAAGTAACATGGCTGTTAAGAAAGGTATTTAAGACCAGTCGATTACAATATTACACACGAGCACGGCAACAAAACGTTTACTTGATTTGAGGACACAATGCAAAACTGAACTTATTGTATTGATGGATGTGGTGAAGAATGTCACATACAACAATATATAGACCTCAGGGGAAGGCTACAAAACATAATGAAAAGTTTTTTAAAACTAATGTTACATCCCAATAACATGATACAGTGGTGACAGCTTGATGTAAAGTATGTTTGTAAGAATTCAACACAAATTTCATATCCATGGAAATCATCTGTTTTGTTATTAAATAGCGAGTCCTATCTAGGCTCTCGTTTCTGCACACTGGCCTACAAATCCCAGAGTTCCTCTCTGACGCTCACTGCAGTTGTCCAACAGCGGGCGCTAAGTAGGAGGACGGTTCAACTCACAACATTTTTTGTTTCCAGTCGACAAGTTGATGGTTGAGTGCGGCGTTTTTGAAAGACTGCAAGCTGAAGCTGTTAACTGACGAAATCGCACAGGTTTCTTAATTAAATATGGACGAACTAAGGAATCAGGTTATGATAAATCAGTTTGTTCTTACAGCCGGATGTGCGGCAGATCAAGCAAAGCAGCTTCTACAAGCTTCACACTGGCAGTTTGAGGTATGTTTGTTTGTTAGGCCACATCAAACTGAATGTCTTATGACACAGTAAAACATAAATCAATAAATAAGTAGATAAATAACGCAAATCAGTAACTTTTACTTTATTTGACGCATGAAACATAATTTATACTCATGCGAAACAAGCACCAGACAGCAGTCATAAACAAATAAGACATTAAAATGCGTAATAATTTTTTTAACATATGGGATTCAGTGTAATAAAAAGTGAATAAAGTTACGCTTAATGTTATGTTATGTTCAAACTCCTCCAATACTGCTTAGGTACTTCCTCGAGTATTTATGAATTTACTTAACTCTTTTATTATGGTGTTGCAGACTGCTCTCAGTACATTTTTCCAAGAGGCTAATATTCCCTACAGCCATCCAATGGTGAGTATAGTTGTTTGTCGTTTATTATTGTGTCCTTTAATATCAGTTATGATGACTTCCGCCATGTTGAAACCACGAGTCAGACAAAAATAAACACAGGCTGAGTGACATGTTTCTAGCGAAGGCTACATTTATGTCTTTAAAAATTCGCTACTTTGTCGTTTAAGCGCATACAGCCTCCCGTAGGTAAATGTGTTCATATTTAAGATGAAAAAAATAATCTGGACTCGTGGGACTTGCGTTTTTGCAAACGTGTCCAAAGTTGTGGGGGAGGGCGATTCCGGGAACAAGAGAGCACGCGCTTGACACGGCGCTGTTTACACCACAGCAACACACTGTAGCATGTTCAAAACCTCACTGGCTTAAAAACGCATCATTTAAAAATTTCAACAGATATTTTAAATGAAAGGGATTTGTTTGGAAGTACTCCAAAGCGAATCAAATTTAGTTAACCCTTGGAAAGCACATCATTTGCCTCTCACTTAGGCTACCAGTGCACGTACTAGTTTTTGCTAATTAAGAAGGTTCACTTCGTGAAATGAACATCGTTGAAATGATGAAATATTGAAATGGTGTACACAATTAATCGAATTTCTAATCGCGATTACAATTATGGAGGCCACAATTACGTAATCGTTCAAAGTCTACTTATATTATTCTGCGTGCTTAAGATGTTTAGTTTTAGTATTAACATTATTATACAATTCATATTTTTACTTTTTTATAATTTAAAGAAGATACCAATCCGATGTACAGTTGACATTTGAGGCTTAATACTATAGAAAAGCACAAAGTTTTTCAGTTAGTGTTTTCAGCTTTGTTTATTTTCATATAAATGCAGTTGCATCAAACAATGGTATAAACATCATTCAGTGTAAATTGTGATAATCGTAAGTAATAATCGCTGTTACTATTTCAAGGGAATAATTGACTTATGATTTTTGTCATAATCGTGCAGCCCTATGATGTACAGTACACTCACACGAGACTCAGGCTCTTATCAGTTTTTAAGAAAAGGCCGTTTTATTATTCAGGGAGCGGGTCGCACCCTTATGGGCGCTGCCATATGGTGACGTCACCAGGCAATTGACTGCGTTTATAATTACTAACAACTGTAATATTACATTTCCTCAGAGGTGTAAAGAGTACCTAAAAACCATACTTGAGTAAAGGTACAGATACCTTACAGTGAAAATTACTCCACTACACGTTACAAGTCACCAACTCCAAAACAACTTGAGTAAAAGTCTTAGAGTATCTGATTTTAACAGTACTTAAGTATTTTACTTATACTAAATATAGGCTCAAAGATGCACTAGTCAAAGAGACATGCCAGTGAAAAACTGTAACGTTGTGGAGAAGCTGCAGAGGCAAGGATCTATGTGCAGGTATTTAATGGAAGAACTAGAACAAACAATAAGCCAAAAAACCAAAGGGAGCAAAGAACAGAATGACTGGCAAACAGACAACCATTACATTCAACAACTCACAAGGAACTAAAGAAAAACTAGGGCTATATATACACATAGGGGAATAACACGCTTAACAAGATAAGACACACCTGGGGAGACTAATCAAGGGGAACCAATGAACAAACGGACTACAAACACCACGGGAGACATAAAAGTACAGGGCAAGGCACAGAGAGCATGAAACAAGAAAGAGTTGATTTGTGAGGAGAGCAATCACATTTATTTTCTAAAACCAAAATAAAACTTGTTGAAAAGTTTGGGTGAGTAAGGGCAAAACGTAGAAGATGCAGTACTTTCAGTGACCTGTAGCAGGCAATATCACGTCTTTTGTAGCAGAAATAAACTGCTGCAGAAAAAGCTAGGTCCATGCAAAATGTAATGTGTAACTGCAACACTCATTTCAAATGTAGTGAAGAGTCTGTAAAGAGTACAGATACTCATTTTAAATGTAGTGAAGTAAAGAGTAAAAGTTGCTAATATCTTTGATACTCAGTACAACTACAAAGTACCCGAAAAGATACTCAAGTACAGTAACTAATTACATTTACTCCAATACACCTCTGCATTTCCTTCATATAGGCCTACAGGCAGTGTCTAAGCATATACAGTACATCTAAGCAAAGAACATGACAATGAAAAAAACAAAACAAATCAGATTCTGATTAAAATGTTTGGGCCCCTGAGAGTGTGAGATGACGGCTGATTTTTGCCGTACGAATGATCTGTGTTTGACTTGACTTGTGACTGGAAAGTAGAGACAAGTTACACTTTCGAATGACAGAGAATTGTTTGAGTGAGCCTTGAGGGAACCTTTACACATGCAGCTTTCAGTTTCGAGGTTCAGTTGTCATAGCTCATAGCAGTAAGGATGTCCCAGGGTGAGGAATATTTGGTGCAGTTGATGGAACTTAATTGCTGTTATTCACAAGCTGGTCCTTGATCCACTGGTAGAATATAATGATATACTTGTGGTTTACAAATCATTTAGAAAATATTTAGTCAGGCATGGCTGCTTTTGAATGACTGTCAATGGACTAATGTGCTTTTTGCCGGTGTAGTTATGCCATCTACAGAAACTAAACCAAACCAAGTGAGTATGTGTGTATGAAAGCCCCTGCTGAGTGAAATAATTAATTATAATGGACTTAATGATCAACTCAATGTACATTATCCTACGTATTACATAACTATGTACCAAATAAATGGTCTTGAAATATTGATTGTTGTGCTGCTTATTGATTTTGTGGAAACTAATACATTTTTTTTCCAGGATTCTTTGATGAATATCAAATTAAAAAGAACAGCATTTATTTAAAATTGAAATCTTTTGTAGCATTATAAATGTTTTACCGTCACTGATCAAATTAATATCCTTGCTGAATAAAAGTAATAATGTATACAGTTTAGCATTTATTACGAAACAATATTTGACTACAGTATTGCGATTGACCAACCGTATATAAAATATGGGTCTTAGATTCTTTAAATTCTAATTTGTTTTGAACAACAGGAGCACAACATGTCACAAAAGACATCACTGGTGTTATTCACTGATTATCTTCTTAAAGCTGGCCTCTGAAAGACTAAACGTTGCTATAGTAACTTGTGTCAGTGAATCAGGTCTGGTGTTTACTCAGGAGAGGTGGCAATCATTATTGTATCATGTCCTGCTTGTCCAAAGGTCTACAACCTCAGTCACTAATACATTTCAGCAACTTCCTCAATTCCTTGTTTCAGAAAACGACTCTAGCTGGAATTCTACAAATTCTCCATTCAAGGGGTCATGAATTGAGAAATCAAATTTTCCTTGATGTTTTGACATGTAAAAGGTCATTGTACTATAAAAAGTTCAAAACGTCCTTGTTAGTCCAAAAACAGCTTTTATTGAAACCAAGCTCAAAAAACGACTTGTTTCAGATTTTGTCACATTATGACGTAATAGTGCAGCCCGCCTCTGCAGAGTCAGATCAATGCCTGCTTCTGCATCATCACGTCTTTGCCCCCGCCCACTGGTGCGTTAGTGAGATGAGAAGGAGAGAAGCGCAATACAGGATCACTGGACTTAAAAAAACATTACCTTCCAAAGAATGCTAATCCTAGGAAAGTGATTATTTATTTTCAGCTATGGTGATGTCCAAGTAGAGCATTATGAATCTCTTATTTACAATGTGTTTGCACTGTTAGTTATGATGAATTTGTGAAAGTGCAAAACTCGAGTTGCAATGATGAGATCGCTGCATGCATGCACTCAACAGTCTGTCTTTGGCTACAAAGCTCATCACTGCAACCTTCCATGCGACGGGAGTAGATATAAATATAATGCTATAATCAACACTCTCCATGATTAGTTCATTTCAATCAGCTGTAATAGTAAAAATGTAGTAAAAGTTCTTGAGAGAGCTCCTCATGTAATACTCATTTCATATGCACAGATATCAGCCAATCATAGCAGTGGGCATTTCCATTGAAGTCAGCAGACACGCCCCTTCCAACACAGCGTTCAAATCAGAGCGCTAAAATCAGGGTAGAAAATAGCCTTTGTCAAATTTTGATGTAACAATCATACTAACTTTATAAGTGCACCTCAGGAAACATTATCAAATAATTAAAAAATGCAATTCATGACCCATTTCAGTGGACGTGGTTGTTAAAATCTGCTTTATGAAACTGATGGTTGTGGGTTAAACAATCCATTACCAGTACCAGTTTTAAATTGGTTCTCTCTTTGTTTCCAGATGTGCACTCCAGCCAACACACCTGCGACACCCCCCAACTTCCCAGATGCCCTAGCCATGTTCTCTTGTCTTAAAGCCTCCGAGAGCTTCGGCAACAGCAGTCCCATCGCTTCTATGGCTACGTCACCAGCTCCTCACACCAACTGGGCCATGAGCCCTCCGGCAACCCCTGGTCACCAGGGGCGATGGACTCCAGGTCAGCTCATGCCGCAAACGCCGTCACCAGGCTGGCCGGCAGCCGTGACTCAGCAAGCCTCCGCTGAGCATGCTAGTATCATCATGGAGGCTGAGAGATAGAGACTGCTTTAACTAGCCATCACACCTTACACGAAGAGAGAGGATGGACCTTCCGCTTAATGATTTCGGCAGTTGTGGCTGTAAAACAGTGTGACGAGAACACTGGGTTGCAGTGAGCGGTGGTGGAACAGCGTGTGGCCTCTTCTCTGAGGTCACAGGAGATCTGGGATCTTTTAAAATGCTTTTTTTTTAGCGATTACCAAAAAGATGGACAGAATGCGTAATTATGTAGCATATTCACAGATAACCTCAGACAAATGAATGTGTTACTGAATATTGTCTTCAGTTTCAGCAGTTCTCAAGTAATGGTGAATACTCTATTTTGCACTGTGTACTAAACTCCTGCAGTGGATCTAAGGTTAAAAGAATAGATACTCACGGTCATGTCATTCCGAACCTATTGACTTTCATTTTATAGTCAAAACAGTTGAAATATTCTTCAAAATATCTGTTTATATTCCAAAGAAGAAAGAAAGTCATACAGGCTTTGGAGGACATGAGAGTGAGTAAATGATGACAGAATGAACATTTTTGGCTGAACGGTCTCTTTAATTTACAGGTTTACTGCAGAAATCACATGATCCTTTGACCTGGACTGACATTTTTGACTGACTTATGTCTCTGTGATGAACTGAATTGGCATTTTATATTAAAATAATGGTATAGGCAGTGTTTTATACGCAGAATGTTGGATTCTCTGGTTCTGCTTAGCACTTACAGCACATTTGTCCCTATCACAAATCCCTATTTGTCCCCATAAGAATATATTCCTCTGATTTCTTTTCACCGCTCATCTTCCTGTAACTGTTCACACTGCCTCCACAATATTTGTGGACTATGTGATGGTTATCATTTCCTATTTGTTATGTTTTTAAATAAATATTGTATATATATATATTGCAGAACGCTTGGTGGTGGTGGTGTTCATGTTAGTGTAGTAAAACAATTTACATAGTTTTTTGCTGGTCTGTTTTCCTTGTAGTGTAATTAGGGTCACTACATTTGTACCTGAACTTTGTATCCTTTTATACCATGGTAAATGATTACACTGACTCAGTACTTCAGCAATTGATCAAGCTAAAGTTACCATATATTGAACATAATTACACAACATTGGTAATATTAAATAAATTATAGGCCTATATATGTGTGTGTGTGTATGTGTATATATATATATATATATGTGTGTGTGTGTGTGTATATATATATATATATATGTGTGTGTGTGTGTATATATATATATATATATCATTGGAAGTCATTGTACATTCAAAACTAAATGCAAACGAAGCCTCCTCCACTGCAGCTCACATAAACACAACTGAGATGATGGGTGAAGCATCTTAAGTGAGACTGTCTGCTTCATCTCAGCAGGGTGAAGACCGTCTGCTATTTCTGTCACTTGGCTGTGTGTGTTTGTGTGTATATACAGTGGGTACGGAAAGTATTCAGACCCCCTTAAATTTTTCACTCTTTGTTATTTTGCAGCCATTTGCTAAAATCATTTAAGTTGTTTTTTTTCCTCATTAATGTACACACAGCACCCCATATTGACAGAAAAACACAGAATTGTTGACATTTTATGACAATTATGAGACATGATTTTGTCCTATCAGGACCGGAATGATTAATAAAAACTCATAACAACAAATCTAATTTGAAATTGAATATGGTTATTAAAAAAAGTGCTGTAATAGTTCCCAGTACTGCAGTACCCCAAGTCAAGCAAAATCACGTCAGTTCATTAAAGGAATAGTTCACCCAATAATGAAAATCTGCTTTACAAGTGAAAAACAGTCCAAAACGGTTGTAAACAAATATGTTGGTGGATTTTGAGAGGATAACAGTGGATGGACTTTTTCACTGGTGAAAGTGTTGTTATAGATTATGGACTTATATTTTCAGCAAATTTTTATTTTTGGGTGAACTAGCCTATTCCGTTAAAGAATAACCCATAAGAAGTTTTTCATGATCTCCCTGAGGAGAATGTACCCCTTTGGCGTCATCTCTTGTCCATCAAATGACAGAATTGTTGGAACACCTGATCTTGAATATCACATAAGTGGCGATTAACACCAGTGCCACCGCCACGCCGGATAAAACAATAGCCCAGAATGTGGTTCTGTCTGCGGGAGAAATGACATTAATGATTTTATAAACAGATGAATCCATCAACAGCTTCAGCAACAGCGTGACTCTACTGGTTGTTCAACACACACACTGCCAACAGCAGTCCTGGAGCAGCCTGGCAGGAACACAACACCAGTGTACGGGGACCACAAGAGGCTATTGTTGCACTATTCCTCATTTCGCCTAAAAGCACCTGATGAATCATTAAATGCAAATGCAAAGCTTATTCAAGACCACAAAAGCACCCTGTAGATAAAGAATGAACTTTGGGATAAGTCAATACTGAGAGTTTAAGATAATCAACTTGTTTAAATATGCTGAATGTTACAAACACATGCATGTTTCCTTCCTCATTTTCAGGGTTTTAATTTCAAATGAAATAAATTTGTAATAGTTTATAACCAACGAAAGTTTTCTTTTTATTGACTTGTTTTCTAGTTAGTTTTGCTTTGTCTTAAAGGTATAGTTCACCCAAAAATGAAAAGTTGATGTTTATCTGCTTACCCCCAGGGCATCCAAGATGTAGGTGACTTTGTTTCTTCAGTAGAACACAAACAGAGATTTTTAACTCAAACCGTTGCAGTCTATCAATCTTATAATGGAGGTGAATGGGAATCACGACTTTGGGAGTCAAAAAAACATACACAAACAAAACCAAATGAAACCCTGCGGCTCGTGACGATACACTGATGTGAAAAGACACGAAACGATCGGTCTGTGCAAGAAACTGAACAGTATTTATATCGTTTCTTACCTCTGATTTTCACCGCAATGTCCGAACTGTCTGTCCTGAGCGCGTCCTCCTGGGCGCGTTCTCAACAGCCAGCGCCTGATGCGTCTTTTTCTTCTTCTTGCTTTACAGCGGATCACAGACTTATAAGTGCATTACTGCCACCTATCTCTCAAATGGACCATTGACACTCCTAATTGAGATTGTTGATAGAGTGTCAATGGTTTGAGATATTTGAGAGATAGGTGGCAGTAATGCACTTATAAGTCTGCGATCCGCCGTAAAGCAAGAAGAAGAAGACGGTCAGGCGCTGGCTGTTGAGAACGCGCTCAGGACAGACATTTCGGACATTGCGGTGAAAATCAGAGGTAAGAAACAATATAAATACTGTTCAGTTTCTTGCACAGACCGATCGTTTTGTGTCTTACACATCAATGTATCGTCACGAGCCGCAGGGTTTAATTTGGTTTTGTTTGTGTGTTTTTTTGACTCCCAAAGCCGTGATTCCCATCCACTTACATTATATGACTGACAGACTGCAACGGTTTGAGTTCAAAATCTTCATTTGTGTTCTACTGAAGAAACAAAGTCACCCACATCTTGGATGCCCTGGGGGTAAGCAGATAAACATCAAATTTTCATTTTTGGGTGAACTATCCCTTTAATGCTTAGAAAATTGCACAAGCAGATTTGTAACACAAACATAAGCTTAGACCACCCTGTATCAGAAGTCATTGTTATATAGTGCTGCATGGATGACAGAATTTTGTAGGCCAAAATGCAGGAAAAAAAAGGAGTAAGCATTTTAGAACTTCTGGTTCAATCCATAGTTTTCAGTCACATGACTGGCTTCAAGACCTGCCGGGCAAAACATCCATAGAACTGCAGCACAAGCCTGCCATTTTCTATCTGTTTCCAATCCTCAAATACTTAGATCAAGAATAAAACAAAGATATGTTAACAAAAAGGCAATTTTGGCCATTTGCAATCCATATCAAGCACTCACCGCAATATTTCAATCACTGAAAACAGCAGGACATTCTAAAAAGTTTAATGTGAAAAGACTTAAAGTGCCTTTAAAACAGAGATATAAAAAGATCAAATTCAGTACACACCTTACTGATGATGCGTGCTTTATACAGGCAAGCAAATGAGCTCGGAATATGAATGCAATGCGCTAAATGGTTAAGTGTTGTCTTTATAGTGGTTTGCTATGGGAAAACATTTAACGTTAAACTGCTTGAGCTGAACTGCATCTGCTTGCCTGTAGAAAGTAAGGTGTATACTGAATGTTATCTTTTAATATCACTGTCTTACTACATTACTACTTAATGCAAACCTCGTAAAAAATAACTGGTGGTCAGTGGAGGAAAGCCATGTTGTGGGCATTCCTGTAAGGGTGTGACATTACGTGAAAACTATGAATTGTCTGGAAGTGAATGGGTTTTTGGTTAAATGCCTGAAATAAGATCTGTGATTAATGCAAGCTCAAAATATTTTCATGTTTTATTCTACGATGCTTTTTTTTTTGTCTTAAAAAAGGTGGTTGCTAACAAGTGGCTAAATGGAACTACAGAGGTTGTTAAACATCATCACGCCGAACAGGAAAACTAGTCCACTTTTACAGCCTCATTGTGTTTAGAATCGCACTCTTGCAAATGATTCTAGCTCAAACTTTCAGGGAAAATGTTTGATAAATAAAGACTAAAAGACTCGTCAGAAGCATAGTTCTGTCATGTCAACTCTCGGAGAGTTTAGCATGGTAATGTACATGGCAATGCTAATGTGTTTGGTTTTAGCTAAATAGATCTACTACACTGCTGCGGCAGAGCAAGTACAGAGACTTGCTACTGCCAATACAGCCACAGACATGCTGCTGTGAGCATGTAGGAAATACTGCTGCTGCACATGTAACACATAAACCCCCTATATAACATATATGAAATTACCCTGTAAAAGGTCTATACAGGTGGAGCTGGGGAAGGTGGAGGGAGTATTTGAATGTTGAGCAGCAAGCTCATTGGCTGCTGATACGAAAAGAATCCAATCAGCTGCGCCATGTGAATAATGATGACATTATGTCAGATTGAGTTACAACCTATTGGACTGCACCATCTAGAATTTCATGACAGAACGTTGGATTTATAGCGATGTTGAAGTCATGTGACCATGGTCTAGTTTGTTTCTAGCCCATATTTAGCTTTTTTCTTCTGCCAATTTTAGGCTTCATAATTGAAGATGGAGATTATCATTATGAACAAAATGTGCAAGAATCATTAACTTTTGTTGGTCACAGAGCTTATTTTCTGAAATAATCCAAAATCTTAGGTAATGCTAACTTTCAGACTGGCCTAGAAAAATAAGTCATCACTGCAGAGCCCTATTGTACAGTAAGGACTGTTTCACACAGGTTCACGCTTTGAAAAATGCGAGATGTATGCAGTGGAATGGGGAAAAATGCAAGGTCTTGGGACCCGTTTTTTAAAAAGTTGAACAACCTTTTAACTTGAGTACTGTGTTTTTAGAATGATGTGTCATGTGCAAGATGCTGCAAAAGATGCGAGACACAAGCTCAAAGGTCAAACACATCTGTCTAGCGTGTTTACACACAAAAAAATATGGAAACGTTCCGTAGTAGTGGAATAGAAAATGCATTCTGTGTGAACAGCCCCAAAAATTTTTAAATCTGTAAATATAACTTTAAACTGCCCGAAGGCAAAGAGGCAGATTAGTGTTTATTCAATCAAAACTAACCTGCTTGCTCAGATTTGATGATGAACACTTTGCTGTCACTTCCCAGAGAGTTTGTGGTGGTGCACGTGTAGTTTCCTGGACTGAGGAGGACTGTGGAGGACTGGAGCACTGAGGAGCTGATCTCCTCTTTCAGATGCTCTGAGTGCCATGTGTACGTAGGAGCCGGGTTTGCCTTCACTGTACAGTTTAGTGTGACCTCGTCGTTTTTAATGATGGTCTCTGTTGAATTGAAGTGTTTTGGTTTATCTGAGGAGGACAGAGAGACATTTAATAGCACAACAGCACCATGATGAGCAGCTGTTATTAACGGATCAGAAAAATACTGTACAACTGAAACCTTTTTATCTGTGTTAATTCTATTCATAATATGTAATATTCAAATTATGTGTTAATAAGCAATTATCTGCATGTGATGAAATATGACAGTTGCACATCCTTCACACTAGAAGGCCATTCAGAAAATATAAACTGAATTATACGGCAAGCTTAGCAATAAAAAAACTTACAGTACAACTCAACATTAAGACGTCCTGATGTTTCTTTTGGAGGAGGTTGAGGTCCTTCTGCTCCCAGTTCCAGCACTGCTTCACACCTGTATTGAGCTCCATCATCAGCTCTGTCTGGACGGATCAGGAGTAGTGTGGTGGTTTCATTCACTGGAGTCTTGCTAGCGTCAGTGAAGGTGGTTTGATTCAGCAGAGTCTGTCTTTTGTACCATTTGACAGTGAGATCCTGAACTGGAGCCACATCGTGAACATCACACTGGAGCTCATACTGCTTTCCCTCTATCATTGGTCCGCTGTGATCTACAATGCTGATGGACACACTGTCTGGAGTCTCTGTGGAGGAAGATTTACAAACTCTGAAATCTGCTGTGATGAATGTACATTTATTAGATATTTCTGAGAATGAAAATACAAAAAATATAAGTAACAGGGAAACTGACTGTAAATAGTGACTGGGAGCTCTACTTGACACTGTTCCTCATGGTTTATGTAGCAGAATGGCTGTATGTCCCATTCTATCAGATTTGACACTCTCCATGTGATCAGACTGTCTGTGGTCATGGGCACGGCTCCCTCACTGGCTTCCCATCCCATCCCTTTATGTGAGACTGAAGTGCTACAGTTAACTGCTACAGAACCGCCGTATCTCACAACAGCTCTCTGTGGGTTGAGCTGAACAGGACATTCAGCTTGTGTACCTGTTAAACACATTGAAGAACACAGAATAAATGCATATAGATATTGTTTACTAGAAAGACTAAACACAGATAACCAACCATCACATGTTAAAACTTGTTTACTGACCAACTGCATGCAAAACAGACAAGAAAAGTTTTTGGATATTGTAGAAGACCATCAGTCTATCACAGTTTATGACTCTTTTAAAACAAAGAGGCTCATCGATTCTTACCATCTGGGAAATGAAACTTAGAAACTTCACTGACACAGCAGGGGCATTCTAAAGCATGTCCCTCACACAAGTGTGTAAGCAATTTACAACAACAAGTGGGCACCACCTTTTACCATGTGTTATCTTTTGTAAAGACGTCAAAGAAAAAGCCACTACATTTATTTTCAATTTTCATTTTATTTCAGTGTTTCCTCCATAAATATGCATTTTTGTCCTGTCTTGGCCTTGCCTTCTCAACCTCTCCTTTCTGTTTTAGCAATCAAGTACATGTCACAGGAAATAAACATTTTATTCATAATTTAGAAGACACATTTTTTTCCACAGGTTATGTGTCAATCCTGTTATCATCATAACTCATTATTAATATGATTACAAGGATTAATGATAGCCCGATTATTTGTTGTAATAACAGCATTGAATACTTTATAATAAACAGCTTGTATTGTCATGCACTGTAAAAAATGACCGTGAATTTAACGGTAAAAGACTGTGAAAATGCTACAGTAAAAACCTGTTAAATGGTTAACGGTAAATTCCCCTACTATATACGGTGAAAAACTGTATTGGACATTACATGTATTGGACATAAATTTACAGTAGTATACCGTTTTTGGAAGTGAAAAATACCGTATAATTTACAGTGAATAACCGTAAATTGACATTCCCAGAATTCCCTGCGTTACATTTCAAATTTGATGTTTTTTTGTTGAAATAACTGTTTCTTCTGATTAAGGGCAGGTAATCCTCTGTGTCAAGAGAAATAAAGCACACCAAAAGATTAGACAAATAACACAGCCTAAACAGACAAGTGCTAAAATAGCTGGGGGGAAAAAACATACTTCATGATTTTACCATATCAGAAGCAAATAAGCAAAATGAAATGGTTAATCATAGCACGTGTACATGTGTAATCAAAACATTTCAATGCATTGTGATTCCATCATTCAGTGTCTCTTACATCATTTTTAATGAATTGGTCAATTTTATTAAGGGCAGGTAATCCTCTGTGTCAAGAGAAATAAAGCACACCAAAAGATTAGACAAATAACACAGCCTAAACAGACAAGTGCTAAAATAGCTGGGGGAAAAAAACATACTTCATGATTTTACCATATCAGAAGCAAATAAGCAAAATTAAATGGTTAATCATAGCACGTGTACATGTGTAATCAAAACATTTCAATGCATTGTGATTACATCATTCAGTGTCTCTTACATCATTTTTAATGAATTGGTCAATTTTATTCATTATGATTTCTGAACATCATACATTTTATTTTTAGACAAGTGTCTAGCCTGATAAAACGTACAGTTTTGAAACATCCCCATATTCTAAAGTAAAACTACATTTAAACTGCAAGGAAGCGGAAAGAGTTGGAAATGTAAACCAAAACAAATGCAAAAATGCATAGTTACCTTTTAATACAACTTTTATTTGTCTGATGGTCCTGCCAGCAGAATTGTTTGCATCGCAGTACACATACTCAGGTGTTGACTCTGATATAGTAAGAGTTTCATTATATACTATAACATTTGCGCCGAGGCTCCAGCTGATTGTTGGTTTTGGGTTTCCCTCGGCTTCACAAACAAGCACCTCTGGATACCCTCGAAACACAGGCACTATGGAGGGCAGTTTGGTCTCATTGATGATCGGTTTAACTACAGGAAAGAGCAAAGAAAAAACAGGTTTCACATGATAATAATCAAGACCACTGAAATACCTGCTAAGAACTTGGACAAATTATTTGACATACAATGTACAGTAATGCTGAGATGTTCTGATGACACTGTTGAACGTTGAGGTCCTTCTGCTTCACACCAGAATTGAGCTCCATCATCAGCTCTGTCTGGGCAGATCGGGACTTTATATGTTAAATTGGCTGGAGTCTTGATGGTGTCAGTGACGTTGATTTGATTCAGTTTGTACCATCTCACATCAACAATCTTAAAAGAAGCCACATTCCGAATGAAGCACTGGAGCTCATACCACTCGCCAGCTATCATTGGTCCTCTGTGATTCACAGTGCTGATGGAAATATCTGGAAGACATATCAAGCATAACAGAGTAGCTGAAATCCCAAATTCTTCAAATAAGTGCAAAAAATTACAGAAATGTATTTTTAAAAACATATACATGCTTAAGCTGACTGTTGTTTTGGCACAAGGTAGGTTTGTAGCTGGTATGTTGCAGCTATTGCTTTTTGACCACTAAGAACCATCAACCATGTTTCAAAACAGAGTCACAATCTTGTGTAGTTTTCCCAGTGCACTTAGTTAAGTGAGTAACACTGTCCATTAGCCTTTCCTTCCATTCTGTGAACTGACAACTTCCTATTTTGTATTGTTAGCAGTGTGGTATTTCCAGCAAATGCTGGCAGGCTGTTATGCTTTGGACTTCATGGACACATTTTCTCTATATCCCTTCTAAAAAACTAAAACCTCTTAAACCAACCTAAACTAGCTGGTTTACACTGGACTCCCAGCTAGGCGAACCTAGTGTTTAGCTGATTTAGTTGCACAGCCCCAAACCCCTCAAAAACTATAGCCAGACCTGGGAGACCACCTGAGGACATTAAACCAGCTATAGGCTGCATGATTTAAGATGTTTAGCAGAAACCCAAACACAGTTGCATGTACGAGTTGTTCAAGCAAGAGAACAGTTTTGCAAGTCACGACTAACTGAAAATAAGCATGTAAACATTTGGCAGCAATCCCAGTGAAACAAAAACTGTGATGTTTCCTCATAAATACTATAGCTTCAGGAGACCCCTTACCTTCAGTCTAACAGTGACGAAGTATAATTAATTTAACTCTACAGTATATTTGCAATTGCTGACAGACTGTGGCTGTGGTTAAACCGCTCAATGCAGGCTGTTAATGATAGCAAACACAGTGTATTTATCTTGTTTGACAACGTTATTCTATCGCTATTTAAACAGTGTTACTCAAAGTATTTTCAGAAGCGAGCCACAGCGGAGGAAATAAAATACCAGGGCCTTTTAATCACTCTTTAACTTATTTAAACCCCCTTTCTAAAGTTTAACACGGAAAACTGATCTAAAAATATATGACTTTTTCTTCAGGATTGGAAAAACATAACACTGGTTATAGAAATGTCCTACCATCCAACGCGTACTACAGCGACAGCAGATCCAGAAATAGAGACACGTGAAGAGGATCCGATCGCCCCGCGCCGTCATTTTTAATGGTATTGAAAGCGTTTTAACCAGCTAACGGTGTTTAATTGTTCAGGCAGTAACACAACACACGGTCTCGGACCCTTCATTTATCGCAGGAAACCTCTACCCTCGCACAGCAGCCCGTTTTAGTCAATGTTAACCCTCCCCCACACATCTCTCTAATAGTGCACGTTGCAACTTTATTCATTTGCACCCTGTCACGACAAATCGGGGACTAGAAATAGAGAGAGCTCATTCGCCTATCTCTAAGATAAGGTAAAGTCGTTTTGAACATCGCATTAAGTCTTTAAATACCACCTTTGAAAATGTGTCACAAAATGTGAGTCATAGCACACATACGTCTGCAAGATGTCTGTTAAAGATCACTTGATCTGGAAAGCATCTGCTGTGTACAGACATCTGATAGACGTCTGTAAGATGTCAATTTTACATACATTCTAAATCATAAACATCTTAAAGACATCTAGTAGACATCTATTTGACATCTGATAGAAAACGTCTTATAGACGTATTGCAGATAAGCAAACACTGTAAAAAATCCGTCTTGCAGATGTAAATGCAGATGTCAAATAGACGTCTCAGAGATGTATGTGTGCTATCAGGGATACTGGACCCCCACAAACATTGGTCATGACTAGTGCATACTTCCCTACTGTACAGTATTCAGAAAGGAGCAGCATGTCTGAATACTCAGTACTCATGGACAGATATCCGTCTTGCAGATGTAAATGCAGATGTCAAATAGACGTCTCAGAGATGTATGTGTGCTATCAGGGATACTGGACCCCCACAAACATTGGTCATGACTAGTGCATACTTCCCTACTGTACAGTATGCAGAAAGGAGCAGCATGTCTGAATACTCAGTACTCATGGACAGATGAGATTGTGAGTGTGCATCACTCATAAGCCTCCTTGTTGTGACCCAATTGTTGCAGTTAACAGAAACAGATCTGTTGTACCAGCAGGCAACACTCGAGCTGAATAGGGCATTCAGTAGTGTTCTTCAGTAGCGAGCGCTTTACAAATAACGAAGCTATAGAATCAAAGAAGTGCACAAGTAGACACAACTAGTAATTCCAAGTAACAGTTTTGCCACCTAAAGTAATTCATCGTATTACTCTTTTTAATATCTTTGTAACTTTTTAACAGTTTCAGTGTCAGAATGCACAAGGGTGAGACATAAGGCATTTCAACAGTAAATAAAAACATTTGCATTTGCACAGATGTCAATGTGTCAGCCAGCAAAACAAACCAAAATGCATGCACTGTTAAGGCTTATAAACTGGCAGCCAGTTTCATGCTTTGACTAATGCTATACACATACAAGCTTCGGAACAATTGTTTTAGCTATTGTAGAATACATCAGCCAGGTTTAGAGCTATATAAAACAAAGAGGTTATATATATATATAAGATATATATATATATATATATATATATAGAAGTCTTGCTAAGATCTTAAGCTAATGTAGAGCCACTGCAGTCACAATATATTTTTTTAAACTTAGCACAGTTTAAAAAATATATTTTCAATTATTTTACAGCTTAAAATAAATAAATGTATTTATAAATAAATAAAAGGCTGTGATTGGTTGTTACTGTTTACAGTGCGTGGAATGGTGCGCTGTGATTGGTTGTTACTGTCTGTCGCATTCTGCAGAAAAGGGAGACTGGCGTTTGTCGCGGTTTGGAAAAAAGGGAGAAAACATGATAGAATAACTAGGCGGATATCGCATTTTGCGTAAAATTAAAAATTTACTTTTCAATACCGACCAGATGCAATACTGATTTTGGCGGAAACTCAATTTTTTTTTAAATGGCGTTTATCGCGTTTTGGAACCAAACTCTTCATATATTCAGAATGATCAGTGTGCCTGACACATACAATACAAGTGTAGTTTTTATAAAAACATACTACAATCCAATAAAAGCCTAATAAGGATGATATTCAGCCATTTTTAGTTGATAAACATCCTCAGACACCAGTGTTAGGGTCTGATACTGTGACTGTCCGTTGGATCTGAGAGTGAAGTGAAATAACACTGATCTGTATGATTTCTCATCCAAATTTGATCTGACTGCAGACAGCTCAGCAGATGGATCTAGCTTAGGGAGTCATAATAACCAAAGCAGAGATATTGTTCTGACAGAGTTCCTTCATGGAGACTGTTCTGGCTACGCTAAGAGTTCTTTCCGTGCATTGGGCTCCTTCACATCATAATGGCCCGTCCTGGTTTTTTTATAGTAGGTCAAGTAGATGAAGATGACTGAGATGGCCACCACTACAGCAACAATAATGCCTAATATTACGTGTAGGCCTATGTAATTCTCTGTGTCAAAAATAAAAACAAATATATGAGTAAATCAGCAATTTAGTGAATGAAATCCAAGCAAGCAAAACTTGGGATTGATCTCTATCCTGCATCATGCCTTCAACATATTGTGAAGCAACTAATTTAAATAAGTCTAGAAAAATCCATGCAAGACAACAATGATGACGCAAAACATAACACTTAAATATAAGCCATAATTTTTTTTTTTAAAGTGAAAGTGACGTGATGTGGCCTTGTATGGTTACCCATACTCGGAATTAGTGCTCTGCATTTAACCCATCCAAAGTGCACACACACAGCAGTGAACACACACACACCGTGAACACACACCCGGAGCAGTGAAACACAGTGTTAATGTGATCACAGTGACATTAACACTGCAAGCGGAGCATTACAAGACCAACAAACCAAGCAGCTTAAAGTGCAAATACTCTGTGAAAGGCCAAAGCACTAACCACAAAATAAGCTGTGAATCTATCCTGACAACATACTATTAAATTGTTTTTTCATGATAATTTGCATATTTAATATAACCAAAATAAACATTTAGTTTAATATCAGACCAGCAAATAAAAAAATTAAATTCTGAAACAGTCACAATTCCTTTCTGTAGTATTACTGTCAGTATTACTAAAGCAAATTGAAACAACTGTTGGAAACTGCTAAAAAAAAAAGACACACAAATGCATAGTTACCTTGTATGTACACGTTTACTTGTCTGATGGTCCTGCCAGCAGAATTGTTTGCATCGCAGTACACATACTCAGGTGTTGACTCTGATATAGTAAGAGTTTCATTATATACTATAACATTTGCGCCGAGGCTCCAGCTGATTGTTGGTTTTGGGTTTCCCTCGGCTTCACAAACAAGCACCTCTGGATACCCTCGAAACACAGGCACTATGGAGGGCAGTTTGGTCTCATTGATGATCGGTTTAACTACAGGAAGGAGCCAAAAACACACAGGTTAAGAGCTTTTGCATACTGCATACTGCATCTTAAATTTCTTATGTTAATCCATATTCATTTTAATCTCGTAGTTTTCAACAAAACTACCCAAATTTAGATATTTGACTAGAAAAAGTCACATGCTGCATCTGATCCCTATTACACAACTTGACACAGTGTGTCGCATGGTAAGTGCTACAACTACTACAAGTCTGCTTGATTTGGATATGTTAACATGTTCCAAAAAGATTAATCATAGGAGCTGATGGATCTTGCTTACAATATACAGTGATATTGAAAGGGTCTGATATTTCTTTTGGAGGAGGTTGAGGTCCTTCTGCTCCCAGTTCCAGCACTGCTTCACACCTGTATTGAGCTCCATCATCAGCTCTGTCTGGACGGATCAGGAGTGTGGTGGTTTCATTCACTGGAGTCTTGCTAGCGTCAGTGAAGGTGGTTTGATTCAGCAGAGTCTGTCCTTTGTACCATTTGACAGTGAGATACTGAACAGGAGCCACATCGTGAACATCACACTGGAGCTCATACTGCTTTCCCTCTATCATTGGTCCGCTGTGATCCACAATGCTGATGGACACACTGTCTGGAGTCTCTGTGGAGGAAGATTTACAAACTCTGAAATCTGCAGTGATGAATGTACATTAGATATTTTTGAGAATGAAAAGACAAAAAATATAAGTAACAGGGAAACTGACTGTAAATAGTGACTGGGAGCTCTACTTGACACTGTTCCTCATGGTTTATGAAGCAGAATGGCTGTATGTCCCATTCAATCAGATTTGACACATTCCATGTGATCAGACTGTCTGTGGTCATGGGCACTGCTCCCTCACTGGCTTCCCATCCCATCCCTTTATGTGGGACTGAAGCGCTACAGTTAACTGCTACAGAACCGCCGTATCTCACAACAACACTCTTCTGGTTGAGCTGAACAGGACATTCAGCTTTTGTACCTGTTAAACACATTGAAGAGTAGGCTGTGATTTACAGTATTTTAATCATTTATACTGTTATAATAAACAAAAGTCCTATTTCTAATCTGACAACAAATCCGCAAAAATGCCAGGGATTTTCCCCCTAACATTTCTACATATTTTCAGTTGACTTAACAAACTACACAAAATCAAAATGTACTTTTAAAATGTATGTATACATGTATATACACTGTGTCTTTCAAGTAAAGTCACAACTATTCAATTTTCTTTTTAATGCACTTAACTTAAAACCTTAATTTGCATGGTTTGTTTATTATTATTATTATTATTTATTATTATTATTATACATCTGACCTTAATTTAATCCTTAATGGTACTAGTCTAAAACTAGTCTTAATGGTAAATCAATGTATTATTTATAATAAACTTTCAATAGTGCCTTTAAAAATAACATCTCAAAGCACTTCACAAGAATAAGATCAAATAGGACATACAATTATACAAACAATGCATTAATATAAGTGAAATAAAGACAAAGATAAAATACCAAACAAAAGCAAACTATCAAAAGTTTAACAAATAAATTAAAAATAAGACAATTACAAACTAAATAGGTAAAAGCTAACCAAACAAAAAAGCTTTAAGGGAATATTTAAAAAAGAAAAAAGAAAAAAAAAAAGGGATTTTGCTTGCCTTATCACGGCAGGCAAAGAATTCCAAAGTTTTGGAGAAACTGAAGAAAAACCCCGATCACCCATAGATTTTGAACAAGTAAACTGAACAATTAAATGGCAAAATACAAAGGAACGGAGATCATGCACTGGTGTGTAGGGGGTTAAAAACTCCCTACAGAGATAATGAGGTGCCAAACCGTGCAAAACCTTATAAGCATGAGAATTTTAATCTCAACACGGAATCTGACAGGGAGTTAATGTAAAGACTCTAAGAGTGATGTGATCCCTTGTCCTGTTTCCAGACAGGATTCGAGTGGCTGAATATTTGTTATACCTATACATTTTCAACTGGTTTGAGTGTTTTGTCTTTGCAAGTAGTAGCTTGATAACCAAACATACTAAATTATTGTTACAGCATTAAAAATGTTTCTTATAACCAAAGCTGTTTATCATATATCATAAGTGTATGTGTGTGTGATCATTTGCTTTCTGACAACATACCTCATTACTGTTGATCATGTAAAACAGACACCTTACCAAAGTAGTTCCAAAATCACCAAAAGCTTAGTCACACTTTAAGAATATTTTATATAAAATCCACTGAGAGTGCATATTATGCATTACAGAAGTATCTGTATAAAGTTAAAAAGAACAGTGTTTGTAAAAGAACAGCCACTTTTTATTAATTTAACACATCCTTGCTGAATAAAAGCATTCATTTCTTAAAAAAAAAAAAACGGTAGTGTATATTGTTACAAAAGATTTCTATTTTAAATAAACGCTGTTCTTTTTAAAGTTTTATTCATTAAAGAATCCTGAAAAAAGTATCACAGGTTCCAAAAAAATTCAATGTTTCCCATATTGAAAATAATTCATCATATTAGAATGATTTCTGAAGGATCATGTGACACTGAAGACTGGAGTAATGGTGCTGAAAATTCAGCTTTGCATCACAGAAATAAATGATATTTTAAAGTATATTAAAATAAAAAAACGTTACTTTAAATTGCAATAATTTCACAATATTATTGTTTTTTTCTGTATTTCTGATCAAATAAATGCAGCCATAATGAAAAGAAGTGACTTCTTTAAAAAACATTAAAAATCTTATTGATCCCAAACTTTTGAACGGCAGTGTGTGTGTGTTTTTCTAATGAAAATAGATCACGTGTGACCTAGATAGGGTCATCATAAGAGGTGGGCCATGGGAAGTAAATGTAAATGTAGAAAAACTTGATTTAAAAAAAAAAACAAGATTTTTCACCACTTCGTTTAATGTTATTTTTTGGAAAACTTTCTTCAGAGTGAATTTCGTTTTGAATTGATTTTAGTTTAATTGTAATTAATGTATCAGTCATCCTTCTCAGTAGAAAAATATACAAGAATTTAAAAGAAGGTGAAGTAGTGAAAGCGGAATGCGTACCAAATTAACCCACAGCAATGAGCCTTGCTTCACTAAGCAAGCTAGTGCTCACTGCAGAGCCAAGTGATATGACATCAACCTACCCCCCTCCCCCCTGGACGTATTGGGAGGGGCTTGACCTAGTCCAGCTCCGCCTCTGTGGACCTAATGGGTGGAGTTATGTTTAGGGTGTGGTTGGACCGTCTAGCCCCACTACAAGAGACCTTTTTGATATCACATTGATATCACATTGATATCACATTGGAGAGATTGGATTTTAACCGTTATGGGTTGCTGTGTGTTTGTTTAGGTGATGTAAATGTTTTTCTAATGTGAGCCTACACTTTCCATTCAGTACCTCTAAGAGCATTTTAAAACATGCAGCTTATCTTGCATGTTAAGTTTTAAAGGGGTCATATGATGCGCTTTTTGAAACGCGTCGATTTTTACAAAGCTCATCGGTCAAAAAAAAAAAAGAGGTGTGCTGGGATTGGCCAGCTATCCAGTGCGATGTGATTGGCTGAATACCTTAAGCGTGAGACGGAAATGTTACGCCCCTCACCAAACTGTTGATGCCGTGTCCCGGCCGGAGCGACGAGACAAAAACATTAAAACCCATTATAAACGAGGCATTTGTTGCATCCAGTGGGGACATAATTACGGATTATAATGACTTATACTGTCTTTTTACGCATTGCGTTGCATTGCATCGCGCCGCATAAACATAAAACTCTGTCTGTATTTGTGATCAGAGAAATGACAAACTACAAGCGCTACTCTACACTGCCCAAAACTTGCGTTTGAATCATCAGTGGCAAATCCTTTAAATGAAAACGTACTTACGTGAGTCAGAACTGGCATTTTAGTCTAACGTTACTCTCCCAGGATCAGTAAACAGTCCTCCATAAAATGTGCTGCACACATCTGAATATTTGGGTTAAACTGTTCTGGAACAGTGTTGTAAATACAACTTAACCACTGATTTGTAGTCGTGTCCTCTTTTGGAAGACCAAACAAAGTAGTTTCGCTTTCACAACGAAAAACACAGTGTGATCTAAAGCCGGGCTAGAGTGTGATGACCCCGGGCTTCGTACCACGGTGAAAGCCGATCCGGCGATCCACAGCACTAAGCTGATGTATTTACTCAGCGACCAGCACGGATCAGCTCCAGGCATGACAAAGCGGATATCGTCCTCTTTTGGAAGGCCAAACAAAGTAGTTTCGCTTTCACAACGAAGCACACAGCGTCTTCAGGACATGGTGGAAAGCGTCAACAATACTACAGCGAGAATAAAAGTTACGCCTTCTTTCTTTGCGTGAACATTTGGGCGGCATTATGCAAATCTTCCCACATCGTGACGTAGACATGTGGGGGCGTGTTAGAACGAGCCGGTTTAGGTAGGTGTGGTTGACTCTTAACTTTTATAAAGAATATCTCTTTGGATTTGAGACTTTAGTCTTTGCAACTTTACAGATCTTCTTTATGCACCAAGAGCTTGTAACACTCCAAAGAGAAAGGAAAAATTGAAATCGCATCATATGACCCCTTTAAAGAGATTTGACAACGCCTGGGGAGGAAAAACCCCCATAGCGATATAAAGAAACCTGAATGAAAATGGTCTTGCGCCCTCCTCTGGTAAGTTATTTGCAGGTGATCTTCTTCAGATACTGGAATGGTTCAACGCAGATAAATGACTCTACTCGAGGTGTAGACAAAACCAAAAGTATGCGGTCTTAAAAGTACATATACTTATATTATATGGCTTTACTTTTTTAAGGTTTAAAAGTAGCCCACAAAACCGACAAGCGCAAGCTCGTGTTTTCACCAACACTTTCGACTGACGAAGTAACCATGGCAACAGGCTGTTCGTGCTCTTCCGTTAGTATATATACACACACACACACATCTATGGGTACAACGACTAACATTTCTAAAAAGTTATTTAAAAAAAAATCGGACTCCTCTCAAAGTCATATCGCCTATTCGCACCCTTACCTGTACGAGCAAATCAGAATAGGCGGCACTTAAGTAGCCTATCAAGTTACTGCACGGGAAGACACAACATTTTGTTAGTTGTTTAAGATTGTTTCATGATGATACAATTTATCAGACGTATAGCATTGAAATAGTATGGCGGCCTCAGACGCAGCAATGTCAATGAATAATGCCGTGTACTCTTGGGTTGAACCGGTGACATATTCTACAAAAAATACGAACTACGAAAGCAAGTGGCGCGTTTATTCTCGTCATCTTGTAGACTAAAGTACAAACGAAATATTTTGAAACCGCTTACCTGCAACTTGTGAGAAGTACAGGAAACAAAATCCGAGGAGTCGCGCATAGAAAATCCGAACAGATGTGGTGAGAGAAAACGAGCCCTTCTGCATTTTAAAAGAATGTTAAACTCTAGTCCTGAGCTTTAGAAACGAGATGCTCTTCTTCTCCCTTGTGAGAACTGCGTTACACTTCACCCAGTGAAAGACTAAAAGAGTGCCAGAGTGACCACGTGTTTGGTCAGCAGAACTGCCTTTCTCTTAGAGATGAGAGGGAGATTACTGGAATGCCCCCCTATTTAGGAATTAGCTACTAGCTCTATATATCTCTCCTTCACATTTCACATAACTTCACTTCCACTTGAAGTCTGTAAACACACATACACATACACATACACATTCACATTCACAATGACATACTGGAAATTACCGGGAGTTCCCAGTTTTTCTTTCTTTGCTTCTTTCTTTCTATCTGGTACTATATTAAAAGGGGAGACTGGGGCTACATGTCACAAGGGATAGGATTTTTGTATGTTGATTAAAGTCACAAATAACCTGCTTGCTTTCTCTAGCAGTAGTTTTGTATGTTGGCATCTAACACCAATTTCAAAACTCTATCAAATTAGGATAGTATTTGTTAATTTTATAATCAAATAATATTTTTGTTATACCGCTTAAAGTGAACACAATAAAACCACACTGACATACATTCATGCATTCACATAATGTGACAACATGCCCCCACCCACATAAACATAAGTGCATAGAGAAATTGACCTTCACGACAATACAATTTTATCCCACAAGAACCCAGAAAGTGAGGAAGTTGGTTTAATCCTAATAAGAAGTCAGGAAGCACAATGGTATCTGTGTGAGTATTTGGAGTATTGAGTTCTCACTGAAGAACAGAGTGCCCTGTGTCTTCTCAGTGAACTGAGGCATCCATAGCCTTACAAGCTTTAATACCTAAGAAGTCATCTCAAATGTAGGCTTTATGTTATTAACATCAATATGATATTTTTCTTTAGGTTAAAGCGTAGTATGAACAACTCATATTAATGAGACTTCTATTTTAACAAACAGCATAAGAAATCTTATGAGACTTGCAGCCTAACTTTGTTTATTTCTTTGATGTCAGGGAGAGGAGGGCTTTATAGTCTGAGGGGGGGAGAATGGAATGCGTTGAGACAGTAGATAACACAGATCAAGAGAGAATTCCTCTCAGTTTCTAATTAAGTAACAGCATACCAGCAAAAGAGGTGTTGTAACACATATTCAGACCAAAAGCAGGATTATGAGTGTGATAAGTTTAAGTTTTAAGTTTTAAACAACACTTCAATACACAATGGAGTGACTTACATTTAGATACAATACTGACAGTTACTTCTTGCTCCAAAATAGTTCCAAACAAAGTCAAAATAGAATCAACTGTTGCATCTCCTAGCAATACACATTAGTTGTGTTCCGTTTCTTAATGAATCAGCATTTTGAACGAATTGAACTCAAGGACACACTCATAAAACCAATGGAATCTCTAGAAAGAGTCACTGAAAAATTCCTGCCACTACTACACAAAGTGGGACAAACACAGATAAGCAACGAGAATCCAGTTCTGTTGGATTAAATTTGGAGACTGGAATTAACTGTTATAAAGCGTTAATAGATGATCCAGCATAGCAAAAAACTAAGCTGAGAAAGGGAATAACAAATATAGACTAAATGTTGGAATACACTACATGACTTTTCAGATCTGAACAGATTTTCAAACACTAGGTATCATACAGTTGCCAACTTTGAGTTCTCACTGAAGAACAGAGTGCCCTGTGTCTTCTCAGTGAACTGAGGCATCCATAGCCTTACAAGCTTTAATACCTAAGAAGTCATCTCAAATGTAGGCTTTATGTTATTAACATCAATATGATATTTTTCTTTAGGTTAAAGCGTAGTATGAAAAACTCATATTAATGAGACTTCTATTTTAACAAACAGCATAAGAAATCTTATGAGACTTGCAGCCTAACTTTGTTTATTTCTTTCACAATGGAGTGACTTACATTTAGATACAATACTGACAGTTACTTCTTGCTCCAAAATAGTTCCAAACAAAGTCAAAATAGAATCAACTGTTGCATCTCCTAGCAATACACATTAGTTGTGTTCCGTTTCTTAATGAATCAGCATTTTGAACGAATTGAACTCAAGGACACACTCATAAAACCAATGGAATCTCTAGAAAGAGTCACTGAAAAATTCCTGCCACTACTACACAAAGTGGGACAAACACAGATAAGCAACGAGAATCCAGTTCTGTTGGATTAAATTTGGAGACTGGAATTAACTGTTATAAAGCGTTAATAGATGATCCAGCATAGCAAAAAACTAAGCTGAGAAAGGGAATAACAAATATAGACTAAATGTTGGAATACACTACATGACTTTTCAGATCTGAACAGATTTTCAAACACTAGGTATCATACAGTTGCCAACTTTCTAATTAAGGAAAAAAATGGACATCATACACTAAATGACTGAGGATCACACACTACCAGACTTTAGTCTTTCCGAACACAACAAACTCACACAGAAACATGAGCCTTGTTGCTAGATTATGTAGGCTATCTGAAAACAATTTGTATTCTAAAATCAACTCAAAATACTGAATAGGGTTGATATCCTCCGACTGAACAAATTCAAAGTCTGCAAATCAGGGCAAACCCCCAGGCAATTCAAGCTGTATTCCTACTAAAACAAATATGTCCCAAATAAGCCATTTGAAGGTAATTTGGTGAGGGTGTAGCAGTGATAAAGAGCACTGATACAGTGTACTTCTCAGATACAACCAGCCACCATCAGGGTCAGAATGTTTGTATGCTTATGTAACATTTACCTGCATTCATCCCACACAATTTTATAATCTTCACGATTCTTTATTTTTTTTAGCAATTTAATGTTAACGCAATATGAAGCCCTCTACCGGGTTGATGCAATTAGTGTTTTTTTGTTAAGGTAAGCGTCAATATAGACCTTAAGGTAGCGCCATATTTCATTTTTGACAGGAATGAAAATGAGGCTGTGAGGGACTTAAGTACAGTGCGTTCAATGGACTGTACAGTTGTTTAACAACATACGATTGTTCAGCTGACGAAACGTCTCTCCGAAAAGTAGACGAAAACTTCATAACACAGTTTTAAAAGTTGTAAGTTGGCGAAATTATGTGATTTAGGACCTTTATACAGTGCGTGTATTGTTGTAAAGATTATCCCTCACAGCCTCGTTTTCATCCATGTTAAATTAAATGTGGCATCTAACCTGATTAAGGTCTATTGCTCATACAGATTTCAGCAGTACTACACTTTGACATGTAAGCGCACTGTGGTTATGTCATCTGCCGCTTTAAATTCTCAAGGTCTTTTAAAATCGGGTAGCTAATTTCTAACTAGCTGTCAATGTTTTTATCGTTCATCAGCTGGGAAAAAAAATGGACCACTAAATATCCACCCAGGAAAGCAATACAGCAACATTGAGGCAATGATCTAGCAACCACCCAGTTTAGCGACCTTGACATTTGCACAGGAAGCGCTACTCACATTTTCCGTAGAAAAATGGCATGATGTACATTCATTGACTAAAAATGCTAATCACATTGTGTTATCTCAGGTCTTACTTACATAGTGAGGCATTTTTCCTTCATCCAGAGCATCAGCTTTCTCTTCCAGGAAAAGCCCTATTTCCACACTCCAGCATGTCCTTGGAAATGTCACTTAGCCTTATTCCTGCCTCCACACATAGTTCCTGTTAAAAGAACTTTAACAGGAATGTCATGTTTACTCTAAGCAGCACTTCAGGATAATGATTTGCTGTACTTATATCTGCTATACTCAATTTGTGCAGTACAGCAATATTATTTCTTTAAAGATCACACATCCTTACTGCATTCATGGAATTAACTGAGAAAACAAGGATACAATCAGACTTGCTGGAAAAGATATTTTATTTTAAGTCTAAGGTGATTTCTTCCCAGTGAATGTCATAAATTCTTGAAGTAATAAACTATATTTAAGCCCATGCTATGATTTCATTTCCTTGGTCTTTTCAGGGCACATCTTTGACTTACAGTTTTTTTATACACTCTTTCCTTTTATCTTCTTCTAAATCATTGGAAAGAAGCCTGGCTGAGCCAAGAAAGGAGGCTTGCTGTGAGGTCACGTGATTTCTAGTAAGAAATCACATGAAAAGCCAACCCCTTCAGAATCCTGCCAAAATCCCCTATCATATCCTAGAGTTTTCTTAATGTGATGACTCAAGTTGAAAACATTTAAATGAAAGCATGAGATTGTCATGATGTTTTATTTTCTATTTTGCACTGTAAGCACAATACGGTTTGATTTCCACAAATGAAAGAAATCCTTTTCTGCCGTCACACAAAGAACAAAGATGTCGATGAATGATATCCTGAAAGACTGTTTGGAGGGGATTCCATGTTTATTTATTACAGTTTTACAGTAGTAACAATATTTCTTAAATGTGTTTGTGCTAGTTTTGTGGAAACTGTGGTTAAAAAAGGACATTTTTGTAAGTAAACATTTGGTCAAAATATATAATATAATTTTATGATGCAGTTATGAGAATAGTGCCTTAAAAACGTTGCTTCAGTTTCGTTTTTATGTTTCAGGTTAAAGACACATTTACATATCAAGAAATGTATTTGATTCTTTTGTTCCAGTGATTTTTTATTATATCTTGAATGATAAAAATCTAAAGCATTATTTTTGGTGCTTTTAGACTGTTATGAAAAAAAAAAGAATAATAGGGGGAAGTCCCTGTAGCAGTACCATGGTAACATTGGTACTTTCTGGTGAATATTTCTCAGAGGAAATGTATATTTTGAAAACGTCTCACTCTTTTAGCTTCAAAAAGTAAAACTGATTATTATTTAACACAAACAATTTATATATGAAACAGCAAAAAAGTCAAATGTAACAAAAAGTGTAAATAAATAGCATAAATGCATAAACGTAAGTGATAATCTACCCCAATCTCACATTTATGAAAGACAGCATTGTCTTGAGATGTTCACAGTTCATGTTCCACCTTCATTACAATAGTTCACTTGTGTCTGAAAGGGGTTTTCTTGTGTCAGATGCAACACAGCAGCTAGAGCAAAAATATGATCTTTCACTTTCACAAAACATGAAACCAGCCTGACCTCTCATAGCCTTACAGGGCCTGTACAGATGGCCGTGATTAACAGTAATGGCGGATCAACTAAGGGAGGAGAACAGTTTGGGGAGGAGTCACAGTTACTCTATAATTTTGCTCCCACTCTACTGACACATTTCACATTGTACACTCAAAACTGAGGAAAAACAACTATTTTTGAGGAAAAAAATATTAACTCTGGAAAAACAACTCCGCCGTTTTTCCTGTGATGTGTGCAGTACAGCAAAACAATAACTACAGAATAGTATTTTATCTGAAGCTGTATAGTTACTTTTATCAAGCTTTAAACTAGAATAATGACAATAAACGTCAAAGTTTTGTTTGCACTAGCTGCAAACTTAGATAAAACAATTATTTTCACAACACAAGATGGCGCCAGTATAAAGCTAACACTCACTACGGTCAGTCACTATACATGTAGATTCATGTGTGTGTGTGTGTGTACTGGTTTATATATCCTGGTGGGGACTTAAACCTGACTACACATAGACTCATGGGGACTCGTGTCACGATGGGGACCTAAATTGTGGTCCCCACGGGTACAAAAGCTTATAAATCATACAGAATTAAGTTTTTTGAAAATCTAAAAATGCAGAAAGTTTCCTGTGAGGGGTAGGTTTAGGGGTAGGGTTGGTGCAGGGCAATAGAATATACGGTCTGTACAGTAGAAAAACCATTACGCCTATGGAGAGTCCCCACAAGGATAGCTGTCCAGACTGAGTGTGTGTGTTTTATACAGAAAAATGAACTTGCTGTGATTTGGTTCATTCGGTGGTTGCTAAGAGGTGGTTTATCCAATAGTCCAGGGTGATCCAAACATCCAACAGTTTCATGATTCTCCAGGATTTAGGAAACATCAGCTATGGCAACCACAAGAACCTCAGACAAACATTCTGGTTGTGAAAGTGTGGTTAGGCTCATGAGGACATGATTAAGTATGTCAAACGGACTTTTTCAGGTCTTTTCTGTGAGTTTTTCAGGTCTTTAATGTTTTTTTAGGTCTACCTCAGTGATGCCGAGAGCTGATGTGCTATCTGAGAGAATCCTTATAAAAACTATGCCATCTTTTGTGATTCAACCATGACAAATATTTTCAGGTTTTATGGGCAAATTCTTTAGAGTAATTCATAAGTATTCTATAAAACAGACTTATGACTGACTTACAGTATGAGCCTACTGAGATTGAGTGCGAATGTTTTAGCAGTTTCCACAACTTCCAACCCCCAGAGTAGTTCAAACAGATTATATCTACCAGTGGAAATAGATAACTTTCACAAGTTTTACTCAAAATAGCAATTAAACGCCTTGTTATTGAGGAGGACTTTATCACAGGATGCTAAACATGTTGAACTGTTTTTTCCCTCTCAATATTTAAATTCAGAGAGAGTGTCTTTAACTTTTGTTTGTTTGTTTTGGGTGGGCTCCACAGTGTGTGTTGCAGATGGACATAGTCTCACGGAGTTGCTCCATCCCGTGCCTTAGAGTTGCTATTTTATATGTTTTTTTCTACCTTTATTTTGCTACATTGCTGAAAGTATTGTTACATCTTAAAACCATTTTTTAAAAAGAAAAACGCATTGATACGCCTCCCTACAACCATTTCAAAGTTATTTATGTAAAGATTAAACGTAAGGTGCTGGTTTTTATCAGAAGGACTAACATGGTACGTCAACAGTCTAAAGGTCTTGTGGCTTTGGTCATTCCCCAGTAGCCCTTTCCAGCCCTGCGCTGAGGCAGAGATTAAAGCCAACGGGCCTGATTTTCTCAGACTCAGACTAAATCCCACCCTCTCTTCTTCCTGTGAGAACACTCTGTCTCAGACAGATCTCGCACTCTCTCCAAGGGAGAAAGTTAGGTCAAGCAGACCTGCACTTGAGAGCTGCTGAGGATTCTCTGTGGAAATGGGTGTAGGAGAAAAGCCAGAGCAGCATCACCTAAATATCAGCTTGGGGCCTGTTACAAGAGCTTGCATAAAGCAATCGACTTTGGAATTAGAGGAATTTGAGGCAAATGGACACCATTTGAGCCCTGAAATTTGAGTGGATGCTTTGCACAGCTCAGATACCCATGCCTTGCCTCCCAGCCTCTCATCGCCCTCCCCGCAGCCTTAATAAAACAAACAGGTCACGTGGTCAGGTCACATTCCCATGAGTTTATCTGGCAATTAAAGATCTGGCCTATTGAAAAGCCATTAATAAAGAGGGCCATCCTTTTAAAATCACAAATACACCTTTTTTTGGTTCACTTTGTGGTGTAAATGGCATGGGAATCGGAATACAAGCTGAACCAGATTGAGAAAAGTATTTGGCTCTCTGTCCCTTTGACCTTCAGTCGTGCTGATCGGGGATCAGCAGCTTGTGATTGCGGTGGGAGACGAGTATGTAAAAAGGGAAAAGCTTTGGGGGGGAGACTACAGACTCGAACCTTTCCCTCTCAAAGGCCCCCAGGGCATCGTTAGGACTCCCGCGAGAGGGGTACTTCCAATGTTGGGTACGGCCATTGAAGAGCACATCTGGAAAGCATTAGTCTATTATTGCCCATGCAGGGCTGAGAGAGAAGGCCTATCTCATGGGGAGAGTGCGACTCTCTCCCGTCATTAATCCACTGCAGCGTGGGTCTGAAATAGTGTGAGGTCCAACGTACATGCTTGAGAGGCAGCTAGTGTACGAAACAGATGAAGAGATATGTATGCGTCTGTGTATGACTCTTTGTTCGAAGGACCAGCCTTTTCATTTTGGAGCAGGAAGTGGAAAGCAGCATCCTTGGCAACAGAGCTATTCCATCTGGACCACAAGCTCGAACAAGATGGCTTTGTATGCACGACTTGCCCCCAGCTAAAAGGAGCCGCCTGCTGGCGTGGCATGGCAGGTGCTCGGCCTCGATCCTCAGCGACATCAGCCCAGCTGTGACAGGACACCCCATACAGAGTTTGTAACTGGGTTTATTTAATTGAACGTCACACAGACAGTACATTCATACGAGCGATTTGGCCTTCATCTGGTTTGGATTTGTCAAAAGGCTTAGTATTCTCTCAGTTTTTGTCCCGGACCATCTGCATCAAAAGCCTTGAGCTTGAGGGGAGGATGGTACAGCATCATTCATTATTTCAACATATCCATCAGCAATATGGATCCTCCCTCCTGTAAGCTGTCGCTCAAGGACCCATCTGCGATGGCGGACGATCACAACTTGATCTCACACTCAATGTTACTGAAAATGTCCACCCCCATAAACGTGCCATAATGTGAAATCACACTGAGTTCTGGCTGAACGCCCAGACCCTGGAAGATACGGTCCTCACCGTCACCTCCAGACCCCCCTCCCGAGCCCAGTTCTGTCACTCCTCCACCGCCCCCTTCATTCATCCCCTCCATCTCCTTCCCAAGCGTCTCTGACTATACCAACCCCCGCTCTTCTCTGGCCTTGGCTGGGCTGTTATTGAGCGGGAGGCATTTCACAGTCACTCCCTCAGAGACTAGTGACCTCATCACCAGGCAGGAAGTCAAGAGGTTCAAGTTCGCCTTGTGAAAGTAATCCAACACTTCCCTGAGTATTTCAGCTGGTGGTGGTGGGGGTGAGTAGAGCATTGGGAGATTGATTCGGGGGTGTTAGAAAGCCCCAACTCTTTTGTTTCTCACTTTTGCCACATCGTCAGTGTTGGATGCTAATTCCTTTTTCTTCACCTCATAAAGAAAATTATTTCAACACTGGGGCCTGTAGCATCTGGAAACGTGGCAGCAGACGTGGTGAGAGTAAGAGAGGCCTGTGTAAGAGGAGAATGACAAAGGAAGGCCAGAAGACATGCTGTAATGAAGTCTCGATGGATGTGTTTCTGAACAAATCATACTGTGTATTCGCACTGCACTGATGGAGCACATCTGGTCTAATAATACCCTAATGAGAGAAACAGAATGTCTAGAGCTTCATTCCCTATTGTTGATGGTGATCAAGACTGTTTGTTTGTGTTTTGTTTGTTTCTGCCAGTGGCCCATGCCTCAAAATGTCATTGGGGGAGCATTACATTCATTCGAAATGGATGCATTGGGTTAGGCTAGAATGCACTAAAGTCTGATGGGTATGGGACATGTTTTTCATTTGTGTATCATATAGAGCCTCCTATAGCTGCACATGCAGAAAGAGAATACTGGATAAAGAGAAAAACACAAATGCAAACTATTTACCAAAGCACATTTTATGCATGGCATGCATGAGAGCTTTTCTTTCAGATTCATTGGAACTGAATTTGGAAAAGATTGAAAACACCCCCAACTTAACTTTTATTACACACTCCCTTGAGCTGTATTTTGCCTTTAAGCATCCAAAAGTTTTTTTTAAAGTCTAAAGTTGTCTTTAAATTGAAGATTACATTACAATGATTAAACACTATGTTCCAAATCCAAGAAACAGTTTAATTTGTTTGTAAAAAATGAAAAGAGCCAGTGACGTGAATATGCTGCATAAAGGCAAACAGACATCGCAAACAGGAAAGAGACAAAGGAGTTTATTGATCTTAAATGAGTTTCCAGACGCTTTAAGGAGATTGTGATAATACTTTCAAGACAGATCAATAAGGCAACTGGTATCCAAAGCCTCAGGTTACACTGTACATTCTTAAAGAAACAGCTCAGATGGACGCACTAAGCCACAGGTTCTTTTACAGACACCTGACCTTTATTCGATAATGCACCACAGTCAGGTTGTGACGATTACATGCAGGCAGGTTTCTATCAGCCTTTCCGCTGACATTGCAAGAAACCATACACGCACATATACGAATTCACATTTCCCCAGAAGGGTAAGTCTGGTCTAGGCCACTCCTACCAAGCTTAAAACCAAGAAAAGCTCTGCCAGAAAACACACCATTTGAGAGAGAGAAAGCAAAAGAAAAAAAATCAGAGCTTGCCAGGACTGGTCTGTGTGCTCAGATACAGAAGAAACAATGAAAAGACATAAACTCCCAGTTTGTTGACATTAAAACATGACATTATACCTCAAAACCTCAATATGTTTTAGATATTATCCAATGCTTACTCTTAGAAAACATACACCGTTTGAAATGAACATACATACTTCTACCACACCACAACTGTACCACACACAGTATGAGTAAAAAAAAAGGGGGCTGTAGACCAAAAACCAGTGAAAGCATTCAGAATGAGTGGCATGTTTGATTGGCAGAAAGATTTACTTGTCTGGGGGGAAACAAAAGGCTTTCTGTTAATAAAACATTGGGGGAAACCCTCTGTCTGCAAAACAGTGCATCATATTGTGGGGGCTTATTGCATTTTGGAGAACTTTCCAACTTACTGTAGATTCTTGTGTGCTGTGATTCAGTCTGTGAAATGGACCATTCAAATAAAAAGCAGTGCAAAAACTGGCTGAACATTCTGAGATAACCCATAAACCCCACAATGAGATCATTCAGCTCATATCTTCCAGCAGTGTACAATCTAAAATCATGATGGACTGTGCTGCCCTGTGCCCAGGGCGTCTGGAGCTGGAAATTAGTGAAATGTATTACACATTATATTGCCACTCAACTCATTACTCTGCAGCTGCTGTCTTTAGTCTCTCTCACAAGGCCTCCGCATTCAGAATGAGTGGCATGTTTGATTGGCAGAAAGATTTACTTGTCTGGGGGGGAAACAAAAGGCTTTCTGTTAATAAAACATTGGGGGAAACCCTCTGTCTGCAAAACAGTGCATCATATTGTGGGGGCTTATTGCGTTTTGGAGAACTTTCCAACTTACTGTAGATTCTTGTGTGCTGTGATTCAGTCTGTGAAATGGACCATTCAAATAAAAAGCAGTGCAAAAACTGGCTGAACATTCTGAGATAACCCATAAACCCCACAATGAGATCATTCAGCTCATATCTTCCAGCAGTGTACAATCTAAAATCATGATGGACTGTGCTGCCCTGTGCCCAGGGCGTCTGGAGCTGGAAATTAGTGAAATGTATTACACATTATATTGCCACTCAACTCATTACTCTGCAGCTGCTGTCTTTAGTCTCTCTCACAAGGCCTCCTCCACAAACCCATGATCTTACTAGGAAAGTAACAGCAGCACTGGGCCAAGGACAAACACAATAGTGCATACCATGGAGTAGTTTACCAGAGTGATAAAAACAGAAACTGAATTTTTGTAACACGTGGGTGGTGGATGGAAAAAGAGGGGAGAGTGAGATGAAGGAGATGAAAGAGATGTGGGGGGTGGAGAAGAAAAAAGTGAGATGGAAAAAGAGATGGCTGAATAAGAAGGAGAAAGTAAGAAAACAGGAACTAGAGAGATGAATCATTAGAGAAGAAAGGAGAGAAGGAGGAAAGAACATGGTGTTTGAATGACTGGAGATGGGAAGTTTGATTAGTTTAGAATGGCTGACTGATAGAGATTGATGACTCTATGTAAAGGCATCATGCACCTTTGTTTTTTGAAGGGGCTCCAGTGGTGGTCGTGACTTCTATGTGAGACAAGACATGACTAAAGAAAAAAAACCCATGAAATTTCTTATGCTAAAACTTTTTGCAGTACTCCCGTTTAGGAAAAAACTGAAGAAAATAACCTTTTCCATTTCCTTCAACCCTATAAAACATCACAATACATTGTGTATTTCAAAATGCATGCCCTATTGAGCCATATTTTCTAAGTTTCAGGTTGGTGAGATTTTTAAAAATGTTTTTGAAGGAAGTCTCTTATGCTCATCAATGCTGCATTTATTTGATCAACAAAAAAAAATAAACAAACAAAAATATTAGATACAAGAAAATACAAGAAATATTATTGATAAATACATTTATTACAATTAATATTTTTTAAAATGGAATTTAGTCCTGTGATGGTAAAGGTGAAATTTAATATGCCGATTTGCTGCTCAAGAAACACTTGTTAATATTATCAGTGTTGAACATGCGTGTATTTAAAACAAACTTCTAATCAAATTAATGTGCCCTTCTTGAATAAAAGTTCATTTCTTTAAAAAAAACATCATACTGACCTTTGATTCCTCTTGAACCCTTGTTTTTATTCTAGATAGATAGACAGACAGACAGACAGACAGACAGACAGACAGACAGACAGATAGATAGATAGATAGATAGATAGATAGATAGATAGATAGATAGATAGATAGATAGATAGATAGATAGATAGATAGATAGATAGATAGATAGACAGATAGATGGAGACAAAAAATCTGCTATACTTGCATGACTTGACTATATGTACAAAATTCAGCAAAAAGACTAGGCTGAGATCAGAATGGCCATGATGCCTCTGGCTGTACATGCATTTGGGGCCACAAGGACGAGTGGCCTTAAAAGGTGGAACACCATGGTGCTCTGGTATGTGGGAAACGAGAGTGAATAGTTTCAGGTCTGTTTGGGATAATTGGGCTGCGTCCCTCAGCTGGAGCTCATGATGTCTGTGTGTGCAAAACGAGGGGATTTTGTTGGGCCTTGGTGCTGGGGTAAGTCTGTTTCCCATTAGACCAGAGGCCCGGGGGTCGGTTTGTTTGCACAGTCAGAACGTCCCATAGGAGAGAGGGGCAAGCCACAGCAGCTCCGCCCCACTGGGCCACGTAACAGAAAATATCAGCTGCAAAGTCTCATGCTCTTTCTCTACCACCACCTACCCACCCTTCCCCCCTGTTCTGGTAAAAAAAAATAACTGCAAGAAGACCTCAGAACTGTGTGTGGATGTTCACTGTTTTTTGGTTATATGTAATTTCAGCCTTGTGTTATTAAGTGCACATGCTTTGATGGATGTGTCATTCATAGTTGAACCTTGCCTATTACTAATCGCCTTCTCGAAGTTTAATCTACATGTAAGGACAAGTTATGGTTCACATGGGCTTGGCTTCTACGATGTGTCAGTTGAAGGTTCTTCTATTGTCCTTGTGGAAACACATACACCTTATTTAATCATGCAATCACCTTCCATTAAAATCAACCTCAGATTTTAATGGAAGGACCCCAGACGCATCTAGTCCTCTACCCCTCCTTCATCCCTTGTGTCTGGAGCTGTTGTTATCACCTTTTTGTCCCATCGGTGAGGCATACCAGAGCTGGTAAAAGGAAGCAGGAGCTCTGCTGATTACAGGTAGTAAAGTGGTAACGGCACCATGGCCATGGACCAACACTAATGGCTAAAAGAATACAGTCTGTTTTTGAACTGGTTTGACATTGACACCTCTGTGGCAGTTTGGCTAGGGTTATAAAAAGCTTTACAGACACTGAAGATACTAGACACGCTAGAGTTTGAAGAGGCAATTTCAGGTGGGGAGCATGTAAAGGCGTCCCGTTCCCCTCTTGGAAGAGGGGTGGAGGGCTCTCGGTCTCACCCCCGGTTCCTCTGTCACGGGGGGAGGCTGATTTATAGAGTCAAGAGCTCCACTTCAACTTTCCTGGAATCCAGAGTTATTTTGGAGGAGCGTGGGGAGGCTCAAAGGGTGAGCACACACTGGAGAAGGAAGGAGGCCATATTTCTTTTTGGCCGTTAAATCAATTGACTCCCAGATGTGTGAAAGTTTATCGAGGCCTGCTGAGTGCACAACAGCCTCTTGCCCACTGTTTTCAGCTTACATACCCACTGTTTCCTGATGGATCCATTTTCCTCACCGAGTTAAAGAGGCAAAAGGATTGTTATTTGAGATTGGAGATCCTAAGTGTAAGCTCTAACATGCCTTAGGCAGTGACCCATAGTAGTGTGGAGAGCCAGAAAGGGCATGTTAAAGGTCTTTGTGGTGAAATGTTTTGTTTAAAGACTGACCATTATATTTGGAGTCATTTGTTTTTGAGAACATAAGGAGTCATCCACCCTTGAGATGGAAAAGCAGGATGAGTTGGATATTTTTGAAGGACTTGGGCATTGGGATCAATTTGCAATTGTGTGACAGTGACGCTACACTTAGAAAACAGTACATATTGGTTTTTGACCATGGTATCATGGTAATAGGAACCACCATGGTACTTTTTTGTAAGGGTAAGAACAACTGCTTTGTGTTATGCTCTGTCCTTTTAGATCTCAGGCAAAAGAAGAAGAAAAAATATTATTGTCGGCATTCACACCAACACATGACGCAACAAAATAACAATCCCCCATTTTTAATCACCCACAGTCAGTAATCTTAGGCGTTCCGCTGTTTCAGCACAGACTCTCAGCCCCTTTGCAACAATCTGCTTTCAGTTAGCACCAGCACAGACAACCCTGTCAGGATTCCTGTGTGAAATGATTAAAAGTGGGGCTATCAAGCGATGGTGTTCCTCAATTTATGAAGCATTCTTCACAGCAGCTGCAACATGCCAAACTCAAACGTTTAGATAAACTTTGTAATTTACTCGGCATAACTCGTCAGTAGACACTTGTGTTATGATATAAACACAATACACACGCAGACACATAAACACACAGAGATTTAGCCAACAGACAAAGAATGACAAGGCTGATATTCAACAAAGACTTGAGCAGACCGGGCTGATTTAGGTGTTATCCCTTGTTTTTCACTTCACCCTTCCTAAAACCTGCTAGATGTGGAAACTCCCATTAGTCTACAGGGATTAGTGCTCTGCCTCTTTTACCTGCACACTTTGAATCATCAACAGTGAATATCATTTAACCCAGTGCTGGATTTGATGCACAAAATTCTATCAAGGTCACTTAGTTCACTTAGGATTGTGTAGTGCATCCATGCAATTTGACTACTAGATTTAGATAAAGGACATTTTTTTCAAACAATATTCATCAAGATGGCCTTAGCAAGCATCACTAACAGTTTGGTATGATTAGCATGTAAATCATCATGGCATCTTGATCATAGACAGCATAGACTATAGCCATCTCAGGTTGACATTGTGGTCCTGTCAAATATTTAATCATATGTGACCCTGGACCACAAAACCAGTCTTAAGTCGCTGGGGTATATTTTTAGCAATAGCCAAAAAACATTGGGTCAAAATTATCGATTTTTCTTTTATGCAAAGAATCATTAGGATATTAAGTAAAGATTATGTTCCATGAATATATTTTGTAAATTTCCTACCGTAAACATATAAAAACCTAATTTTTGATTAGTAATATGCATTGCTAAGAACTTCACTTGGACAACTTTAAAGGTGATTTTCTCAGTATTTTGATTTTTTTGCACCCTCAGATTCCAGATTTTCAAATAGTTGTATCTCGGCCAAAAGTTGTATCTCGGTCCTATCTTAACAAACCATACATCAAAGGAAAGCTTATTTATTCAGCTTTCAATTTCGAGAAATTGACCCTTATGACCGGTTTTGTGGTCCAGGGTCACATATGAACAAATGGCTCTAACTCATTGTCATCATCTGTTCAAACAAAATGAATGTTGCCACAATCTAAACATTAGAAAAGGGCATTGGTAAAAGCTAATGTTGTCCACTCTTCCTTAATTTTGTTTGTCTTAATCCATAGGGCAAAACAGAGCAATTGCAAGTTTGCTGTTTCAGTTTTATACAGTGGGTACGGAAAGTATTCAGACCCCCTTAAATTTTTCACTCTTTGTTATATTGCAGCCATTTGCTAAAATCATTTAAGTTATTTTTTTTTCCTCATTAATGTACACACAGCACCCCATATTGACAGAAAAACACAGAATTGTTGACATTTTTGCAGATTTATTAAAAAAGAAAAACTGAAATATCACATGGTCCTAAGTATTCAGACCCTTTGCTGTGACACTCAAATATTTAACTCAGGTGCTGTCCATTTCCTTACTGCCAAATGTTCAGATATTAAACTTTCCCCCTAACACTGGCATTAATTTTGACTTCAATAGCTGGTGTTATTGCACTGTTGATTGGATCTGGCCAAGCAGTTCTTTTAGTTTTGATTGGCTGTGGTCTGTGAAGTCATATTCTAGTTATGGTACAGCTGTAACAACATCAGCAAACTTTTCCAGAGCTGTGTCCACTCTCTGCTACACATAATTCAGTGTTCATACAAAAAATATTTTTCAAAACGAACCGCAATCAAAGATCTTTTAACATTTACATTGACTATTTGTATTTTTGGATACCCTAAAAGCAGACGTATGATACCACTGAATGCTGATATGTGCAAAATAAAGATGCTATTGCTTATCTGGAAGTGCATTTGCACTTAGGCCATACTTCATGGTATCATTTTTTCCCCCCTTCACAATCACACTTATTGGGTAAAAACAAATGCATGCTGAGCCCAAAACCACTGGTGCAATAGACGTTTTCTCAAGTATCTGCACTAAAACACCGCAGGGAACTTAGTTGTCAGCAAAGAATTAGTCACTCACATCTCTGTCTGACTCTCTGGATCCTGATGAGGTTTTCGTGTGTAGATAGAGTTGTTGGAAGCACTGTCAGGATTGTGTGACATTTAGAGACCAGACACCACGTTGTCTCCTCTTTTCGGTGCCTTTGTTATGTTATGATACTTACATTAGTCTTTGCAAGACTCAGAGGTTTTATTATGCAAAACAGGGGGTTTACATTTACAAAGCATTACTCAATATTTCATTTACTTGCACCCACACACATACATACACATAGCAAAGGTATCAATATTAATGGAATAGATAAGAATAACCAAAAATCGAAACCATTTACTCATCTCCATGTTTTTCAAACCTGTTTGACTTTCTTTCTTCTTTGGAACAGCGAGACCGAAGCTTTCAAGTTTTAAAAAGGACATGAAAGTATAAAGTTTTGTTTTATGGTGGTTTTGAATCATTTGGAAGCTTGAAAGCTCCATTTCCCATTTATCATAACTGCACTATTTCTTCAAGTTATTTGATGTATCAGATCAGTACATCAATATTTATGAGTATTTTCATTTTGTGCTAAGTGTGCAGGTCATCTTCAGCTTGATGTCTGTTTTAATGGTTTTCCTTCTCTAGCATAAAGACTTGATACACTTTGCAGCTTGGTCTACATATCTTGATGACCTCAAAAATTATAGAACTTTGTGTATGGTAGACTCCAGTTGAAATTCTTTGTGGCGGATAGTAATTTAGTATTAGTATTTGTCCCTAATTTGAGCATAGTTTGAGGTCAAGAAATGTTGTTCTGTCATCTTTTACTGTCAAATTGTTACAAACTGAGTTCATTTTTTTTCTGTTGAGCACAAAATAAGATTTTGAGATTTTAAAGAATGTTGGTAAACAAACAGTTGACGATAGCCATTGACTTCCATAGTATGGAAAAAAAATACCATGGAAGTCAATGGCTACCATCAACTGTTTTGTTACAGAATTTTATGTAAATGATGCCAGAATTTTCACTTTTGGGTGGACTATCCTTTTAACTAGACTGGTCTATACTTTCTTGCAGGTTTTAGTCCATTACCAACATTTCCACAAATGGAGTAAATTCACTTTAATTCACTTTCATCTAACTTCTCACTCACATCTCACAGATCACATCAATTTCATTTGAATTATTCTGTGAATAATAATTCACTCAATGATTCAATAATTCAATGTTGATTGTTAACTTTTAATTACGTTTCAATGAAAAAAATAGCTAGTGTAACATATGTCAGCATGCTCCACTCATCAGCATAAATGTAACCACAAAAATTCTAACACAACAGAAAACTCTTTTAAATCCTGATGTAACTAAGCACAAAGCACTGACTTTCCCTTCACTCAAAAACTAATGCTAAATTAGCATTTCATTTCATTTACTCTTCTGTTCCATTCCAGGGAACTAGAAGTCCACTGTTCTGTTTCAGTTTGAAAATTATGTATGAAAATATGATATAATTTTTCCACATTTAGGTGGATTGATTATAATGAAATTAAGTCATAGCAATGTTCAAGAACTGTGTTGCTTTAGCACGTTTTAATTAAGCAACAAGCTTTAAACTATAATCTCTAATCAGGAACTGAACAATTTGCTTTGTTTTGTTGTCACTTTCAGTCTCATAAAACACACAAAGTATATATGTCAAGTGTACATTTTCTGTACTGCTTTGCCACTTTTCCAGTTGAGCTATACTTTCTTAACCACAGCTTTCTGCCATAATGGTTCCATTAACATCAAGCTCGTTTTTGACATAATTGCAGGTGTGTGTGTGTATGTGGGAGTCGGGGGCCACAAAGTGAAGATGGGTAACATCAACAGTCATATCCTCCAGCTATCAGATGACCCCTGACATTGACCTCTGACTTTGAGCTTTGCCCTCAGGACAGCTTGAGTGAAAGCCAGTGCCATTCAGCAAAAGGCAAAATGCGAATGCCTGTGTTTTTGCACAGAGTGTTTTATATTTCAAGAGTTAAATGACTGAAAACACATCTCTGTTATGTTCTTGTGTCTGGCAATTCTGGACTCTGCTGCTGTATGCATGACCTGGTCTATGAAAGCCTGTTTCACCCTCTACTGATCCAACTCACTGCATTTCCTCCTCCGCCTGCACGCGCACAACCTTCTGTCCAGCTGTTCCCTCATTTCCTTTTCCAACCTTCTTTGATTCTCTCCTCCATCACTTCTTTTTCTGTCTCTGACCTTCTGGAGATCTGGGTCAATTTGCATGAATGCTTTACAGTTATGCTTAAGTTTGCATGCTGCTGTGCTTCATTAAGACAGCAAAACACGGGATGCATGGTGCATCTGGGTTCAGTTTGTCCAAATTAGCTTCTCAAAGAACCTTAGAGCGGTCATTTTACCTTTAAAAAGAGTGAAAACATGTCCCACTGGGAGTATTTTGGATTAGCGCACGAGCCTATGTTGAAGTGATTCCTAATGATAATCCATGTAGAGAGGCCACATGAGGATCCCCGTTATAGATCATTTGTTTGGAAGATCAAAGGGGTCAAGAGTGCCCCATATGTTAGGTACATGCTGCGAACATGATTTTGCAATGCGTACAATCACCCTTGGGCTCCTTTGCTTATGGAGAGCAAGTGCAGTGCAAATCCATATGGCGGGACTGGAAATCTGCATGGGATATTTTGATAAAAACAACTTAGACCCGCATCAGTGTTTTTACTGGTTCCAGATGGATTATCCTTTTTTTTGTTGGTTGGTTGGTGATAGTTTTGCAATATCTTGTGTCCTAACTCTAACATTAACATGGCATGTCACTGCTGCTTGAGGTTGTGTACACATAAAGCAGGAAGCTGCATTTTACGTTACTATGTTGAATAACCACAGAACAGTGTTGAGTGCCACATAGCATGGAATTGAGAATGCTTTTCACAATTCCTGGAATTGAACTGAGATTAAGGAATTTACCTGATGAAGTTGAATTACTGTAACATGAAATTCAAAGACATTCATATAACTAGAAAAAGTGTGATTTTTTAACTATAGAAAGGTTAAGACAAACTTTGATGGCTTCCCTAGTGAAAACATACTAAAAATGTATTTTAAATACATTTATTTTGTGCTATAAGTATACTACAAATACATTTACATATTTATGTGCTGAAGAAAAATACCCTGCAATTGAACTACATTTTAGGCATAATATTAAGAAATGTGCATTGAAATACTCCAAATAAAGTTTAATTGTAATTTATATCCAGTAAGTCTTAAGTGATATATCAGTAAATATGTTAATGGATTTGAAGTATACTTAGTATGAAATAAATGTATTTTAAATAAATTATTTTTAACATCGCACGGGGACTGAAAATAATTTTCCTCAGACTGATTGTTATTGCTTGTGTTGGTCTAAAAGTGAATTCGCTTTAAACAAAAAGTCGCCATTAAAGAGTTATAAGCCATGAACCAAACCGCTACGAGGTGAATCAACTTTGATTTGAAACAAAAATGGATTTGAAAATCAGACAATAAGAGACAATCACACAGAAAACATTCAGGAGCACAGAGACTTGTCATCAACACTGCCCTGTGACTTTTATTGAATAAAAGCTACATTTCTCAGCTAAGAGGTGATATTGTTGATGTTTCAAATTTTGCACTGCAAACATCAATGCAGCTTTCCATGCGGGCAAGATAATCCACAGCTAGGTGTTTATTAAACGATTCTCTGGAATACTTGATTCTGATTGTCAGTTGCAACATTCCAAGGTCTAATGTTTCCTGATAATGACTGTCGCCAATACCAACGCTGTATAACAGACAACTCATTCTGGTATCTGAAGCTGGCACTTCTTTTATCTCATATCACACCGCAGACTCGTTATCTCTTGTTTCGTTCAAATTCAACTGGTGCCATTTCGTGTGCCATTTAGCATTTGTATTGAAAATTAAATCGTAAGATTTCCATAATAATAGTACTGCAGTACTGTTGTAATGCTCTCCTAGTTGCCAGAATGATTGCTTTGTTTTTCAACTAAAAATCAATATTTCATGTCCAGTTGAAAAGTCATGAAACAAGTTGTTTGCTGTGGCTGAAAGGAAGATTTACAAATGAGCTAATAAAATATTTCAACTCAATTCAATATTTCGTGCCCAATTATTTACCTATGTGGCAAGCAACCTCATAATAAGCTGGTAATAATGTACATCCAGCTTGTTGTTAACACAAAATAAACCCCTCCGGGTGATAAAAGACCTGATTAACCGTGTCTGGGTATATTTTTCAATAACAACCAGCTGGACATGCTTTATCCCTTACTTAATGCACACCTAGCCATGAATGATCTCATATATATATTCATATATGTACACACTAAGTGCATTCAAATTGTCTTTCACAGTTTGCTGGAAAGAAATGAAAAGAAATGGCTTCATCTCCTTCTTTTCTCCTCTAGAGATACTGACATCACAGCCAAATACATCACCGTGAATTATCAATCCTACAATATTAAAGGTGCTTGTCCTGCGGTAGTGAATTACTGTTAAGGCTAATGCCTCACGCCTTCACAGCAGTGTTATTTCAGCATATATATGCCGCAGTGCTGCAGCACAGGTCTTTTATGCTTTAGAACAAGCTGAAATTTTGTGACACCACATCAGCTTTGAGTTTACAGTGACAGTGATGCAACGAAAGGGTCAAAGGTCACGGAACCCAGACACAGAGATGCTGACGAGCAACAGGAAGTGGTTTTATTACAGGCCAATATTGATCAAAGCTTACATGGAGCAGGTTACAGCTGAAAAAACAGAGGACTTTTTCTGTTGAGCACAAAATAAGATTTTGAGATTTTAAAGAATGTTGGTAAACAAACAGTTGACGGTAGCCATTGACTTCCATAGTATGGAAAAAAAATACCATGGAAGTCAATGGCTACCATCAACTGTTTTGTTACAGAATTGTATGTAAATGATGCCAGAATTTTCACTTTTGGGTGGACTATCCTTTTAACTAGACTGGTCTATACTTTCTTGCAGGTTTTAGTCCATTACCAACATTTCCACAAATGGAGTAAATTCACTTTAATTCACTTTCATCTAACTTCTCACTCACATCTCACAGATCACATCAATTTCATTTGAATTATTCTGTGAATAATAATTCACTCAATGATTCAATAATTCAATGTTGATTGTTAACTTTTAATTACGTTTCAATGAAAAAAATAGCTAGTGTAACATATGTCAGCATGCTCCACTCATCAGCATAAATGTAACCACAAAAATTCTAACACAACAGAAAACTCTTTTAAATCCTGATGTAACTAAGCACAAAGCACTGACTTTCCCTTCACTCAAAAACTAATGCTAAATTAGCATTTCATTTCATTTACTCTTCTGTTCCATTCCAGGGAACTAGAAGTCCACTGTTCTGTTTCAGTTTGAAAATTATGTATGAAAATATGATATAATTTTTCCACATTTAGGTGGATTGATTATAATGAAATTAAGTCATAGCAATGTTCAAGAACTGTGTTGCTTTAGCACGTTTTAATTAAGCAACAAGCTTTAAACTATAATCTCTAATCAGGAACTGAACAATTTGCTTTGTTTTGTTGTCACTTTCAGTCTCATAAAACACACAAAGTATATATGTCAAGTGTACATTTTCTGTACTGCTTTGCCACTTTTCCAGTTGAGCTATACTTTCTTAACCACAGCTTTCTGCCATAATGGTTCCATTAACATCAAGCTCGTTTTTGACATAATTGCAGGTGTGTGTGTATGTGGGAGTCGGGGGCCACAAAGTGAAGATGGGTAACATCAACAGTCATATCCTCCAGCTATCAGATGACCCCTGACATTGACCTCTGACTTTGAGCTTTGCCCTCAGGACAGCTTGAGTGAAAGCCAGTGCCATTCAGCAAAAGGCAAAATGCGAATGCCTGTGTTTTTGCACAGAGTGTTTTATATTTCAAGAGTTAAATGACTGAAAACACATCTCTGTTATGTTCTTGTGTCTGGCAATTCTGGACTCTGCTGCTGTATGCATGACCTGGTCTATGAAAGCCTGTTTCACCCTCTACTGATCCAACTCACTGCATTTCCTCCTCCGCCTGCACGCGCACAACCTTCTGTCCAGCTGTTCCCTCATTTCCTTTTCCAACCTTCTTTGATTCTCTCCTCCATCACTTCTTTTTCTGTCTCTGACCTTCTGGAGATCTGGGTCAATTTGCATGAATGCTTTACAGTTATGCTTAAGTTTGCATGCTGCTGTGCTTCATTAAGACAGCAAAACACGGGATGCATGGTGCATCTGGGTTCAGTTTGTCCAAATTAGCTTCTCAAAGAACCTTAGAGCGGTCATTTTACCTTTAAAAAGAGTGAAAACATGTCCCACTGGGAGTATTTTGGATTAGCGCACGAGCCTATGTTGAAGTGATTCCTAATGATAATCCATGTAGAGAGGCCACATGAGGATCTCCGTTATAGATCATTTGTTTGGAAGATCAAAGGGGTCAAGAGTGCCCCATATGTTAGGTACATGCTGCGAACATGATTTTGCAATGCGTACAATCACCCTTGGGCTCCTTTGCTTATGGAGAGCAAGTGCAGTGCAAATCCATATGGCGGGACTGGAAATCTGCATGGGATATTTTGATAAAAACAACTTAGACCCGCATCAGTGTTTTTACTGGTTCCAGATGGATTATCCTTTTTTTTGTTGGTTGGTTGGTGATAGTTTTGCAATATCTTGTGTCCTAACTCTAACATTAACATGGCATGTCACTGCTGCTTGAGGTTGTGTACACATAAAGCAGGAAGCTGCATTTTACGTTACTATGTTGAATAACCACAGAACAGTGTTGAGTGCCACATAGCATGGAATTGAGAATGCTTTTCACAATTCCTGGAATTGAACTGAGATTAAGGAATTTACCTGATGAAGTTGAATTACTGTAACATGAAATTCAAAGACATTCATATAACTAGAAAAAGTGTGATTTTTTAACTATAGAAAGGTTAAGACAAACTTTGATGGCTTCCCTAGTGAAAACATACTAAAAATGTATTTTAAATACATTTATTTTGTGCTATAAGTATACTACAAATACATTTACATATTTATGTGCTGAAGAAAAATACCCTGCAATTGAACTACATTTTAGGCATAATATTAAGAAATGTGCATTGAAATACTCCAAATAAAGTTTAATTGTAATTTATATCCAGTAAGTCTTAAGTGATATATCAGTAAATATGTTAATGGATTTGAAGTATACTTAGTATGAAATAAATGTATTTTAAATAAATTATGGCTTTTTTTTTTTACTAGGGTTGACAAAGCTTTTGAATCCCTGAATTGTAATTCTTTAAATTCCACTTCCTGTTATTCCAATTCAAATGGTTGTGAAGTGTGGCAAATTCAAATCAAAATCCAACTCATGAATTAAAAGGAGCCAGATCTTTCAATCAATCTGCTGAAAGCTTGAACATATAGTATTCAAGCTTACAGGGAAAAAACTCTTTCTTCCTGAGCGCCAAATCAGTATATTACAATTAATTTCTGAAGGATCATGTGACACTGAAAATTCAGCTTTGCCATGAGTTACATTTTAATATATACAATTGACAACAGTTATTTTAAATTATAATAATTTTTTTAATGTTTTACTGTATTTTTATAAATTTAATTCAGCCTTGGTAAGCATAATAGGCTACTTTCAAAAACATTAACAATCTTACTGACCCCAGACTTTTGAACAGTAGTGTAAATATTTTAGTTATTTGCATTAACCAAAAGATGATTTAAATCAGAGCTGCCTTTGATGTAACAATATAATGAATAAAAGGTCAAAACCATTTAACTTAACTTAACTAAACTTGGCTGAAGTAGTTTTGCAACACATCTAAAATAAAAACGCCAATATTCAGCTGCTATTTGCAATGTGGTGTGCTTCATCAGGCCTAGCCATTAACTACCCCTAAAATAAGAATGTTGTTCCAGGACCATCAAGGAAGGTGATCCATGAACACTTCCTACTTAAAATCACAGTCACTGAAAACTTGGCTGGTGCATCAGCATGATCTTTCTGGTGAAGTGGGTTGTCCAAGGAAGTCTTGCTAGGTAAGTTAATTAAGAAGCTTGGTGCGAAAACCAGCACCCAAAACACAACATATGCTGGTGACAAGCTATGCAGGTCTTTTCAGCAAGACAGAACACAGGAACTAGACTCAAGTACCTTCTTCTGATCCAGCACAAGTCAGATAATGAATGTGATACTGAACGTCTGTCAGTGTTGGGTTTCCAAGCCAAAGGAGGCCACAACCCTTGATGGCTGCCATATGGTTACAGGTCAAAACAACAGATTTTGCCTTCAGAATTTGTGAAGATAAAGTATCAGCAAAAAAAGATGGTGTCTCTTTTCCTACCCATATGTCTATTGTTGTATCACCTAAACTAGTACAAACCAGCCTTGTTGTACTTTTCACACGTTTTAAATCCCTGATACAATCGACTGCAAGTCCTGACTGGCTGGGACTTCAAAATCCTTGCTAAATCACATTATAGGACTCGTATTACCATACAAATGACTGGCCCTCCTAGGGAAAACAGGGTTTTCTCAGTCATATAGTTAATAAAGAAGAGCGTAAAAATGGACTTGTGGATTAGTATTGTGTTGTGTTAAGGACACTTGAGTACCCCTCTGTAAATAAAGTCCAAAACACGGCTATGAAAATCACAACACAGAGGAATGACATCAATGAAATCACTTTCAGAATAATATATATTTTTTTGCAGCTAATGAATGATAATAACATTGAAAGCCAATCAGAATCCTGTTTTAAGAGCTTGAGTGAGCATTTTAAGGGGCAGATGATGAAACGGTTTTGCATGCTTATAATAAACAGAACGTTAACATGCTTTGGTGTGGACGCTATAGTTATCGCTTTTGGCGTGAATGGCCTTAAACTGTCCACAAAGTCTTTTGAAAAGATAAAGTTATGACACATATTGTCTGCTAAGTGCTGACTTAAGCATTTAGCTAAACAATCCATAGTAGCCTTTCATGAAAACCTATTAATTTTGGTTAAAGTTGCTATTTAAAATTGATAAGTTAAAATACTTGCTCCTATGCCAGTTTAATATAAAGAAATAGCTATACTGTAAGACCAATGTTATGATGCCTGTTATGAGTGCCAAATGTCACTTCTTTTCACAGTTGCAGTGTTGATACTGTATATGTTAAAGCGGGGTCAGGTCTCTGAAAAAAAATCCAGCTCAAAGCTCACCCAAAAGGAATGAAAACTAGCCCATTTTTCCCCCTCGTTCAATAAGAGTTCACAGCTGCAGGATTCTCAACAAAGGCCTTTAAATAAATGCTTTGATGTGTTTTAAATAACAAATGTCAAGTCAAATGTAAGCTATTTATTTAGCTCTTTTCACAATACAGGTAATTTCAAGGCAGCTTTACAGAAAATCATGATATTAATGCTTATTATTTATTTATACCTTTATGCTTTATATTCGCATTTAGGCGCCAGACTGTCCTTGCAATGTTGGAACTGCCCCACTTTATAGAAACATTATGTCCTCTTTTGGAAAGCCAAACAAAGTAGTTTCGCTTTCACAATGAAACACACAGCGCCTTCACGACATGGCGGCGGCGGCAACAATATTACAGCGAGAATAAAAGTTGTGCCTTCTTTCTTTGCGTGAACATTTGGGTGGCGTTATGCAAATCTTCCCACACAGTGATGTAGACATGTGGGGGCGTGTTAGAATGAGCCGTTTTAGGTAGGTGTGGCTGACTCTTAACTTTTATAAAGAATATCTCTTTGGATTTGAGACTTTAGTCTTTGCAACTTTACAGATCTTCTTTATGCACCAAGAGCTTGTAACACGCCAAAGAGAAAGGAAAAATTGAAATCGCATCATATGACCCCTTTAATATATTTTAGACTGTACTCATCTTCATACAATAACTTTACATACTCTTGTTGCCCAATGTCAAACTCAATTAACCTGCCTTAAAATTCCAGATATGGACGAAACTCACGTACCTTATGTGACATCAAACATGCCCCTCAAACATCTCTCCTTCACTCGCTCTGTCTTTAGGTTGCCAGGTATTCATTCATGTGAAATAGCCCAAATGTGCGGAAAAACCACAACACCAGCAACACTGGGGGTCGATATAAATATGTTCTACAGATGTGCTACTTTCATGTGTGGTGTAAAACAAGCCTCAGAAAGTGAAACGAAGGTTGATTTCTATAAAAATTTTAAACATTGTGGTTTTGCTGCATGCTTGACATTGCCACAGCAAACTTGACAGAGCAAAAATTTCTCAAACAAACAATGCATTGCAAAATGAACAAATCGATGAGTGCCACTATGACAGTAGACTCATCACAAGACATCAGACTCACTGGATCACAGGAATGCAGAGCACATGACAGAAAGAGAATCTACAGATGTTCTAAAAATATAAATAAGTCTGTTTTGAAGAAGGAAAAAGAGGAAGGGTACACCAATCCGCCAATGCTTTTGGGAGGTTTTCCCGCTCTACTACGGAGAGGAAATGAATGTGAGCACAGTTCTGTATTTCATGCCCAGATTATGTTTCTTCTGACTATGTACGTACTAAATATTCTGTTTAACTTCTGTTTACAGCGACAACTGATACTACAATACGGAAATAAGAAATAGGTACAGGTTCATACACAATCAGCTGATCATTATAAATGATCCACTTTGCATCAAGGTCTTGATCACCCTGTTAGGATATATTTTGCGATAATTACCAGCTGACTGTACATTATTAATTTCCTACTTACAATATAAATACAAAAATGGACTTGAAATATTGATTCGCATTTGAATTATTTTACAATATGGCGTAACACAAAGCTATAAGAGACTTGAAACTAACACAGCAAAGCTATTTAGTTGGCACAATGGTCAATTATAAAGTGTAACAGCCTTAAAACAAAAAATATTTGACCACAGAATGCAGTGACTGACCAACCAGAATTGAGTATTATGGGAGAAAAAAATTGTAGCAGATTTATATTTATTTATTGATTTATTGTTTGTGAAAATAAATGCATATGACTATGTGCTGATCTTTATTAAACCTGTCAGTAAAAAAAAAAAAAAAAGGAAAAATATTTCACAGATAATATATTACCAATCTGCTTAATGTAAATGCCCACTATTTAATTTTGGAAACAAAATGTTTTCTGATCAATCTTAATATTGTTCTCAGTATAAACATTTTTATACATAAATATATAGCTTTGATTATTATTCCAGCTTTATATAATAGCAAGGGGTCCCTTGCAAGGAGATCATTTAGGGGTAGTTTGCATCAAAAAGTTTGAAACCCCTCTAGAAAATAATAATAGTACTGTACATCCTAACATGAAAGAGTTGCATAGTGAGCATATGAATTATATGGCATTATTTCTTTTATTCCATGTTCTAAATCTTTTAGTGCAGAATGACAGAGGATATAAGCTTTTCATATTCAAAAGTAAAACAGGAAGCTACATGCAATGACTTTTTTCAACATGAGACACCATCTCAAATTAGCAGCATCCTCTCTGATTAGCTAGTGAGAGCACATGCATCAAGTCCCTGTGAGAAAGACGTTGACACGAACGAGGCATTTCTCAAAAGCCAAAAATAAGAAGCAGGTTTAACAACTCTAAATAACTCTTGAAACACTGATGAGAAAACAGCAATGAAAATGATTCTGAATAATATTCTATTCTTATATCATAGGTGTCTGTATTTTATCAGAGTGATTTTCTTTAGAAAACTTTACTTCACAACATTCCAAAGCATAATATTGTACTTTTGACTGCATTGCGTTTCATATTAAATATAATTTAATACTTAATTACATTAGAAATCTATTACTTTCTTACTTTTACTCAAGTAAAAGTAATTCAAAGATTTACTTGAGTACAAGAAAGTACTACATTTTTAATGTTCTTAAAGGGGTCCTATTATGCTCTTTTACAAAGTCTTGATTTTGTTTTGGGGGACATGCTCTCATGCTTGGTGGTTCGAAAAACACATTATTTTTCACATAATTTACATTATTAAAATATCTTTCTCCCCAGCCTGGCACAAACGGCTCGATTAGTTCCGGCTTTGATGAAGGTCCGCCTTCCGAAAAACAAAATGTGTTGTGATTGGTTAGCTGTCCCAGTGCGTTGTGATTGGCGAACAGCTTAGACGGTGTTTCAGTACTGCCCCGACCCAAAGGTAAAACAAACAACAACTTTTATATATGAAATGAAGTGCAGTAAAAAGTATGACATTATGTTTGGAATGTAGTGAAGTAAAGTTTTCCAAAGAAAAACACTGATAAACTACAGATACTTTTTAAATTTACTTGAGTAAAGTATAAATACTTCACTACTGTCCACCTCTGAGTAAGAGGAACTCATAATGACCACCAACGTCTGTCCTCTGAAGGGTGAGGCACTCGCAAAAGACGTTGTGTTGAGATGCATTAACCACATCAAAACCGGAACTCTCGGTAAACCTGATGGTGGAAACCAGAGTGTGGCAGACCAAATACGATGTGTCAGAGCTTAACTGAGCATGTGTGAGGTACATAACAGCATGGAAATGAAGTTCAAGCTTGTGGAGTTATTTTGGGGGAGTTCCTGAGGTGAGTACCAGGAACATACATAGATCTTCCTGGTGGTGGAAAGGGATGGGGGAGGTCAAAACAGCTGCCAGATGTGGAGGAGTCCCAGGAGTCCTGTCACATTCTCACACACAATGCACGGCTTGTGAAGTCGCCACAGGAAGTGAGGTCAGGGTTCCTGACCCCTCCCCTGAGCTGACAGAAATGTAGAGTTCAAACCGGAGTCGCCTGGACTTTTGTCTGTTTGTCGAAACATATGGCGTTGAAATTTCTGAATCCATACTGACTGATGGTGAATTTTGATTACACACATGCACATCATTTTACTATTTGAAACGGTAAAATCACCTCACTCACTGCTGCTTTAACTGAAACAGGAGTCAAGTAGATGATGAGTAGTGATGAATCTACACAGCCAGAATCAAGTAGATGTGTCGTTATACTTGATGACTCACTGATTTCCATACATGCTTGAGGGGCTTATCAGAACAACAGGATTAAATGTAGCACATGGTCCTTATTAAGATGGGACTGTCTTGTATTAACAGACACTAGACAGTATGCATTTAAAAGTAGTGTTCAATGAGGTTAATCTATTATGATTCATACCTGCCCTCCCTGTGTGAACACGATAGCCCCAATGACAAACAAGCCTAGACCAAACGGCACACACCTGAGGCGAAACGTGTTCATCAAGACAAAAAGAAAAAAAGCCATGATGCTGGCAGATATCAATGCATACATCAATAATGTTAAAAAAAGAAGGATAATAAACCGTTAATCAGATTCTAGTGACTCAGCGACAGAGGCGGACAGTACTAGCGAAGTATTTTTATTCTGCTGTAAAAGTACTTTTCAGGTGTCTGTATTTTATCAGAGTGATTTTCTTTAGAAAACTTTACTTCACAACATTCCAAAGCATAATATTGTACTTTTTACTGCACTACGTTTCATATTAAATATAATTTAATACTTAATTACATTAGAAATCTATTACTTTCTTACTTTTACTCAAGTAAAAGTAATTCAAAGATTTACTTGAGTACAAGAAAATACTACATTTTTAATGTTCTTAAGTATTAAAGGTAAAACGAACAACAACTTTTATTTATGAAAAGAAAGGGAAAGTAAAATGTATGACATTATGCCTTGGAATGTAGTGAAGTAAAGTTTTCCAAAGAAAAACAGCGAAGGTGGTTAACACATGTATGAGCTCATGTCAAACAAGATTATTAATTTGTGCCTGACCACATGCAATCTTGAGTCGACATTAGGGTAGTAGGCAGAGGCGGACAAAGTACTCAACTCCATTACTTGAGTGAAAGTACATCTCCATGTGGCCATTCATCCACATTTGAACAGAGTGGACAGTGAAATCCTGTAAATACAGAGTGATAAGGAAGATAAAAAAATCAAACCTGCTTTAAAACCCAGCAACACAACTGTAGCTGTATAACTTTACAACAGCAACACTGCTTTAACAAAAAAGCAAAACAGCAAGACTTATTTGACATCAAAACAAACATTTTTAATGCTGTCTAATCGCTCTCGCTGTACTTTGGTGTTACACACAGACCAGTCTGTGCAGTGCTGCTTCAGTCCAACACCTATTGTGTTTTATTAGGAGATGCACAACAGTTCTTCTGTGGCTTTATAGGTAATATTTTCACGTACACAATTTAGCAAAATCAGACAATATTGTGTCTAATATATACCACAATATTAACTTCTTATTATTGAATTGTTGCATTTGCAACTGGTCAGTGTTCAAAAAATGCTGGGAAATCACTTCATGTAGCCCTACAAGAGTGATTACTGATAAACTGTCTAAAAAAAAGAAAGTCACATTTTAGAGAAGAAAACAAATCACCCACTGACTTTCAAAGCTGCCACATTCTACTTCGAGGACCTTGATAGAAATGTAGTGGAGTGAAAAGTACAATATTTGTCTTTCAAATGTAGTGAAGTTAAAGTCTTAAGTTCCCAGAAAAAATAATACTCAAGTAAAGTACAGATACTCAAAAAGTGTACTTAACTACAATACTCAAGTAAATGTACTTAGTTACTGTCCGTCTCTGGTAGTAGGTCACCAAAGCAAGATGATTTCATGTTGATTGTACAAAATTTGCAACTTAAGGCATAAGTCATAAGGTTTAGGGGCAGTGGGACGTTTCCCAGTATAGGCCTGATGACTAAGCAAAATAGCAAATACAAAAATGTAAATGAAGGAAACGTTCTGACATCCTGAAGTTGACCCATTTGAGCCAAGAGACAACAAAGATAATGCCATACGAAACCAAGTGTAAATGCCTGCCCAAATACATTCTCAAACCACCTCATGAGGTGCAAGACACGACTTGGCCAAATGCAAACGCATCTGGTAGTTCAGGCCACAAACATAAATTCACTCCTCCCAACCATCAGCATACGGAAGTTTGGGAGTCCCGCAATCCACACGCAGGCGAGGAATAAGAGATGAGGAACATCTTCGAATGCTAACCGCCATATCACTGGAAATTTGCATCATCACGGAAATTAATTGTGCGAATACAGTGTGGGAAAACGAAGCCTAGATTTATGTTTTGCATAGACACATTTATGTGGCCACGTGTAATTGACAACGGAGATACCCAAACAGATAACAATCCAATCAACAGCAATCCCAAATCTCTTGATACTTGGCGACCAGATCACTCCATATAATTAAACCATTTCAGTTCTTTGTGTAAAAATCCTGGCTTTGCCACAATGAAATACAGTGAAAAATGAGGAAAAACTAAGACTAAGAACTCTCAACAACTGAAAGCTGAGAGGAAGTGAGGAGGAGGTGGAACTAAAAAAAGATTCCAAAAAAAATTCATTTCTAAGAGAGAAACTAAAATACTACCACATATGTGCCTTTTTGATCTAAATATTTTAATGCGGTGAAAACATCTTTTTTGCGACCGTTTGCAATATGTTTTGTAATACATGTAAAAATCATTCTCAGTGCTGTGTGATGTGCGTGTACTTGCGCGCGCGCGAGCGTGTGTGTGTGTATTAGGTCGCCGCGCGCACAGACCGTGAGCTTGTTGTTCAGTCGAACAGCGCGTGGAATTACAGATTTTTGAATAAAACGGAAAACACAGCCGTACCTGACGCGTCCTAAAGACGTTAACGCAAACGTAGAGTATTTTTTCCTCGTCTTTTGATGTTTATCTCAACCATGGCTGCGTTAATGATTAGATTACATGCAGCAATGACTCCGCGAAAGTTTTGACTTTTATAACAGCAGTTATTGTTGGCTCTCCCAACGGATCCTTCAAGACTCGATCAAGGAATCAAGACTCGATTACGGAATCTCATGTAAACTTTATAAATGAAGATTAAAGGCACGCGCTTCTTCTCTTTGCCAAGCGTCGCACATGGGGTAAGTTAGTTTTCCCAGCAGCACTAAAATAACCATATCTCTAACTGAAGACAAATGTTCCTTGGTGTTACAATAGTTTCACGTCTCCATTCATTTCCATACCAGCGCGATAGACCTGTGTATTTTAATGACTAATGCAAATGTTTAAGACAGATGTGTGAGCCGTTCTCAAAATGCACACTTTAACATCAGTTCGTGATGTGTTTATTTGTCAACAGAGACACGTTTCTATCACCGTCAGCTCAGTCATTGATCTTTCTCGCATGCACTCATCTGATAAGGAGCTGCGCGGGATAGTCTTATCAAAGCTTTCGACACATGCATATTCCACTAGTGTCAGTTAAATAGATAAAGTGTGACACGCATATGTTTTGCATGTCTTACGAGAAAGTTTGCCCTCCGATGTAATGTGTAACATGCCTGCAGTTAAACATTGACCTGCATGATCCAGACTTGCTGGACTTCATGTGTATTGCAGCAGTTCTTAATTTGTCAACGGCGACGGGTTCTTGCTGAGCTCATAGCGCGCAGGGAGCTTTGCGACGTTTGTGGCCGTTGCAAAACCCACCGTGGGGATCGTGAGGATTTCTCCATCCGTCACTGGATAGATGGCATTGTTCTTAAAGGTTGTATTAATAAGACAAAAGACTCTATTATGGCATTACGCGGCTGGACGGAGTGCTCTGAGACTGGTGTCTCTTAAAGGGATAGTCCACCCCAAAATGAAAATTCTGTCTTCATTTACTTAATCCAACGTTTGCGTTGTCTTTTTTGGAACAAAATGTTTAGGGGATTTTTACTCAAAACCTACCAGATTTATCACTTTGTGATGAGTCTTAAATGGGCAGTTTACCCACAAATGCACATTCTGTCATCATTTACTCATCCTCATTTTGTTGTAAACCCGTATGACTTATGTGTCTGCGAAACACAAAACGTTGTGCCACTTTCATTGCATTTTTTTTTCCTGCAATAAAAGTGAGGCCTGGTTGTTCTGCCTTACATCACCTTTTGTGTTCCATGCAAGAAGGAAAGTCATATGGGTTTGAATCCTGATTCTTGATAACAGGGTTTTCGTAGTTATTTTTTGAATATCTTTGTTTAATCTCAAACATTATTCATGCTTGCACACATTCAGACCCACAAGAACCAGATGCGTTTTTATTGGACCTTGATTGTAAAAATAACTTCATAGTGTCCCTTTTTTTTGGTGCTCTATGAAAGGATAAAAAAGCATGCTGATTTTGCCAGAATGAGTGAATGATGACCGAATTTGCATTTTTGGGTAGACTAGCCCTTTAAGGTTTTTGTGTTGACTGTTTTATAATGAAATCAGACAATTGTACAGATGTAGGTCAGCTCTATTGTATATACTGATTTTTGTCTCCCTTGGAATCCAAAGCTACATAGAAAAGCCATTGCGCTGGCTTCTGAATTTAGGTCAAATATGAAATGCATCCGTCCCATTAGTCCAAAGTAATCATTCACTAACAGCACCTCTCTGAAGTACTGACTACCACAACTGTACATTCTCTCTAGGAAAAAAAGATTGTTGTGGTACACAATGCCTCCCTCTAAAAGATAAGCTGATATGTAAGAGGAAACGCTGATTATCACATTGAGAGCTGTCCATCCATTGTTCTCAAGTGTGGATGTGAAATGTGTTCGTGGCCACATTATTCTTCTAAAATCTCTAAATGAAATGATTGCATTATCTTGTCTGTTCTGTGACTGAGTGCTCTGCAGTTGCACATGGGAATTTCTGCATGCTTTTTAAAGGAGAGCTAACTAGTTATTGGATGGAAACAGCATTACTAAAATGGGGAAATTAAGCCGAGCAGGAATATCAGGTGTTGGATCTATTGATGGATGTTGAGAGAGCAGAGTTTCTTGTTTGGGATGTGGGGTCTACTCAGGTGATGGTGGGGTATAGTAAACAGTAGATTTTCATCACGCTGGGATCTGATCTGTAGACCGAGCTGATATGGGCAACATGTAGTCCACTTTGGCATCATGTGATGCCATGCTTCATTAAACCAGAACAAAACCAGCTACGCTGTCTCCTCTGACCACCACTGGCGTTCTTCATTCATGTTCACACTCTCAGCCCATGTCTACGTGAGAAAAGATTCAGCTGTGGTTTTTATTTAATCTTACCCACTGTGCCTTGAATAAAGGTTCTTTATTGGCATTGATGGTTCCTTGAAGAACCTGTAACATCCATGGAATCTTTCCATTGCACAAAAGGTTCTTTTATAGTGGAAAAAGTTTCTTTAGATTTTTTAAATGTTCTTCACACCAAGAAAAAATGGTTCTTTTGAGAATTGGTCATTGAAAAGTTCTTTGTGGAACCAAAAATGGTTCTTCTATGCAACTGCTGTGAAAACCTTTTTGGGACCTTTATTTTTAAGAGAGGCCAACATGGAATACCCAGGATTTTGTACTTTTCTTTTTGGATTTTGCAGGAAATCTATTGACCTCTGCAGAATGCATTACAAGAGTGATTACTGATAAACTGTCTAAAAAAAAGAAAGTCACATTTTAGAGAAGAAAACAAATCACCCACTGACTTTCAAAGCTGCCACATTCTACTTCGAGGACCTTGATAGAAATGTAGTGGAGTGAAAAGTACAATATTTGTCTTTCAAATGTAGTGAAGTTAAAGTCTTAAGTTCCCAGAAAAAATAATACTCAAGTAAAGTACAGATACTCAAAAAGTGTACTTAAGTACAATACTCAAGTAAATGTACTTAGTTACTGTCCACCTCTGGTAGTAGGTCACCAAAGCAAGATGATTTCATGTTGATTGTACAAAATTTGCAACTTAAGGCATAAGTCATAAGGTTTAGGGGCAGTGGGACGTTTCCCAGTATAGGCCAGATGACTAAGCAAAATAGCAAATACAAAAATGTAAATGAAGTAAACGTTCTGACATCCTGAAGTTGACCCATTTGAGCCAAGAGACAACATAGATAATGCCATACGAAACCAAGTGTAAATGCCTGCCCAAATACATTCTCAAACCACCTCATGAGGTGCAAGACACGACTTGGCCAAATGCAAACGCATCTGGTAGTTCAGGCCACAAACATAAATTCACTCCTCCCAACCATCAGCATACGGAAGTTTGGGAGTCCCGCAATCCACACGCAGGCGAGGAATAAGAGATGAGGAACATCTTCGAATGCTAACCGCCATATCACTGGAAATTTGCATCATCACGGAAATTAATTGTGCGAATACAGTGTGGGAAAACGAAGCCTAGATTTATGTTTTGCATAGACACATTTATGTGGCCACGTGTAATTGACAACGGAGATACCCAAACAGATAACAATCCAATCAACAGCAATCCCAAATCTCTTGATACTTGGCGACCAGATCACTCCATATAATTAAACCATTTCAGTTCTTTGTGTAAAAATCCTGGCTTTGCCACAATGAAATACAGTGAAAAATGAGGAAAAACTAAGACTAAGAACTCTCAACAACTGAAAGCTGAGAGGAAGTGAGGAGGAGGTGGAACTAAAAAAAGATTCCAAAAAAAATTCATTTCTAAGAGAGAAACTAAAATACTACCACATATGTGCCTTTTTGATCTAAATATTTTAATGCGGTGAAAACATCTTTTTTGCGACCGTTTGCAATATGTTTTGTAATACATGTAAAAATCATTCTCAGTGCTGTGTGATGTGCGTGTACTTGCGCGCGCGCGAGCGTGTGTGTGTGTATTAGGTCGCCGCGCGCACAGACCGTGAGCTTGTTGTTCAGTCGAACAGCGCGTGGAATTACAGATTTTTGAATAAAACGGAAAACACAGCCGTACCTGACGCGTCCTAAAGACGTTAACGCAAACGTAGAGTATTTTTTCCTCGTCTTTTGATGTTTATCTCAACCATGGCTGCGTTAATGATTAGATTACATGCAGCAATGACTCCGCGAAAGTTTTGACTTTTATAACAGCAGTTATTGTTGGCTCTCCCAACGGATCCTTCAAGACTCGATCAAGGAATCAAGACTCGATTACGGAATCTCATGTAAACTTTATAAATGAAGATTAAAGGCACGCGCTTCTTCTCTTTGCCAAGCGTCGCACATGGGGTAAGTTAGTTTTCCCAGCAGCACTAAAATAACCATATCTCTAACTGAAGACAAATGTTCCTTGGTGTTACAATAGTTTCACGTCTCCATTCATTTCCATACCAGCGCGATAGACCTGTGTATTTTAATGACTAATGCAAATGTTTAAGACAGATGTGTGAGCCGTTCTCAAAATGCACACTTTAACATCAGTTCGTGATGTGTTTATTTGTCAACAGAGACACGTTTCTATCACCGTCAGCTCAGTCATTGATCTTTCTCGCATGCACTCATCTGATAAGGAGCTGCGCGGGATAGTCTTATCAAAGCTTTCGACACATGCATATTCCACTAGTGTCAGTTAAATAGATAAAGTGTGACACGCATATGTTTTGCATGTCTTACGAGAAAGTTTGCCCTCCGATGTAATGTGTAACATGCCTGCAGTTAAACATTGACCTGCATGATCCAGACTTGCTGGACTTCATGTGTATTGCAGCAGTTCTTAATTTGTCAACGGCGACGGGTTCTTGCTGAGCTCATAGCGCGCAGGGAGCTTTGCGACGTTTGTGGCCGTTGCAAAACCCACCGTGGGGATCGTGAGGATTTCTCCATCCGTCACTGGATAGATGGCATTGTTCTTAAAGGTTGTATTAATAAGACAAAAGACTCTATTATGGCATTACGCGGCTGGACGGAGTGCTCTGAGACTGGTGTCTCTTAAAGGGATAGTCCACCCCAAAATGAAAATTCTGTCTTCATTTACTTAATCCAACGTTTGCGTTGTCTTTTTTGGAACAAAATGTTTAGGGGATTTTTACTCAAAACCTACCAGATTTATCACTTTGTGATGAGTCTTAAATGGGCAGTTTACCCACAAATGCACATTCTGTCATCATTTACTCATCCTCATTTTGTTGTAAACCCGTATGACTTATGTGTCTGCGAAACACAAAACGTTGTGCCACTTTCATTGCATTTTTTTTTCCTGCAATAAAAGTGAGGCCTGGTTGTTCTGCCTTACATCACCTTTTGTGTTCCATGCAAGAAGGAAAGTCATATGGGTTTGAATCCTGATTCTTGATAACAGGGTTTTCGTAGTTATTTTTTGAATATCTTTGTTTAATCTCAAACATTATTCATGCTTGCACACATTCAGACCCACAAGAACCAGATGCGTTTTTATTGGACCTTGATTGTAAAAATAACTTCATAGTGTCCCTTTTTTTTGGTGCTCTATGAAAGGATAAAAAAGCATGCTGATTTTGCCAGAATGAGTGAATGATGACCGAATTTGCATTTTTGGGTAGACTAGCCCTTTAAGGTTTTTGTGTTGACTGTTTTATAATGAAATCAGACAATTGTACAGATGTAGGTCAGCTCTATTGTATATACTGATTTTTGTCTCCCTTGGAATCCAAAGCTACATAGAAAAGCCATTGCGCTGGCTTCTGAATTTAGGTCAAATATGAAATGCATCCGTCCCATTAGTCCAAAGTAATCATTCACTAACAGCACCTCTCTGAAGTACTGACTACCACAACTGTACATTCTCTCTAGGAAAAAAAGATTGTTGTGGTACACAATGCCTCCCTCTAAAAGATAAGCTGATATGTAAGAGGAAACGCTGATTATCACATTGAGAGCTGTCCATCCATTGTTCTCAAGTGTGGATGTGAAATGTGTTCGTGGCCACATTATTCTTCTAAAATCTCTAAATGAAATGATTGCATTATCTTGTCTGTTCTGTGACTGAGTGCTCTGCAGTTGCACATGGGAATTTCTGCATGCTTTTTAAAGGAGAGCTAACTAGTTATTGGATGGAAACAGCATTACTAAAATGGGGAAATTAAGCCGAGCAGGAATATCAGGTGTTGGATCTATTGATGGATGTTGAGAGAGCAGAGTTTCTTGTTTGGGATGTGGGGTCTACTCAGGTGATGGTGGGGTATAGTAAACAGTAGATTTTCATCACGCTGGGATCTGATCTGTAGACCGAGCTGATATGGGCAACATGTAGTCCACTTTGGCATCATGTGATGCCATGCTTCATTAAACCAGAACAAAACCAGCTACGCTGTCTCCTCTGACCACCACTGGCGTTCTTCATTCATGTTCACACTCTCAGCCCATGTCTACGTGAGAAAAGATTCAGCTGTGGTTTTTATTTAATCTTACCCACTGTGCCTTGAATAAAGGTTCTTTATTGGCATTGATGGTTCCTTGAAGAACCTGTAACATCCATGGAATCTTTCCATTGCACAAAAGGTTCTTTTATAGTGGAAAAAGTTTCTTTAGATTTTTTAAATGTTCTTCACACCAAGAAAAAATGGTTCTTTTGAGAATTGGTCATTGAAAAGTTCTTTGTGGAACCAAAAATGGTTCTTCTATGCAACTGCTGTGAAAACCTTTTTGGGACCTTTATTTTTAAGAGAGGCCAACATGGAATACCCAGGATTTTGTACTTTTCTTTTTGGATTTTGCAGGAAATCTATTGACCTCTGCAGAATGCATTTTGAAGCTTATTAGCTGGTAGCAGAAAGCATGAGCAAATTAGCTGAAATATGTGAAGAGCTTTGTGAATGAATGTTCTAATTCCGTGGAAGTCTGCTGAGTTTTCCATGGAGCTCTGCGGGCACGGATTCAGTGTAGGCATAACTATGATTTATTGTCTCAGTCTGAGCCACTCATAGTTTTCTTTCAGAATTAATTTCAAACTTTCATGAAGCAGCAAAGGCTTTGCCTTCAGATATGAGTGGTGCTGTTCATTATTAGAGCCCGACCGATATATCGTTTTGCCGATATTATCGGCCGATATGAGCCTGTCATCGATATATCGTATCAGTGAATATGCCGCCAATATTTATTTTCTTTTACAGAACATATAACGCAGATAAAATGCTTGAAATGGTGTAATTACTTAGTTTGTCCAGCACTCCATTGTTTGCTACTGGCGACCTGGATGAAACGCTTTAAAACTTAAGTCTATGGAAAACCATTGAAACTTTGAACGGCCATATCTCTGTAATGCGTGGCGAATCCGCACCAAATTCGGGGGATCCCTTCAGCTCGAGGAACCCTCTCGAACATGATTTGAGTGTACGTCTAGAGGCCCGCTTTCGAATGAGACCACCCCCGTGTCGATAGGCCCCGGGGTTCGGGAGTTACGGGTGGTTAAATTTGCAGTCCGGCGCCGACCGATCAAGCAATCCCGGGGGGCGGCGTTCAAGAGGGCTCCTCGAGCTGAAGGGATCCCCCAAATTTGGTGGAGATCCGCCGGCGCGTTCGTGAGATAGTGACACCAGACAACACTTTCACTTCAGTAAGGAGGTCTCTTGTTCAGGCAGCAGCATTCAAGCGCTGTCTTATTCGACCGTAAGTGCCCTACGAAGTGGACTTCACATGATATTCCGCCATGATTCCAGTTCCAAGGGAACGTACACATTACATTCAAAAGGGCATTAAAGTGCGCGAGACGTGAATTTATATTGTATTTATTTACAGAGGTATATTATTTCACACTTCTCTAAGTAAGTTAGTTTTGTAAGTAACTTACTTCTTTAAGTAAGTTTTGTCTGTGTGTGAAGACAGTAGCGCAAATCCGTGAATGAAACTTCCGAAGTGAAATAAACTTCAAAGGAATAAAGTTGAATGGAATTTAATTTAATTAAAGTTGAATAAACTTCAACTTCACTGTTTAGTGCACTGATGTCAGACTCATTTTGGATAATAAAGTTTATTGTTAAATTGTTAAATGCCCTGCCTCCATTACGTATCTTTGTCACGTGTCATAATAAGTGTTTGATCACCACATTTGAGTGATCATAGCAAAAACTGTTTATGTGTATATATTCTGTTTATGTATATACTGTATTCTATAGATAGTACCAGTCAAATGTGTGGACACACGAATGGGAAAGTGTCCAAACTTTTGACTGGTACTGTACTATAATATACACAAAGAATATCGGCCGATATATCGATATCTGCCTTTTTTTACCCCCTAATATCGGTATCGGCCCTAAAAAAAAAAAACATATCGGTCGGGCTCTATTCATTATGCCAACATTTTTCGCCGTGGCTAAAGAGGTTGCACGCCGACTATCTGATTGCTACCTGATGGCTCTTTGTCCTGACCTTAAGTTCAACTCTGTCCCAGAAACACGTTTCAGAAGGAGGTTTGTTCCCCACGACTTGGCTCTGCATGCCCACACAGGTCACATACTGTATGTGCGTTCAGACGTCAGTGTGGAGGGATTGTGCATGAGAGGTGAATAAAAAAGTTAATAAATAAACGCTATCTAAGCAAACGGAAAGATAAATAAATGTTGCAGGCAGTGGTGGGAACTGGAAGTGTGGGATTTTTGGGCTTGGTCACTTGAGGGGTTAAGGGTAGGGCCAGGTCACAGTGTGGGCGGAGCGATCCCTCAAGGACTCTTGCGTTTAGCATTTTGGCAGCAGGCACAGAACCCTTGCAGCACATCCTGAGAGAGACTTTACTGAGGAAGACTGAATCCTTCATGTCAGGGAGGCAGAGAATTTAAAGCAATAGTCCACCCATCGATGAAATCACTTACTCATGCCGTTCCGAACCTGTATTACTTATTCTTCTGTGGAACACATAAAATTAATTTTTGAAGAATGTCCTGGTTGCTCTTTTTCCATAAAATCGAAGTGAATGAGGACTGGGGTTTTCAAGCTCCAAATTTGGCTTAAAAAATAATAATAAATAAAATAAGCACCATAAAAGTAGTCCATACGATTTATATAGTATACAAGCAACTCGTTCAGTTAAATTCATGAATATGTCATTCAGATTTTGTGAACAGATTCATTGAAAATATCTGACTTCAAAAGAATGAGTTGTTCACAAATCGGTGAGCTAATGTCAAGATTTCAGTCAGTATACTTTTAAAAATAAAGGCCCAAAAAGGGTGTTTTTGTAGTGATGCCATAGACAATAGGGTGTTACATTTTTAAGATTGGTATGTACATTACTGTGTTTTATTATGCTTTTGTGTTGTTTTGGAGCTTGACAGTTCTCATTAATTTTCATTATTTTGAAAAGAGTGGATATAATCAGCTAAAAGTTCACCTTTAATGTTCTGTGTTTGAAACCGCATGCCTTAAAGGGGTCATATGATGCTGCTAAAAAGAACATTATTTTGTGTATTTGGTGTAATGAAATGTGTTTATGCGGTTTAAAGTGAAAAAAACACATTATTTTCCACATACTGTACATTATTGTTTCTCCTCTATGCCCCGCCTTTCTGAAACGCGTCGATTTTTACAAAGCTCATCAGTCTGAAAAGCGAGGTGTGCTGTGATTGGCCAGCTATCCAGTGCGTTGTGATTGGCTGAATACCTCAAGCGTGAGACGGAAATGTTACATCCCTCACCATACTGTTGTATTGAGATCAGCTCTAGGCATGACGAAGCGGATATCGTCCTCTTTTGGAAGACCAAACAAAGTAGTTTCGCTTTCACAACGAAGCACACAGCGTCTTCAGGATATGGCGGCGGCAACCATACTACAGAGAGAATAAAAGTTACGCCTTCTTTCTTTGCGTGAACATTTGGGCGGCGTTTTGCAAATCTTCCCACAGAGCGATGTAGGTATGTGGGGGCATGTTAGAGCGAGCCGTTTTAGGTAGGTGTGGCTGACTCTTAACTTTTATAAAGAATTTATAAAATGTATCTCTTTGGATTTGAGACTTTAGTCTTTGCAACTTTACAGATCTTCTTTATGCACCAAGAGAAAGGAAAATTTTTAATCGCGTCATATGACCCCTTTAAGGAAATAATTAATTTTTTGGGATGTACTATCTTTAAGAACAAAAGATATTTGTACTGGAAGGTATTATGGAACATGGTCATCATTGGCGAACCAATATGTTTTGTTGTTCAGGGAAGAACTACCAGGGCAGTGTTTTTTTCCAATCACGCCAATCAATAATAAACCATCTTTGGTGATATTAATAGAGGCTGGGGTTTCCAGTGCTCTAGGGCTTGCGCTGTTATAAGGCAGCATGCCATCTTTTCTCAGCCGAAAAACACTTTTGCTGGGTGTGGCAGCTGGGACAAAATAAACACCTTCTGTTTTGGAGCTGCAGCTGAGCAAGTTACAACTCACAGCCGGCAATATGGAGCTTGCAGTATTTGTGCCAAGAGCTGGGAGTGTCGCAGCAATGCCTTGCCTTTGCTTATGCTGCTTACCTTTTACTGAACATACACACAACCTTTTAGACTGCATGTTTGATGCAACTGTACAGTAGCGTACATATTTAATGTTGAAACAATCACAAACACAATCCCGTAAATTTATGCTGTATACACCACAGTCACTTAGCCCCATCTGTCTGTCTCACACAGACACATTGCAGACAAGGCTCAGGGGAAACCTTCTAAATATTTACTGAGCAGTGTTTCAGTTGGAGGAAAGACTTTGTCCATTTTAGGACAAATCGAGTTTTCGAGTCTTGGAAGAACTTCTAAAGGTCTCTCTTTCTATTCATGTCTTGCATCTGTGCAAAATCACTATTTATGGGTTTAATTTTGCAAAACCGCCTAACTGATATAAATCTGCCATATACAACAGAATGGCAAATCCGGCTTAACATTGATGCATGTGTACACAGATCTTCAGAACAGCAACAGAAAGGTGTATTTTGGGCAATATATTGCATTTAATATGTTTCAATGGTTATCAACAGGTGGGTCATGACCTAAATATGGGTCACAGATAAGTTCCCGAAAGTGTTGCAGAAAAAATGCAGACTCAAACAATAAAATGCAACTAATCATATAATTGTGCATAGTTAGAATAGCAAAATAATTGGGAATTTTTAAAGGAATCTTTTGTTATCGACGTAAAAGTCTGTGCATCTATTCAGACCTTACAGCATTATGTCAAATAAATTACGATCTACACTAGAATTAATTCTGGTTAACTTGCAAGGAGGACGATCATGGTTTGTGTCAACCACACTGTGTTTTTGTGCAGTGAATTACTGGCTGCAGAGAGCATTAAATCATCAAATAAAAAAAATTTTTATATTTGATTTTCACCCATAAATAAAAATCATTTAAATTATTTATTCACCCCCATGTCATTTCAAACCTGTATGAACCAAACAGCATTGGAGAGACTTCCACTAACTAAAAAAAAACATCTGCGACAAAATATTTTCTTTTGTGTTTCACAAATGAAAGACAGTCATAAAATTTTGGAATGAAGTGAGGATGAGTTAATGATGACAGACTTTTCATTTTTGGGTTAACTATCACTTTACATTTTTTTACTGTGTAAATTGTACATTTTGTTACTGTGTAGGGGCACCTAATGTAAAACTGAAGTCGATGCACAAAATCAAGAGAGAACCCAAGTGTTGAAATGACATTGCAGCTTTCAAGATTAAAGAAACCTTGCAGCAGCAGCATTTCCTCTGCCTCTCTCTTGTGCTATGATAGCGTTAACCATTTTACTGGCCACAAAGAGGTTTGGAGATCATTTTTGTGTTAGTGAGCCGTAAAACATTTCTGAACAATTTGTGGCTTGAAGTACTCCATAAAGCGCTGGATATGTAGTGATGTGGTCACAGTGTGGTTTTCAGCCGTCTACCGGGCATCAGTATGTCAAAGTGCATTAAGCTTCCAGCAGGTACTGAAAGAGATAACAGCGTGCCAGACCTGTACACCCTCCCCCTTGTGATAGACAGCATATTGTTACTCTGACTGCCTTTGTTTGTGCACCTGGAAGAAGCCCACCGAGGAAGCCCTGTTGGAATGAAAAGCCGGATTGCTCGCTAGAGCTCGGCAGATTAAATTGTGGAGGGGGGCTTTGTCCATCAAACCTGTTCTTTCAGTTGTGGCATCTGTGATAGGATCAGGCCCATCCTCATGCTAACGCAAATTCATGAATGTCCATGAGAGGCAGAAAGACATGGATCCTGCCCACGCGGGGGCTTTTAGCATGAGAAGGGCCTGGATCTGTGCTCTCTGGTGGGATGTTGCTGCAGTCAATCTTTTTTTTTAAAATTTTTTTTTGCGCAATCATTTGTTGAAACAGATGTTGCACAACTTCATATTTTCTTTTTACTGAGACTAAATGAAACGGTTGACATTCTTGCATAACTCGCGGTAAACATTTAGACTAAAACAACGTTTTTTGGGGGAAAATGGTCTCTCACTTCTCTTAAAGAGTCCAATAAAGTGCTGATATTGTGTAATCTGTAAGTCTGGTCTGGTCTCATCTCCCTCGACGATGAGAAGAGGGGTTTTTGCGAATGTGTTCTGAAATGATCCGTGGCGAACACACGTGTCGCTGGTAAGACTTATGTGTGGTGATACAAAACAAAACACAAATGCGCTGACATGTCAAAGCCTGGACCCTGAAACTCAATATTGCAGAAAAAACATATTCAGACAATATATTAGATTTACGGCTTGCTGTGCCAGTAATACAGTTAAAGGTAGGGCTGAACAATTTTGGAAAATAATCAAATTGCGATTTTTTTTATTATTTTTTTTACCAATATTGCGATTGCGATTTAATATGCAGTTATTTTTTAAAGCTCTTTATGTTCTGTATTATTCAACAAAGACAAGCTATAAATAATTCTGTAGTATGCTCAACACGCTATTAGATAGATTAAACATAAATGTTCTTTTCTGTAGGCCAGGCCTATATGTTACGATGAAATTAGGTGATGCATGAATTGATATGAATGACATTTTTATTTAACAACTACAATCACAGTACATTGACTGATTTGTTGAACTTCCAACCTTGTAAGCATGTAATAATTATGTTTAAATAAGCCTGGTGTAAACATTAATATGAAAGTCAGTAACAAATCACACAAACTAAAGTAGATTGCAGAAATATAAAAACAAATCTGTTGCTTTACCACACTACTTTGGGTAATTCAAAGTCACTGTAATAAACATATGTAAACATGTGCACTGCACTTTTTAAACACTGTCTGTTAACTTTAGACCAGTGCTTCTCAAACTTTTTTGGTCGCGCCCCCCTTTAAACCTATAAAAAAAATCTGCCCCCCTTTCCCGAATCCCCATCCCACCTCAAACCACCAAATAATTTCACTAAACATTATGAAAAATGTATACTTTTTTAATTAAAAAAACCTGCAAGGAAAAAAACACCTGCATCACTTGAAACATTGAAAAATAGTATAGAGAGAATAACTTATTATTATTATTATTCTCTCGCTGTTATTTATTTACTTTTTGTGGGTTTCTTGCTGTCCGCTAAGGCATAGAACACAGGCTTTCCTCACCAACGACATTAAACACTGTGTCTACACCGGACGCGAGCGGCAAAATACAGTAGAACCTTTATAATCAGTGACGCTGTGTACACTGGATGCAGCGTGACATTAAATTAATGCCTTGTTCTATTTATGAGGTACTGACACAAAGTTAAAATTATTTGCAACGGTCGCTTTGCCGCATCCAGTGTAGAGCTGTTGCGGCGCGACGCGACAACTGTGGCGTCTGGTATAGACACGGTGAGTGAAGCCGAGAGCAAGATATGCCTCATCATATTTTCTGCATTTAGCTTTTAAATGACCAGCACCTGCCTGGGTCTGTGCCACTTCATCTATGGCTTTTCTCTTCGCTTTCACAAACCGATCCATCTCCCATTCTAAGTTACGTCCTTTGGCTGTTTATCGTTTTATTTCTTTTATTTTTCTGCTGATGGCCTGTGCTCGACTTGAAGCAGCGCTGCTTAGACCGATGGGTGTGTGTCATCAAAGTACTGAGAGAGCTATAAGAGAAGGCAGACGTCTCCTTATGCTTTCTCTCGCCGTACTTTAATGTCATACACCGAACGATCTTCAAGTCGAACACACCTCTTTACTCTCGCGTGTCACGTGACCGTGTAATCGCAGCCTCCGCGATTGAAAAATCGCGTTATTTCATTTTGCGATATTATCGCAAATGCAATTAATCGTTCAGCCCTAGTTAAAGGCCAACATGATATGATTTCTGACTTCCCCTTGTAACATATCCAGCACTGATTAGCTTGTTGAATTTGATCTGCTTTAGATCAATAACTAAACCACACCCTATGGGCAATAAAATGACAAAGGGCAGCATGCACCAGATGTTTTTGAGGGCGCCAGTGGTAGTCCTGCTCCAAAGACATGATAACTAAAGGTATGTCCAAAACAAAACACTTTTTTGTTTTAAATGCAAAATAGGATAGTAAGCATGATATTATGAAGTAGGGGTGTAATGGTATGAAAATTTCATATCACGATTATAGTGACCAAAGTTATCACGATTATCAATATTATCACGGTTTTGTTCAAATTAGATGAAAACGTACAAAAAGAACTGATACACACACTGAAAACATTTCAATAAGTTTTATATTTGAAATCAACAAATACAATTAGCAGCTATATGCATTTTTTTTTAGCAAAAACATTAAATTAACATTAACATGAATGGGTGACTTATGCCGGAGTACATCTTTTTACAGATGATAATCAATAAACTTCATTTTAGATAGTATAAGATGTATGAAATGTATTATTATTTTATATATGAATATATTTTATGTTAGATTTAATATAATATAATATCAGAATTGTTTAATGTTGCATTTAGAATTGTCACAGTTCAAAAATCAAAGAGGGACGTGCCCTTTCAGTTTGAGTAATGCTTCTGACAAAGAGCAAAGTATGTCAATGAGTCTTTGACTATAGTTAAAGATTATTGGAGGGGAAGTAAAACTTTAATTTTTACCATGACAGTCCGTCTGTGAGGCAATCCAGTCTTTATCGTCCCAAAGGGACGTGCTCTAATATGTCAGGAGGGTCTGGGAAATATGGAAGATCATTGTGCATTTTTGAGACAAAGCCAATACTTGTGTTTATCATCATTTAATACAAAGAATATTTAAATCTAAACATACCCAGAAGCACGAATATGGAGCCTCTCTCAGTGGATCTGTTATAGCTTAGGCACTTTTTAATGTGCCCAGCTCTCCCCCATCCTGTTTCTTATCCCTTCCGTCGTTGGATGAAAGGTACTGGACTATAATACAGCATCGTATCACAAAAGGCAATCAAGACTGCTTTGTTCATCTGTGTGGGTGCCTGTTTCCTTTGTGGAGTCTCCCCCTCTTTTTTTTGCACCTTCAATCCTCAAACGCACCCACCCACAAGCACATACAACTGTCCCATACACAACTGACGCATATGAGGAACACATGCGGGTCACATTTGCACAACGGTACAATGTTGTCATGAAGATCTGACAGTGTTTCGTCTGTCTAGAACAAGGGACACACACACACATCCCATAATGAAGCAGAAGAATATGAGCATGGGTGGGGTTTGCGTTATGGGGTAACAGGAGCAGGGCTGTAGAACAAAGCAAGCATGATTTCTGTTCTAGGATCTTTCATTAAACGGTACTTCCTATGTCGGGACAACAGCAGAAGAGTGTGAGAAAAAAAAAGAACTTGTGAAACTTGATCTTCTGTGGTTTAGATTGAACTGATTCTTGCCTTTATACCGGTAGCGTGCTGCAGCGTTAAACCATTTATCTTAGTTTGTCAGTTTGGTTATTTATTTATTTTAAGGTTGACATTGATAATTCAGCAGAATTTAGTTTTTATTTACTTGGTCTTGGTGTGGAGATCTTATGCTTGAACGTCTAGACATGCCTAAAAGGAAGTTCTCTGGAAGATTAAATAATGAAGTAATATTGCATTAGCTCATAATCTAATGAGCACTAGAGACGGTGAGACCATGGCTGTGGTTCTAAATGAATCCTTCCTGATGTTTTTAATCACCCTTTTGTGGGCCTTTCCTTTGTAGTAGTAGACATTAAACCATAGGGGGTTGGGGGATGGCAGAGAATCGGTCACGAATCTGAATCGGGATCACAGAAGTGAAAAAAAGACTTCTCAGCCATTAGCCAAGTAGATTTAAAATGTTAAAGCAAGAAGTAAAAAATGTATAGTATAAAACAATAAAGTTTTATTTTAAGTTATATTAGTTTGTACTAAATGAAGAATATTTGATCATTGTAACAGCAGTAATCAGCTAATGTTTAATTAATGGTTAAATTAATATTTATTTATAAAGAATGCATTCAATTAATCAAGTTACAGTACAGACATTTATAATGTTACAAAACATTTCTATTTCAAATAAATCCTGTTTTTTGCACTTTTTATTCATCAAAGAAACCTGATTTTTAAAAATCAGTTTCCACAAAAATTACACATTTGATTAAAATAATAAATGTTCAAATCAGCATATCAGAATGATTTCTGAAGGATCATGTGACACTGAAGACTGGAGTAATGATGCTGAAAATTCAGCTTTGCATCACAGGACTAAATTGCGTTTTGAAATATATTCAAATAGAAAACAGTTCTTTTAAACTGTAATAATATTTCACAATTGTTTCACTGTATTTTTTATCAAATAAATGCAGCCTTGGTGAGCATACCAGTTTTATTTGTGTTGCTTAATATACATAAACCTTTGAACGGTAGTGTTTGTATGCGTGCATATTCTATAAATTCTACAGTAAATATATCTAAATAAAATATGCATAGTACATATATATTTATGCATAGTCCAGCACTACCCTGACTGTCTAGAACATGTTGGACACTGGGGGTTTCTCCACTCCACTATGTTTCTTTTTACACAGCTCCTTGTTTCCTGTCGCTTTTTGCCCATTGCACATGCAAAGAAACACATCAGCAAATAAATAGAGATGACAAATATAAGCCATGAGTTCTAATGGGCTTTTGTTTATGAATGCCTCGCAGGGGAGGAAAAGAGACTGAGCAGTGAAGAATGGACTTGAACCACACAATATTGACTAATGTTCTGAGAGGAAATAATGCAGCTAAATGTAAGCTGAGTGGAATGGACCCTTTTCACAAGACTGATGACGAGTTTAACATATTTGTATTTTTTTTTTAAATGTACATTTATAACACTATTCTTTGTATTATATCACCTTTGCATCAAGTTACAAAAAAATAGTTAACGCTAATGCGAGGGTGTTTCTAATGCAGTGTCTATGGGAGGGATGGTAAATTTGACATGTTCGCTCTTCTGACAGCCGTTATCAGTCTCTTTCAATTTTTTTCCTTTTATTGAAAGTCATGAAAACACTATTGTGGAGTTTTTCTTTTGCTATTTGAGCAAATGGGAATGCAAAAAATATATTTGTGGTACTCTCCCATTCACTGCCATTCAAGTTAACCCAACTATGACGACTTCCGCTGTTGAGAAACTCGGAAATGTGAAAAAGGTCCATAGCAGCTCTCTCTATCTCTATCTCGCCTGCCTGTTTCCTCCCCTCCCCCGTGCGGCTGATGACAATCGTATACCCAACTTTCCAAATCGCGCTGGATTACTATAGCAGAACACAGTCTGTGTGGCACCCTGCCACTGCCTCCTGGCCATGAAAGGGTGCCTGGGCTTTACATAAAGTCAACACAAAGGCGTAATTAGTGGAATTAATGGAGAGAAGTAAAGACATGTAGATTGATGTCAGCTTGTTCTTCAGTGGTAAAGCTGATCTATTGAAATGAGAGACTAATTAGTGAAACATACTAAGTAGGGTTGGGTATCGTTTGGGTTTTTTACGATACCGGTGCCAAATCGATACTTTTAAAACGGTACCGGTGCCTGAACCGATACTTTAAAAAAAAACAAAATAAACAAAATAGGATGGATTGGCCATTATTGAGCGCTATAAACACATTTAATGTCCGTTTCATTCATACTGGATGCCAGAGGGCGCCCTCGCGCAGAAACTCCACATGTGCTTCACAAAAGTAATAGGACTCAGGAAATCCCTATACTCTTTGCTAATATGGACAAAGGCATTGCTATTGCTGTAACTGAGTAAACAGAAGATATAAACGTTTTGAATGATAAAACAAAGACAATAAACACGTGACTGCGACAATGTATAGTTTATCTGTTATGCAAGCCGTCTTTGGTATTTTCATCATAATTAAGTATATTTATAATCCATTGCTAATCAACATAGTCTTTTTATCATATGCTTTTTTACAGTATAGAAAATTTTTTCAGCCTCATTCTGTGACATGATGCTACGTCAGATCACAAAAGGAAGCAGTTGTGGAGTAAAAACGTTATAGTGTTCTCTTTTGTTGGACAACAGGTTTAGAAATGCTTCTCATGGCAAGACATTACAAGGGAAGTTTAGCTTTAGTAGGGTGACCATATTTTAGTTTTTCAAAAAGAGGACAGTAGGGGGCGGGTTCGTGGGCGGGGCTTCGCCTAACAGTATAAATAGCAAGTTTTTTTTTGTTTGTTTGCTTATTTTGTTTTTATAATAAATAAAAAAAAAACAAGTAGAAAGAACAGAAAAATAATAGATAATGCAAGTGTTAGAAGGTCATTATTTATAATAAATAAAAAGAAAATAAGTAGAAAGAATAGAGAATACTAGTGTTAGAGGCTCTTCTTTCTTATAGCAAGTTTTTTTTTGTTTGTTTGCTTATTTTGTTTTTATAATAAATAAAAAAAAAACAAGTAGAAAGAACAGAAAAATAATAGATAATGCAAGTGTTAGAAGGTCATTATTTATAATAAATAAAAAGAAAATAAGTAGAAAGAATAGAGAATACTAGTGTTAGAGGCTCTTCTTTCTTTATAAATAAAACAAGTAGTTAGAATAGAAATAGAATAGAGAGTGCAAATGTTAGATGGTCAAGTTTTTTTTTAATTAAAAAAAAAAAAACCAAGAAGATAAAATTAGAATTAACATTATAATAGAGCAGTGGTTGTCAACCTTTTTTTCCACCGGGCCGCACTATGGTCCAAGTGCAAGTCTTGCGGGCCGCACGCATATCATTTGCATATTACGTCAGCAATACAAACCAACCTGATTTATAATATTATAGCCTAAATATTATGATATCTAATTGATTACATTCATTGAAATAAATAAATAATTCTACTCCCCATAAATAACACCCAATTTTGTGAACTTCGGCTCGAAAGGAGTAACAACACAATCATAGGCGGAGTTTCACTTTTATGCGTGGGGGGGCACCCACTGGCAGACGAGCCACGAGCACTTTTTTATATGTTCTACATTTCATGTATTTATGTAACACATATACTACATTAAAATTTTTTTTTAGAATGAACAATAACTGCTGTACAAAGAGTGAAAAAAAAACATACCTAATGCAGAAAAGCCGCCTCTTTTTCCGAATTGCGCAGATGACCACTATCTTTCTTTCATCTCTTCTGATA